>NC_138961.1:194320000-194920000 GCF_055761805.1 Camellia sinensis | reverse complement strand
ACATATATGCAAATTTCATAGCATTTTTGGTCGTTTTCAAAAGAATTCCCACATGCATGATCTTATCTTGGTTTTGTTGTAAGAATTCAACATGTTTTGAGCTAAATATCTCATTTGATCATGTTTTGGAAGGTTTGAGTTCATAACAAGTCATGCATGCTATGCTTTCAAAATTTCAAGTTTGACTTTGAACAATTCACTTGTTTTTGGGCCTTGATTTTGCAAAATGATCTTTAATTCATAATATTTTACAAGTTTACAAGTGTTTTCTTAAGTTTTGACCCAAAAGAAGGTGTTTTGATGCTTTGGAATTGAAGTTTGGAGCTTAGAGAGCAATCTGAAAATTCCAGAATTCGCACTCTTCCCTCGAGTGGTAGAGTCTGCGCTCAAGCGAACAATGTGAGCTCCCAGTACTTTTGCAGAGTTTGGGAATTGGCTCGAGCGGTAGAACTTACGCTCAAGCGAGCACCCTTATTTTTTATCCTTCGCTCGAGCGTAAGAAGTTGCGCTCGAACGTAAAATGAGTGCTCCTAGAAGTTTTACAGAATTTTGCAGATCGCTCGAGCTTAGGAAGTTGTGCTCAAACGAAGACCCTATTTACTTAGTCTTTGGCTCGAGCGACCGTCGGGCGTAAAAATCATGCAACCAGTACTTTTGCAGACTTTACAAACCGCTCAAGCGGCCGAAATTACGCTCGAATAGACTGCCCTATTTTTGAAAATTTGACTAAATGTTTTAACTTACATTTTGACATTCTCATTGCATCGTAGGCATTCCTAAGCCTTAATTAAGACATAATAATGAGGACACGGATTAGAGAAATAAGTTAAGTATTTTCTGAGCGTGTGTTTCAATGTGTATCCGTTATGTGTTTGTGTAGATCACGCTCTATAGACTATCTGATTCGTTTACTTTATTTGTTCTACTATTGGAGCCATCTGTGAGTAATAACTCTGTAAAACTATGTTCGACTTTAATTATTTTTTTGATGATATGAAATGATCTGTTTTCTGAAATACTATTTTCCGTACGGATGAATGATTATTTAGATTTTTGAAATATATTTGTGGCATCCTTAGCATCATGTGATATCTACTATCTACTCTGTATACGTCTCATGTAATCATGAATCAACTGTACGTCCCATGTGATCATGGTTCAACTACTTATGGATCCTTATGAACGTCTCTGTGTACATGAGTCAACTGTTTACATCCCATATAAATGGGTCAGCTGTTCTATTAGCTCTAATAGATGTACTACATATGATTATCTGTGAACTCTGAATATGAATATGAATATGAATATGAATATGAATATGAATATGAATATGAATATGAATATGAATTTGTTCCTGAATCTGAATTCTGATTTCTGAATCTGTTATGGACATCATTCATTAAACCTTTACTCTGTTATTTTTCATTAAGTTCTAACTCACTGTGTTATTTTATTTATGTAGGTGATCAGGCGCTTGACTAGACTCAGTGATGATTGCCTGGAGATCTGTTTTATCAGCCAGCCATTGTGCCTCCTGAGAAGGTTCCCATTTTGAAGTGGTCAAGTGTTTGTGATCAATGTTTGAGACTTTTGCATTTTTTATGTTTGTTTGAACAAGTGTTTTTGTAAGTTCTGTATATGTGGAATTTGGTGATGTAAGACTAATGTAAATATGACGTCACTTATATCTATATAAAGTTTTAAACTTTCTATCACATGTATATCTGCACAGCTCTATGGATATTGTATGTTTGTATTTGCTTCCATTAACACCTTTACTTTTGCTTAAACCGTTCAAAGGCTTTCGGTAATCCCAGGATTACTGGCAAGTTACAAAGCTAAACCTATAGGGGTGGGTTTGAGTCGTGACAACCTGATTGTCTCGGGCAATTGGAAATTTGCACTTGATGACGATCTTCATCTCTTCCCTCTGCGCCGAGGAGTTTTTAAAGAGAATGAAGGTAAGGGCTTGGCCAAAAATACAATTACTTTTTGCACTTATGCATCTAACTCTTATATCTATTCTGAAGTTTGGTATTTTTCCTATTTTTGCAGCTCTTTTTCAACCGAGCAAATCCTTTTTGGGAGTCTTACGTACCTAGACGAGATCTTAAACGGCTCTTGGACCTTCCAATCCTCAAACGAAGGGCTCCACTTATGTTGAACTACATGCTAACTTATCGTTCTCCATTCCCCGACATCCCTAGACAGAGCAAGGTCACTGCATATGCCTCGACTCCACCAGCTACCTCTTCCTCAAGACCAAACCAGACATCTAGTTCTGATCCTGTAGAGCAGCCCTCTATTTCTGTTGCAACTCAACTTATTCCACCAGCGCAACACCAACGTTGTCGCCGACCTCCCAACGCTCTCGCTGAAAGGACGCGCAGCAGAATGCGTCGGGATTTGGAGGAATCGGTGTATGATCCCATAAATCTTTTCATTGCTCTACCCGCTATCAACTTCAGCAACAGAGTTATCGTTGCCATAACCGCCTAAGAGATAGGCTGAAAACTAGTCGGTGCTGATGATCTCCTTTTCGACATTCCTAGCATCGTGACGATCCAATCTTCCCCTTCTGAATCCCAGCAGATACCTAAAAAAAAAAGTGAAAAAGACTAAGGCAAAAGCCAAGGTCACTATCATCTCATATGACTCAGAAGACACTCTGCCCATCTCGAAATTGGCCAAGGCAAAAAAGGGGCTCCCGATGTCAAGAAGAGACCTACCAAAGTCGAATCAACCGATGTGCCATCGCCCAAGAAGCCGAGATCCGGGGGCACGAAAGGCCTATATAGTTTCCACCTCGAGAAAATCTAGGCCCCAGTAGTCATGGTTGGAGACCGACCTATGAAAGCCGGTGACAACGCCATCAACAGCTTGGAAGTCGGCGCCGTTCTGTCTATCGCCGCGTTTCTACCAGCCGATATGAATCTTATATCCGAGCTCAATCAATATGAGAACTTGCTTTGATGATGTAGCACTTTGTCTTGGTAGGACTTTGTGTTTTCTTATTCAATTTCTATTTCGGTCGTTTACCCTTAATGCCACTTTTTAACTTGTTTGTTTTTTCTTTTCCAAGCCATCCAGCATGCGCACTTCTATACGGTCAAGATCGAGTTAATGAAGAAGGACTTAACAAAGAAAACTCAAGAGGCTGTTGGTCACCTTGCTTCGCTCAACCAAGTCAAGGCTCGCATTCGCGGACTGCTAGACAAGGCCAAAACTATAACGACCCCGGGTCTCTACCCGACTGTCATGGTATTCTGGATCCAAATCTTGTTGTTTGATGCTACTGGTTATGTCTTTCTTCCTTATACCTCTTGAGTTTAAGTTTTGGAATGACTTGAGTGTGTTTAGAACAGGTTGGTTGCCTTTCGGTCTAGAATCTTGTTGCCCAAAATTTCGGTCTTCCGCTCGATCGGGACTCCTTGCGCTCGAGTGGAGTTTGCCATCTTTCAGTATCGAGTGTCTCTACAAAAGTGCTGCAAGAGGGTTTTTCACGCTCGAGCGGCGTTTCTTACGCTCAAGCGTGTCTGAGCTCGAGCGGCCCTTCTGGCGCTCGAGCGGATGTCTACAATCTGTGAATTACTAGACGGGTGAAATCCACGCTCGAGCGGTTATCTTTGCACTCGAGTGAGTTATTGTTGCTGTGTCTGACGCTCGAGCGTGAAACTCTCCGCTCGAGTGTGATTCACGTATATCAGATCATAAAAGCGACTTTTTACATAACTTTTTCATCTCTTTTTCATCCAAACCCTAAGTTGAGAGCTTCTCTCTCTAGAAATACCCCCTCTCTCTATATTTGACCTAGATCTAGTGGTCTTCTCACCCTCCTTCCTTAGACAAAAAGATTGAGCTCTTCAAGATTTTCATTTCCATCCAAGAAGAAGTGGGTTTTGCCATTTTTGAAAGCTTCACCTTTGTCTCACCCTTCTTCTTGGGCTTCTACTTTGAGGTAGGGATATTCTTGATTTTGCCCTTTTTATGATGATTTAAGAGTTCTTTCTAGTTTGTGATGATATTAGCCTTGTGATTTCAAAATGTAAAGGTTTTCCTCAAAAGAGGGTTTCTTTTTTAACTCTAAATTTTTTATCAATCCTTGAGGATTCATCTTGTTGACCTAAGAAAAGAAATATTTTGGGTGAGAGTATTCACCATGAAATGGGAATTGATTGTTTTAAGAAAACCCCTAGAAATTGGGAATTTTGGTAATATGTCAAATGTCTTTGAAATTTCTTATTTTCTTGTTTTAAAAGGATGAAGAGAGTGAGTTGCATCAATGTTTGGAAAAAATGGAAAATTTCTTGTTATATGAATATGAGGTGTTAATGTTAAATTGTTGACAATACATAAATGAGCAAGGTTGTGGCGAGATTTAATTGTTATGTCTTGTGATATGAAAGTTGTGACTACGTGTTGATGAAATATATTAATCATGTGGATGAACATTGAAAAGAGGAGATGAAAATGTGAGTGTTAGCATTGTAGTAGAGATACTCAAAAGTGGAGAAATGTCTTAAGATATGGAAAGGATCATTTGCATTGCATGTTATTTCAATTAGGATAGCGCATTGTGAATCTAAATCATTGAGATTTCCATCATGAGGAAAGGAAATAGTTATTGTGTTGAGAGCTATGAAAATGTGTAAGGGGTAAATACGTTGGTAAGTCCGGATATGAGGTGTAGATGAATTTGATAAGTTGGCCTAAGTGTCCAGGGTGAAAGACCTGAAAGCCGCGCGGATAGGTGTCGAGCCTTCCAGTTAATACCGGTAAAAATGACAGTTTGGTAGTACTCGTAGAGTCTACTTGCAGACATCAGCCTAGGGATTACCAGTGTCGTATTTACTGCCCCTATTGATTAATGATTGGAAATTTTGATAAAACTGTTGAGATTGTAAATAATTGTTGGAAAGATTGAAACTTTTAAATGTGCATGAAATGGACTTCTTATAAGGATGCATGGCATAGCATTAACAATTGCATTGTTTTAAAGAGTATGCATAACTGTATATACTTTGTAAGAATTCTCTACTGGGCTCTGTGCTCACCCCTATGGGATTTGGTACAGGTAAAGATGTGGTGATCCTGCTGAACTGAGGGAGTGGATGTTTTTGAGAAGAGTACATAGCTCTTTTATTTTGTGTAATTCTTTTGAGCCAAGGGCTAATGTGTATGGGTTGCAGAAATCATTTTTGTGTAACCGGGCTTATGCCTTGGAAGATGTAAGCCCTTAAGGGCATTGTATTATTTTTGAGAATGGATGTTTTACATACTATAGATTCATATGTTTGTATTGATGAATCTATACTCGCATGTAAAACCTTTGTAAAGACTCATTAGTGATTATGTAAAGATGGGCAGATTATTGTTATTGTTGGGTAAATGTTGATTATATATGGGTAATTCATGTCGAATTATTTCGGGGCGTTATAAAAGCTGCATAGAATGCCCAAGACTTAGCTGAGGAAAGAGTTGGGGCTGCCAAGGCCGTGGCTGAGGTAGCCAAAGCTGAGGCCAAGGAAGCCGAGGCTAAGGCGGCCAAAGCTGAAGAAGAGCTAGTGGAAGCCCTGAAATTCAAAGAGGCTGAGATCAAGGCGGTCGATGAAAATGCTTATGTTGAGAGGCGTACAAAAAATAAGTCAACATGGCCTGTAACAAAGGCTACTATCTTAGCTAGATGGCAGCCCTAAAAATGCTATCTGTCCCCGAGGATTCATGCCTTCATGACATCGGCCAGCTTAACGTTCCATTTCCTTCATGTCCCAATCAATTTGATGATGAGATCGAGAAAGCAGAAGAGACTGGCGAAGAGGAGGCCGAATACAAGGAAGAGGCCGATACTGCACAAGAAAAATCTAAAGCCATTGATGGGGCTAAGTCCCCTACTCTAAATGACCAAGTGCTGGACTTCACTAGAGAGGAAGAGGATGAGGCTCCCAAAGACACCTCTCCCTAGAAGGTTAGCTCTATAGCCGAAATCCTCTCCGCTGAGAAGGGCATGAACCAAACCTTACTTGAAATTGATGCCGAGGTCGCGGCCGAGAAATCTGTAACACTGCCTGTTGAGGCCGAGACAATGCCAACAATGAAGGTTAAACAGTTTGAGACCAATGCCTAAGATTTTAGCACTTAGGAATTTTTCTTTCCCCTGCACTTTTACTTTGTAATTATATTTTCTTTTTTCCTCTTTTGAACAGTTTGTCATCTCTTTTTTGAACAATATTTATTTTGTTGGGTCGATGTGCTTGTTTATGTACTTGAACAAGTTGTTTTTTCTCAATGTAAGTTTTTCTTTTTCTTCTAAGTGTTGAATGTTGCTTTCATGTATGCTCACTGCCTTTTCTTTATGCCTTGCATATTGTTTCATACTTAGAATTTTGCTTGTCTTTCAAAGTCTAACAACTTGGTTCCTCACCTCAAATACATCCAGATCTCGGATAACCACACTTTAGGTACAGTATAGTACAATCATCTCTGGTTGACTTATCTTAGATAGTATCTCTTGTCAATGATCTCGAATAATTTCAATTTGTGAAATTTTTCCAACTTGCTTCTAGGGGACTAGGTCATTGCTAGTTATAAAAGTAAGGCACCATCGTGGGTCGAAGGTAAGTTTTGACTTGTGAGTTTAAGTACTGTTTTAATATCTGTGAAAAATAAGATTTACTGACTTGATCGTCGAAGTTCTCCCAGGTGGACGAACCACCACGGTATTCTTATCTTCTTGTTGGCAGGTAGTTAGCTTAATTTATTCTCCTTAAGTTCTCATAAACGGCGCCAAACTGTGGGTTTGATTTCCGACCACACAACCAAACATGGAACTTAGTTGGAGAGCACGTGGCAGAATAGATTAAGCTAACCACCTGCTAACAAGAAGATAAGAACACCGCGGTGGTTCGTCCACCCGAAGGCGCTCCGACGATCAAGTCAGTCAACTTATCTCTTAAAGATATCAACACAAGTACATAATTCACAATAAAAAACATCTTAAATAAAAGTATACCTTAGACTCACAGGATGCCTCACTTTTATAATGATCAGTGTCCAACTTCCCTTAGAAGCCTTACTTCATGGGACTCAAGCTCAATGCTCATCCTAAACTCTTGACTAGAAAGGGATAAACTCCTCATCAGCCTTATTCTTATTCAGATTGAGAGTCTCTTCCGTTCTAGGACTCTTGTCCCTTATCCGAATATCTCGAGATCCTGACATTACTGCAAAACATTTCAACAATGCCGTGATCACCTCGGCAAACATGACTCATTCACGTGACACCCCAACCGACATCTCGGAGCTATCCTGGCCTTTGACGTCATTCGCAAAATACTTCCCCACAAGCCACCTTAGAAAAAGAAATTTATAAATAAACATGAGATCAAAAAAAAAAAAAAAAAATTGTTCGTATAATTAAAGCATATCTTTTATTCATATTAGTTTACAAGAAATAGTAATTCTGGGTAATAATTTATAGGAATATCTATATGGTAAAACACAATTTTTTAATAAAATATATCATCGTAACTGTGAGTTAAAAATAAATAAATCTAAAAGCTAAAGTTATCTCTTAAATAATAAAGTGCTTTCACACACAACTAATTTTTGTGACTGTTATATATCTCTACGTATTAGCGGTAAGTACTAAAATTTTGTGAACATGTTTCAGTGCCTTAGATTTTCTCCCAGCCACACATCACCATCTACGTTGAAGTGCTCGACAATGTTGGAGGAGCAAGGATCCTCTCCAACTTTCTTCTCCGGTCTCTCCTCCCGGCGACGGTCCAAATTGGACCATATCATTCCGTGCAAAATGAGTAGCTGAAATTAGTTGAAAAAAAAAAAAAAAAAAGTACACTCACTGACGTAACACGTGCCCGTCCCACCACTCACTCACACACTTACTCTCTCTCTCTCTCTCCCCCTTTCTCTCTTTTTCTCTCTCACATTTTTAATAAAAAATTAAAAAATTATTTTAATATATTTCATTTTATTTTCATAAGATATATTTTTTCTATCTCAAAATTTAGTCTCTTATTTTATTTTTCATTATTCCAAAATATTAGTCCATTTTCAAAAATTAAGAATATAAATAATATAAATTTTCTATTTTGCCCTTCTTTTAAATTCATTAATAATATAAAAAGTACAATTATGACAATTGATATTTTCTAAAAAATATACTATATAGTTGTTGATATTTTATAAATATAGAAATTATTTTTTTTAGACCAAAATAACAAATTATTTTTTTGAATTAAATTTTAAAAATGGTTTGGTTATGAGTTTTGAATATAATTTATAATAAAATTTTGAGTTGTGTATTTGGTTATGAGTTATAAGTTTTCTAATTAAGTTTTGAAAACTCTTTTTAAAACTCCTAACTAAACAACTTGAAAACAAAACTAATTTCATCAAATTGAAAACTCGTGTGTTTATTTTCAACAAATTAATTTTTATATTAAAAAAATAACAATTTGAAAACATAACTTAGCATAGTAATTACTTTTTATTTATTTTAAATTTTTATTAAATATATTTAATAATAGTGTCATTTTAAAGGTATATTTTCAATGATACTAATTTTATAAAATTAAAATTTTATATTAAAAATTATATATATATATATATCTTATGATAGTATATTTTTTTTAGAGAATATCAATTGTTTTAATTGTACTTTTTATATTATTAATAAATTTAAAAGAATGGTAAAATAGAATATTTATATTATTTTTGTCATTAATTTTTGAAAATGAACTAATATTTTGGAATAATGAAAAATGGAATAAGGGACTAAATTATGAAATGTCTTATTTGTCTGAAAATAAAATAAAAAAGATTAAAATAATTTTTTAAATTTTTTATTAGAAATAAGAGAGAGAGAGAGAGAGTGAGTGAGATTGAGTGAGTCAGTGAGTGTGTGACTGAGTGGTGGGACGTGTTATGTTAGTGACTTAATTTTTTATTTTTTATTTTTTAAAACTAATCTCAGCCACACATTTTGCATGGAATGATGTGATCCAATCTGAACCGTTGCCTGGAGGAGAAGGTGGAGAGGATCCTTGCTCATGTTGGTCATGTTGGAGGTAGGAATGGCTGGAGAGGAGTTGAATCTAATCTTGCAAACCCTTATTCTCATTCCTCCATCAATTTTATGACCATTGAACTAGCTCTTCAATGTTATTATGATCACAAAATTGTTGTGTAATTCATATGTCTTTTTTTCAACTTCTTTTCATAATGAAATGTTAATAAAAAGTTGAAATTGTAACAAATTAAAAAAATTAATTATATAAAATAATAATACTGCATACTTGAATTTTTATCCAAAATTTTGTCCAGAAACATCAATATGTAATTCATATTTATTTTATATATGAATCTCACAAAACACTCATTACATCTCAACCCACATAATAATTCTAGATAAAGTTCTTTCTAGAAATTCTAGGACCATGACTCATAATTAAAGTGGGTAAAGTGTAATTTAACCAAACTAATTTTATAAGGGTAAATTATACTAATCTCTCTTGAGATTTAGAGAATATAACAAATTTTACAGTTTTAATATAATTATACTAATATCTCTTTTAGTAAGATTAAAAAAATCAAAATTAATTTAGATAATATCTAACAAGACAACGTACTCGTGTCTCTTAACATGTGTCTAACACTTTTCAAAACGTGTTTTATTTTTTAAAGATTCGGACACTTTTTGGATACTTGGAAGACACGTATGTATCTCTTAAACACATGTGTCTATCGATCAGACACATGTAAAAATAATTATAAGTTTGAACAAAATAACTTAAAATACAATAATAAAACAAAAATCATATAAATTTATAGAGATTAATGTCATATTGTATTTTTTTTATTATTTTTGAATGATATATTTATATATATAATATATAATAAATATATATATGAGTATATATTTCATATGTGTTCTCCATATATCGTTTCCTACATTTTTTAAAAATTAGCATTTCGACGTACCCGTATTAAATTACGTGTTTGTGTCCATACTCATTAGGATAATATAAAGACACAAAAACATGCAAGATAAAATATATATCTCAATATAAAAAATATAAAAATATTATTTTTTATTTACACTACTAACAAATTTACGAGGAAAAGAAAGTAAAATATTGCATGAATTAAATTTTTTTTTTAAAAACTCAGTTTAATTTTTTGAAAATATCAGGGAGGTGGAAGTGGGTGTAATGTAATGTACCCATTTTAGCACTGTTTGTTGTACCTGGAAGTGTGGGACCCAACAATCAAATTGCTTTTTGTCAATTCCTGATTTTTGTTGATTTATTTTTCTGGGAAGCAATTGGTTCCCTTTTTCAGTGGCTCATCTTGGAGTATGGAATGGATGGTCTGATTCTACAGCTGCCCTGTAAGTTCTCTCCCTACTCACTGTTCTTTTATCAACCTTCCATACAGTCCTTCACCATCTAGCTTTTCGTGCACCACCATTTTTCTACTCCAAGGTGCCCTTTTCTTCTACTTTCCATCTTCTTTTTTTCTTTTCAGCTTTGTCCTTTACTTCATTACTTGCACAAAGATTGACCTCCTTTCACACCAAGTTGCTAATGCTATGATGGGTAGTTCTTGTGTTGCAACTTTTGTCAAGCATGATTTGTATATGTATGAATCTGTGTTTATATGAACTTGTTGGCTAACATAGTTCTGAGCTCATGTTGGCCTTTGTTTGTTTCAGTTTTTGTTTATAGGTTACAAGGCAAAAATAGCTTAAATCAGCTGAAAATTTTGATTATGTAAAAGTTGGGTTGGAGGAGGGGCGCTTTTAGTTTATGTTTTCTGATTATTCACTTTCAGCTTAAGAAAAAGCTGCATCAAAGAGGCCCCGTTAAATAGCAAGGCTGTAATGGGTGTTCATATTTTCCCCGGAAAGTCTGTATATTTAATATTTGTAGTTTTCATGCCAGCTCATGTGTTATTATGGAAGTTACTTTACAGCTTGAGTTTTCATAATGATATTATTGTTCTTTGTTTATTTGTTTACCCAAACAATCTTTGTTTACTGTTCTTTAAATTTTTATATTTTGATTGTTTGGTTAGATATTATTTCATGAGTTTTAAGCAACATCATGTATTTGAGCTTTTCTCGGTGATGTAATTTGGGAATTTCCAACAAAAATATACATATAAACTGAACTAGGTTTTCTATCCTCTTCACATTACAGATTGAAATTTGGGGCTTTTAATTAGACAGTTCGCCATGAATCTGATTTGGGTACTGGTATTGATGATTTTCAACAATGGACATTTTTCACAAGGAGTTAGTACAAATACTTCTAAAAGACCTGAAGTAGTTAACATTGGGTCAATAATCACTTTCAATTCTGCAATCGGCAAAGTTGCAAAAGTTGCCTTAAAAGCTGCCATTGAAGATGTGAATTCTGACCCTGCAATTCTTGGAGGAACCAAGCTGAAAGTGACTATGCTCAACTCCAATCATAGTGGATTTTTGAGTATCGCTCAGGGTATATATATGTACCTGCAATATCTATTTTTTCTTCCTCCCAAGCTTCATGTTGATTTCTTCATCTAGACAAGCAATTCATAATCTCAATAGTCATCATAGTCTTATAATTTGTAACTTTCTTATGATAACAGCTTTAAAGTTCATGGAGACCGATACTGTGGCAATTATTGGCCCACAGGCTTCTGATCTAGCTCACGTGATTTCCCATATTGCAAATGAGCTCCAAGTCCCTCTATTGTCTTTTTCAGCAACAGACCCGACCTTGTCTTCACTTCAGTATCCGTTCTTCGTGAGAACATCACAGAATGACCTGTTTCAGATGGCTGCAATTGCTGACATTGTTCAGTACTATGAATGGAGAGAAGTAATTGCAATCTATGTTGATGACGATTATGGGAGGAATGGGATAAGTGCGTTAGCAGACCAACTTGCCATGAAACGCTGTCAGATCTCTTACAAAGCACCTTTGACTTCTCAAGCTAGCCAAACTGAGATCCAAGATGTCTTGGTTCAGGTTGCTTTAGCAGAGTCTCGGATTCTTGTTGTTCATATGCATCCCAGTTCGGGTCTAGATGTGCTTTCCGTGGCACAATATCTTGGTATGACGGGAAGTGGGTATGTTTGGATAGCTACAAATTGGCTCTCTACCATCCTTGACACTAACTCTCCTCTCCCTCGGGAGACAATGGACAAAATCCAAGGACTTATCACGTTACGTATTTACACACCAGATACAAAACTAAAAAGAAACTTTGCTTCTAGGTGGAAAAACTTGACAATTACAAGTAACCAAACAGCTAATGGCCCTGTTGGGTTGAGTACTTATGGTCTGTATGCCTATGACACTGTTTGGATGCTTGCAAATGCAATTGATGCTTTTTTCAATCAGGGTGGACACATTTCCTTTTCAAATGATTCGAGGTTAAGTGAACTAAATGGAGGGAATTTGCATCTAGATGCTATGAGCATCTTTAATGGAGGGAAATTATTGCTCGACAGCATTTTAAAGGTCAATTTCACAGGTTTGACAGGGCCGATCAGGTTTGATCCAGACAAGTCACTCATTCGTCCTGCATTTGATGTAATCAATGTGATTGGCTCGGGGGTTAGAAGGGTCGGTTATTGGTCTAATTATTCTGGCTTGTCAGTTGTGCCTCCAGACACACTCTACACAAAACCACCTAACCGGTCTAGTTCAAGTCAACAACTGTATAGTGTAATCTGGCCTGGACAAACAGCCCAGAAACCTCGCGGATGGGTTTTTCCAAACAACGGAAGGCAATTAAGAATTGGAGTCCCAAATCATGTTAGTTATCGCGAATTCGTAGCAAAAGTGCCAGGCACTGATACGTTCAAAGGGTACTGCATTGATGTTTTCACTGCTGCAGTGAACTTGTTGCCTTACGCTGTCCCATATAAGTTGATACCATTTGGGGATGGTATTAATAACCCGAGCTGCACTGATCTTGTGCGCTTGATAACAGCGGGTGTGAGTATGAGATACCGAGTTCTTATCATAAATTTAAAGGTTTTCTGCTTTATCTCATTTTAAATTTCTGGTTTCTTCGTCTGTATAGGTCTATGATGCTGCAGTAGGTGACATTGCGATCATCACTGACCGTACAAGGATGGCGGATTTTACACAGCCATATATTGAGTCTGGGCTAGTCGTGGTGGCACCAGTTAGGAGATTGAACTCTAATGGTTGGGCTTTCTTGAGGCCATTCACTCCGATGATGTGGTCTGTCACTGCTGTTTTTTTCCTAGCCGTGGGAGTGGTTATTTGGATTTTGGAGCATAGAATCAATGATGAATTCCGCGGCCCTCCTAGGAAACAATTCACCACTATTCTATGGTAAGTGCCTAAGAAATATTGTTCAATTACATAGATTCTGAGAATTAATAATGAACGTTTTATTAGTACATATACATCAATATTAGTGTGCTTTGAAGTCTGAAGTCCCCTTTCCATCATTTGAGGCTGCAACAATTATTCCAATAATTACATATCCGATTTGACCTATGGACAAATATGCAAACATTTGTCTTTGTTTGAGTAATAGCAATGAGATTTCCCAATACCAAGAATAGCTAGGATTTTCATAAGATGCCATCCATTCAATGAGAAATAGAAAGGAATATTGAAAATCCGAGTGTCTAGAGCTGAAAAAGAGTCGAAAAGATGATTCCTTGTAACAAATAGATGTATTATTGATTGATATCTTGATGTTGTACAAGATTTATAAATTACAATTCCTATACAATCTATATATAGAAGAAAATGTGGTAGTAGGTGTAGTGGAGGTGATAGTGGGTTAGGTGAAGTGGAGTATATAGAAGAAAATGTGGTAGTAGGTGTAGTGGAGGTGATAGTGGGTTAGGTGAAGTGGAGTGTGTGGTGAAGTGGAGGTAGGTGAAGTGGAGTATGTAGTGGAGTAGGTGAAGGTAAAGATGGGAAATTCTAACAGCCCCCCGCAAACTCAAGGAGGAGAGAAACTAACCAACTTGAGTTTGGAGAGAGTAACAAAACAAGAAAATACATAAAAATAAAAAAGGATAGGAGACACTGTATGGTCGTGTCAGACCGTTGGTGAAGACACTGTATGGGGTGTCATAACGTTGTAGAGGACACTGTATGGTGGTGTCAGACCGATGTAGAAGACAGTTTATGGGGTCATGTCGGACCGTTGTAGAAGACAGTTTATGGGGTCATGTCGGACCGTTGTAGAAGACAGTTTATGGGGTCATGTCGGACCGTTGTAGAAGACAGTTTATGGGGTCATGTCGGACCGTTGTAGAAGACAGTTTACGGGGTCATGTCGGACCGTTGTAGCAGACAGTTTACGGAGTCTTGTCGGACCCTTGTAGAAACTAACCGGAATCAATGTCGGGACAGTTTACAGAGTCTTGTCGGACCCTTGTAGAAACTAACCGGAATCTATGTCGGGACAGTTTACAGAGTCTTGTCGGACCCTTGTAGAAACTAACCGGAATCTATGTCGGGACAGTTTACAGAGTCTTGTCGGACCCTTAAAAAGTCGCACCCTCAAAAGGTGTGCCCAATCTTTCAAAAGGCGTGCCATCAAAAGGCGTGCCCAATCTATAAAAAGGCGTGCCATCAAAAGGCGTGCCCAATTCATCAAAAGGTGTGCCGGACATGATGGCGAGGCACGTGGGCGCCTTGGCTTGCGTGCCCGTTTGTCGGCTGGTGGCAAGAGGCGCGCGATGCGCGTGGCTACCTTTGCTATTTAACCAAGACGAAGGCTGAGGCGGAGGCATACCATTCTGAAACCTCTGAAACCAACCCTTCTCTGAAAAAACTCTGCCTCTTCGGAGAGAGAAACTGTGGAACATTTTGTAGCCCAGAAAAATGGCTTCGTCTTCCCGCGGGCTGCTCACCCTCTTTCCCGACCTCAACGAGTCAACAAGAGAGAGAACTGGTGCGGTGGCACTGGAAACTCAACCAAGCACCCCGGAGTTTGCTCCGTTGAACTTTCCGATGCGGTCGGTGGAGCAAAGAATGGCAGTGCAGTCGGATGTGGAGGCCAATCAGTATACTCTGAAGGCATGTGTGGAAAGCATGACGGCGGTCACAAACTTGTCGAACCGGCTGCAGAGTAGGACAAATGAGGTGCAGCATTTAAACTCCCAGCTGGCTCTGCTCCAACGCATGTATAAGGATGCGCGAGCAGAGATAAGTGTACTGAAAGCAGAAAACAAGGAGTTGAAGCGGAAGGCCACCGTGATGTTCCGTTTTGGAGGTCCGCCATATGCTGCAGTGGAGGAGCAGAGAGTAGTGATCATGCCCAGTGGAGTGGGAAACACGGAGGCAACACCGGCAAGGGCCGCCCAGGACGGAGGCAAAAAGAAGAGACCGGCGGCAGAGTAGGTCGGTGGGTGGCCGTCTGCAGAAAAGAAAACAAAGCTGTTGTTTTTTTTTTTTTTTTTTTTTTTTTGTGTAAAATGTGGATCGGGGTTGATCCCGATATGGCAGATGGTGATAGTGTATTCTGAAGCTGCCTCAAAAGATTAACCATTCGGCTGGCAGTTAATTTTTTTTTTTTTTTTTTTTTTTTTTTTTGGTGTAAAATGTGGATCGGGGTTGATCCCGATATGAATAAAATGAGTGTATTGTGCAAATTTGTAAATTGGTTGCAATTATTATTATTATTATTTTTTTTTTTTTTTTAATAAAGTGAAAAATAAAAATAAAAATAAAAATAAAAATAAAAATAAAAGAAAGAAATAATAATAATATATTTAAAATAATAATAATAATAATAATAATAATATGTTTAAAAAGTGGGGCGGTGGAAAATGATGATTTTGGGTGTGAATAAAATATTTGATGTGTCTATGGAGGTGGAGTACCCACGTGAAATATCTTGAGGCATGTGGGGTGATTATTAGAGAGAGAGAGTGACAATGTGTGCTATGTCCCCCCTGTGTTGCCGAGAGAGAGAGCTAGAGAGATAAATCATTAGGAATTTCAAACCCACCCCCATTCACACAGATCCAATCAAAAAGAAATGAGAGAGAGACCCTCTGAGAGAGAGAGAGCTCGAAGGAATGCGAAATGGTGAAGTTTCTGAAACCAAACAAGGCCGTAATCCTCCTCCAAGGCCGCGACGCGCCGGAAAGCCATGATCATCAGATCCTTCGACGATGGCCTCTCAATCGGATCTGGAACGGCAAATCGAGCACTTGATGGAGTGCAAGCCACTGCCGGAGGCGGAGGTGAAGAAGCTCTGTGATCAAGCTCGAGCGATCCTGGCGGAGGAATGGAACGTTCAGCCGGTGAAGTGTCCGGTAACTGTGTGCGGCGATAAAATTGATGTAGATCGAGGATACTACTTCCGAGTATCAATCTGTGAACGTTCAGCCGGAGGAAGATTCGCCGGAATATTCGTCTAGGGTTCGAACATAGTCGTCGGGAAATTGAAGGAGGAGCTGGAGGGGCTGTTGTTTCACTTCTAGCCAACTTTTCCTTATCTTCCTTTGACATTCCTATGAGAAACCCACGCTGTGCTAAAGCATCCATTTCATTAAAGCCTTCCAGCATTTCCACCTGCTGCTGATAATACCCAGCCACATTATCTTCTGGACGTAAAACGCCGAGACATGAGTGATGGAGGCCACGAGGAGGCGGCTTTTCTTTGAGTGGTGTGTGTTCTTTGGTCTCTAGAGAGAGAGATGTGTGAGTCATGGTGTGGTCTCTAGAGAGAGAGAGAGATGGCTGTCATGGTATGGTCTCTAGAGAGAGAGAGATGGCTGTCATGGTCTGAGAGAGCCGAGAGGTAAGAGAGAGGAAGATGAAGTTACAGTCTGGGTATGTGTAGAGGTCCGGCGGGCAGCCAAGGCGAGGCGGCCGCCCGTCGGTGAAGCAGAATGATTAGGTTGTTAACCTGGCTCTGATACCATGTAACAAATAGATGTATTATTGATTGATATCTTGATGTTGTACAAGATTTATAAATTACAATTCCTATACAATCTATATATAGAAGAAAATGTGGTAGTAGGTGTAGTGGAGGTGATAGTGGGTTAGGTGAAGTGGAGTATATAGAAGAAAATGTGGTAGTAGGTGTAGTGGAGGTGATAGTGGGTTAGGTGAAGTGGAGTGTGTGGTGAAGTGGAGGTAGGTGAAGTGGAGTGTGTAGTGGAGTAGGTGAAGGTAAAGATGGGAAATTCTAACATTCCTCACTCCTTTCTCCAAGTCAAAACTGTGCATGAGTCTTCCATTGGTCACGGCTTCTAAGTGATTATAGAAAGAACTCTCTGCTTTTTGTATATTATTTTCATGAAAACAGAAGATCAAAAGTAGACGGATGAGAATATATTTCAAACAACTAGATATATAATAATATAATTGTTAAGACAAGTTTAAATCACTAATGCTCTGTTTGTTTTGGCGAAATATATTTTTTGGAAAACATTTTCCGCATTTGCTGAATTGGTACAACGGAAAATGAAAGCCAACTTCCGTGCTCAATGGAAAACAAGTTCATTTGAGCAGAAAATATCTTTCACTTTTAAAAGGTGAAAAACATTTTCCAGACTAAAGTCTTACCACCGCCACCGTTACCTCCACCTCCGCTTCCACCTCCACCACTAACACCACTACGTCCACCACTAATACAACTAGTAACACATTAATTTCCAAGGCCACAACCAAACGTAGGAAAACTTTTTCTTCAGAAATCTGAAAAAAGTTTTTCATGTTTTCCGCTCAAACTAATGGAGCGTAAATATGTAAGGCCGCAACAAAATTGTTTGTGGTGGCTGTCCCCTCTTTCCTTTCTCTTACATTGATGCGTATTTTTGAAGTTATTAATCACCTTATCTAAGTCTCTTGATTGCTTATCTTCTTCTCTTTTTTTTTGCTTGGGATTGCTTATCTTTGTGCTTTCACTTTGCAGGTTTAGCTTTTCAACTATGTTCTTTTCCCACAGTACGTAATTCATCACTAGTTTTACAGTCTTCTCTTCCCAAATGGAACTCAAGTAATAATGATGCATATTTTTTTCGCTGTTTAATGCAGGGGAAACAACAATGAGCAGTCTCGGTCGCTTCGTGCTTATCATATGGCTATTTGTGGTTCTGATAATCAATTCCAGTTACACTGCAAGTCTGACCTCAATCCTCACAGTGCAGCAACTTTCTTCCCCCGTTGATGGAATTGAGAGTTTAATAATGAGCAATGAACCCATCGGCTACCAACAGGGTTCATTCTCAGGAAATTATCTCACCAATGAGTATGGCATTCATGAGTCTAGACTCATTCCACTTAATTCGCCAGAAGACTATGATGAAGCCTTGAAAAAGGGTCCCAACAAGAAGGGTGGCGTTGCTGCGGTGGTTGATGAGCGAGCATATCTAGAAATCTTCCTCTCAACTCGTTGTGAATACAGTATTGTAGGTCCACAATTTACCAAAAGTGGATGGGGATTTGTAAGTAATTCTTCATCAACGTCACTACTTCTATGGTTTTTTTTTTTTTTTTTTTTCTTTTATTGGTCAAACACTAATTTTCTTAAGTTTCGCTAAAAAAGCAACAAGCTTTGAAATGGAAGAAAGCTTGGTTCTCAAGTGTGTCTGACTGAGCTAATTATGAGGCAACCTCAAGAGCTTAGTTTTTGTATAATGGTAGTGTGTTTATTAGCTTATCTGTTTGGCTGTTTGACAACAGCTAAAAATGTCACAATTTATTTTTATTTTTTTTGTGTCTTTGGTGAATTTTTTAAAATCATGTTGAAATTTTTAATTTTCAAGTTTGTCTAGTTTTGAATAATTTAAAAAGTAAAAAAAAAAAATCAAAAAAAGATCTTCAAAAAAATAATACTAATAAAATAATTAGTGCACTTATTTCAACAAAAAAAAAAAATTTAAATTTTTTTTAGGTTCATCTAGTCTTGTAGATCTTAAAAGTGAAATAGTTTTTTGAAAGACGAAAAAAAACCAACAAAAAAAACTGCAAAAAAAATAATTGCCAAACCCAACCCAAGTTAAAGCTAAGATCAAGACAAATCAATGGGCTTCAAATAAACCAGTCAGTTCTTCAAAGGCAAAAGCAAAGGATTAGCTGTGTTTCTTTGTTCTGCTTCAAGATGACGAGGAATGTGCTGTTTATTTGTTGACAAAGATTCACTTACCTAGTTTTATTTTTTGTTTTTGTTTCTTATCAGGCCTTTCCACGGGACTCGCCTTTAGCGGTTGACATGTCAACCGCAATCCTGAAACTGTCAGAAAACGGGGAACTCCAACGAATACACGACAAATGGCTGATGGGAAGTGCCTGCAGTTTACAAGGCGCAACGCTTCAAGTGGACCGGCTTCAACTTGGAAGCTTTTCAGGCCTCTTTCTTATATGCGGATTAGCTTGCTCGCTCGCTCTCCTTGTGTATTTTGTGTTGATGGTTCGCCAATATAGCCGCCATTATGTTGATAAGGCAGCAGAATCTTCTAACAGAAGCTCGCCATCAGCGCATCTTCAAACGTTCCTTACATTTGTTGACGAAAAGGAAGAGGAAGTGATAAAACGGTCCAAGAGAAGGCAGTTGGAGAAGGATTCAAATAGAAGCAATGGTGAGGATGAACCGACAATTGTTTCCAATGCGGAAACGAGCTCAAACAGAAGTACTGTCAGTTTTGCTTCTGGAGTCTAGTTCATGTATATATCTCACCCTGAACCAAGTTATACAAGTTGTTTCTTCTTGTTTTTTTAATAATCAATTTGTAATATAATTGGTTTTTGAATTTATTGGGAAGTGTGCTTTTGTATTTCAGCATATGTTCAAATTCCATGGTGGTCCTCTGGGAAGGGCCTCGAACTTTTGTACTGTTCGTAACTGAAAAATCATGGTGGTCCTCTTATGGAAGTGCCTTTTGGTAACTACTAGGTATTTCATGTATATATATGTTGATGTCTTCACAACGAATCTAGCCTTCTTCAACTCAATTGTTTTAAGGGGAGCTTTTCTTTGATATGAACCATTTTAATGACAAACTCAGATTTAATCATAAGTTGAATAAAAAACTTTAATGGTGGTAGAGTGCTAAACTTGAGCGTTACAAAATAATTTATATTTTTTTGAATAAACATATAAGTCTCCGTTGATTTGAGTAACACGCCAATTTGATATAACTTTTTGGTCAACGAGTGAATCATGTTTTGAATGATTTCCATCCAAATTTGAATTTGATAGTGGTGGTCCAGTTCATCTGGTATAATTAGGGTTGTAAATTGACCAGATTTTAATTTTCAATCAGTTTTTCTTTATAAAATTCAATTTCTGAACTTTTTATACCAATACAAACTCAAATATTATATTTAAGGTTGATTAACGCTAGTTTCATCTGTCATTAGGCTACATATTACATGTATAGACACTTACACGCGAACAGAAACATCAGATGACAACAATGAATAGAAAACAAAAACGAAAACAAGGGTTTATAATAAAAGTTAATAAGATTAATTGGGCACTTCATACATCATTCAGTTACAGCCACATTTACATTCATACACAATTTAACACGTGATGAGAGATAGAGCGATCAACATCAAATATCATCCACCAGCCACTACGATATTACCTTAGTGTGCAAGTTTTCTACTCTTTTCTAAAGCGGTCTGTTGGAGCAACGACTCAAACTATATATTGCTTTCGAAGTACTTGTTGAAGCATTCTTCTTCCCTACAGTATTTGTACATAACTTTGTATACTTCAATCAATAATTTTGGGAACCGACTTGTGAAATAGCCATCAAATCCTTCAGGAACTGGTCCGAGAATTTCCTGAATAAACACCAAAAGTCAAACTCAAATCAGCCACACAAAGGAAAAACAAAACTGAAATTTATATTCATAAGAACATTGGTAAATGGCCACCAATTTGGTAAAGGCATGAAATAGTTAAAGAGAAAAATAGGAACTCCATTTATACATCCTCTGAGATTTTTTCGTGTAGAGAAAATTCACGATGTATTTAACTAGGGCCTTTTTCTTCAAGTATGGGTCACCTCAACGAAGGTAGGAGCCGGTGTGTGATTTGGAGATATGAAGTGTTTCCTAGCATAGAACTTAGTACAGCCTAAAGAATGTGATAATCAAATGGCAATGCTATACAATCTTAGGCAAATAAGAGCTGTCCCTTGAGGCCATTTTTGCTTGCCAACAGTTAAAAAAGTAACACTTATTTTCATTTTTTTTTTTTTTTTGTCTTTAGATAGATTTTTAAAATTTGTGTCCAAAGTTTTTGCTTTTCAGATCCATTTAGTCTAGAATGATCTAATTTTTTTTTTTAATATCCAAAAACTAGTCTAAGTGGACCATTTTTTTAAAAAACTTATTACTTTTCAAGTATGTCAAGTCTAGTAAGACCTAAACGTTAAAAGTTTTTCAAAAAAAAGTCAACAAATAAACTGCTCAAAAAGCAATTGCGAAACCCAACCAGGTGGTAAGAGATGAGCAGAGTTGGGATGGATCTTGAGGTCAAGTCTTGCTATGGGGAAAGTATAATGAACAGTGAAAAAATGGTCAATCGCCCTTGCAGCTGCTCAACAAACACTATTTGAGTCCTGGTTGGGTACCACATTTATTAGAGCATTTACCAATTCTTAAAATAACAATCCAGTAACCATCCAAAAATTAAAATATGTATGTACACACATATATACACGTAAAACACAATCCAATTTATTAACTGTTGGCATGAGAAATGAACCTGAATTTCGACAGGAAGTTCTCTATAATGATTCAACTTGTTCCGCATGACTCGCAGTAAGTCACGAACACTGTCATACTTATAGCGCCTGTACCGTCCAATATTATTAATGAATGCAGTTTCCATCTTTTCATCCCATTTTGTGCCTAAAGCCGCTGGACCTATACTTTCTAATGCTTTTAAAAGATCAGAGTCAGTTTCCCTATCTTCCAACTCTACCCTATCGCTCGTGTCACGGAAAAATGATAATCTCATCTCAGAATTCCAAAACAAAGGATGATTAAACACCTCTGACGCCTTGGGCCTGCAAGAAATCAGTAGAACTCAGACAATTAGTGCTCAACAAAAATAAATTCGAATAATTAAGAATGCAGGAAAATTTGTTTGCATAAATGTCCCAACAAAATCAGTGTCCCACTGGCATACAGTCTACAGCACAGTTAGGCCATGTTTGTTTGGACAGAGTGGAATAGATGTGATTAGCATTCCTAGGACTGTTAGTCCAAGGATTATCAATTCCTTTGGAGTGTAAATCATATCTCAATTTAACTAATTAGTCTGAACCTCTACTTAGTCCTTCATTTTATATCTCACCCTCTCTCATGGGATTCAATAGTCCGGATGGAATATTATTCTGGATTTTTTTGAATTATTAATCCAATCCCAAGACCATGTCCGGCCAAACACACATGGTTAAACTACTCCATAATGTGTTGTACATCACAATTGACGTTACACATTCTTTTCATTGGACAAAGAATAACTTTTAGGAATTTGTGAATGACTGAAATGGATTATTGTGGACAAAGAATAACTTTTAAGTTTGTACACTCGATGAAATGGATTAGTGTCTCCAAATATTGTGGAGAACAACATATTAAGAGGCACAAGTCATAACTATTGCCATATAGTCATCGTGACAATAATGTCCAGTACTTACCTTAATTCAACATTAGGGTTTAATAAACAAGAGAACAGATCCATGGCTTCTGGAATATTCTCCACTAAGAAGAGGTCTGCTTTGTTCTTCACAATATTGATGTCACGTTCAAGACGGTCACCAAATGGATGTCTACCACCAGTAATGCAGTAAAAAAGAACACAGCCTAGGCTAAACATATCTACTGCACGTGTTTGGCGTCCACAGAGAAGCTGTTCGGGAGCTTGCCATCCCGAACTGCCATAACCTGCAATAGGTCATCAAACAAAATACTTAACAAATGAACTAAAAACCATTTATCATTCACATATGAATTGTTAGATAACTCTTTTAGGTCTCCCAGATCTACCATAAACCAAACTCAACGTCAAATCGACTAATTATTTACACCCTAGTTTAAACAAATTTATGAATTAAACACGATGCCAAAGGGACAGAAAGGTGGATTGTAGAATTTTTTTTAAAAAAAATGGTTGCATAAAGGTTAAAAATCTAGCAAAGCAATCAAGACACAGATGTCATATGACCATAAAACTTCACATGCATAGCAAATGATGGATATATAGAGTTGCTGACATAATAGCTAGTCAAGAATACTTGCCAGTAGCGTGATGGCCCAAGGAAGACATCTCCCCAACAAGACGCTTGCTGATACCCATATCAGAGAGCTTTGCAAATAAAGATCTTTCTTTAATTATCAACACATTTTGAGGCTTTAAGTCCCGATGAATTATTCCTAGTTCATGCAAATGCAGGAGTCCAGAAACCACATCCCTGTGTTACAGATACAAAAAGGAAGATTAAACAAATGCTGAATTCAGACCAATTAAATTGGCATAAATGCAGACCTACAAAGATTAACAAGGGAATCTAACCTAAACTTGTAACTACATTTGTTTTCATCCAGTCACCAAACCTAATGGCAATTTATGACTACAGCAATAAACTCCGGCAAGCCAGAATTTAAAAGAGGGGAGAGGGGAGGATGGATTCAAAAATCCATTAGACATTACAAAATACCTTGTTTTACAAATTGTATTTAAAAACAAGAAAGTGCTCTAGAATGGAGCTCATCATAGAAAATGAAGGCGCCATCATAGATAGTAGTAAAATTTTTAAATATGATCAGCACATGAAATCCTAAGAATTTCTATCTGCACATCAACTAAGTACTCTTCTTAAAAGTGCTAATGAAAATAGGAAGCACTTATTTCAGATTCATTGTAGAAAAGGAGTAGGTTCACTCTACTCAATGTTGACTGACTGAATGAACATTTCAGGACAGCATATTCCAGTTTTCAGAGGGGCTCATACTCTGCAGCACAGGGGCATCCCTTTCTGCAAACTTACCTTAAGATCTATGCCACATGGGCAATAGAAAGTGGTATCCCCTTCTACAAATATGCTAAATTATTAATAACTTTTTCCCCCATGACCAATGGAAAACGTTGATGGCCATTAAGGTTTGGTGACATCTATGCTGTGGATAAGCAAAAGAATGCGAGTCTGACACAAGCACACTAGTGGCATATTCGGCATGAAATGATGACGGATCTAATGTAAATCTAATTGAAACATCAAAATTTTAAACTAACCTCATCAGTTTCAATAATATAGGTGAAGGATAGCCATTTTCTTTCCACAATTTAACATCCCGCATAACGCCCTTCATTGAATTCAAACGGACTTTATACTCTATCATGGCTTCCATAGCTTGTTCCTCAATAACGGTTGGTTTTTCAGAGGTATCGGAGTACATCTGAATTAGATCATTTAAGTTGCAAGTGCAACGCTCCAGTGAGAGATACACAAAATCTTGATCAGATTCCACTCCATACCATCGAACAATATTTGGATGTCTGTCAGATGCAACAAGATTCTGGATTTCCTTAAAAGCAACGTCATTATGGGCCTTGACAAGACGTTTCACAGCTACTGAACGACCTTCATAAATTCCCTCAAGGACAATGGTACCATTGCTTCCCTTAGCAATTTCTGTATTAGAGACAAATAGTTTACCAACCGTGCGTCCTTCTCTGCTATCATCCATTGATTGATTGAGTTTCAACCATGGTCTGTTATCATATCCATCAGCAAATGAGGTGCTTTCATCCCTCTTCTCAACAATGCCACTATTCTTTCCTGACTTCCGAGTTTTCTTCCTTTTTAAAGGCACTGTTCTTGCATTTAAATCACCGGGCTGCTTATTCAACTCAACATCTTTTCTAGTCACTAAAGGACAAGAGTAGATGACAAAGCCCACAAAAATGATAGCAAAAGAAATGACAGAAAATACACTAGCCACATTTAGTCCACCATTATGATGCTTTTTCACATCTTGCATACCAGATATCCCTGAAATTTCAGTCATTTGAGTCAAAGATGGCACTAGATCAATGTCATTGTAGTGATGAGAGTCCAGAAATGTATTGACATCAGGTTGTGAAGAAAGAAAACGATTTGGACCAGGCAGTGGGAGTCTCTCATCTTTATGATGCAATTCTGAGGATTTATCAACTTCAGGTTGCCAATCAAGCATTAGATTTGAATTAGACACAGGGAGCATCATATCTTGACGATGAGCTTCAGGTAGCATATTAGGCTTATGAAAGGGTCCTAGCATATGAGGACCGCGAAAGCGGTAGACAACAGCCTTTGATTGACATGGCAATGGCATATTAAAGGGAATGTTTGGTTCAGAAGGCAACCCATATTCTAAATCTGAAAGAATCCCACTAAATGAATTCTCAACTTCCTGACAAAGGAAAGCAGCTCCAACTTCAGCAACTGTCATGTTCCACAGAACTTTATCTGTATTTAGAGCGAAAGACTTCAGTGAATAATCAGTTCTTGTGATGTAAAGAGGCAGCTCATCAGGCTTAAGGTTCGATGAACCAGACTGTTCCAGTTCATCAAAAGTAGTACCATTTAACACACTCTTCTCATCATTGTTCTGTGATGTGGGTGGAGAATTAGACAAACTGTAAGTGTAGATTAGCCTTCCAGTCTTAGCATCAACCAGAAACACAGTAGTTTTCTTTGAGCCAAGTACAACTCCTCCATCTTCTGCTATGAGTGGAGTATTACTGATGAACTCTTCAATAGTCTCTTTGAGTTTCTGAGACAGCAAGAATAATACAAGAAATCAAGAGCATATGGTATATGATTATGCAAAAAGGTAACAATATGGCCAGATGAATGGTAACGCTTCTACATTAGGGAAAAAAAATATTGTGCAAGTGGGTATAGATATATATATATATATATAGGGGGTGTATTAAGAAGCTACCAATATCAAATACCTGTATTCATAAATAAAACATATCAGGCTGTCTAGGACAACTAGTCCTAGCAAAACCTGTCAGTCAACACATATGGACGCAGAATCTCAACACTAAACCTTATCAGTGGACCACTTCAAAAAGCATTGATATGAAATATAGCCATGACATTTTCAGACATACCCGCTTACCAAAGGCATCATGCATATACAGCGCCCAGTCATCCCCACAATCTATAAAGAAACTTTCTAGTTGGGAAGTATTTTCCTTTTCATTACTTTGCTCAACAGGAGCCTGATATGAAGAGTGAATTGATGGTCCTGATGAAAATGACCACAACACTTTCCCAGATTTAGGCTCGACTAAATGGATTGTACCATCCAGGGCAGCAACCAGTGCAGTATCATGCTCACTGTTTCAAATAAAGCAATTAATTTAAAAAATAAAAAAAAATGAACAACAACAACAATTGGAAGGTAAATGACAATTGGAAGGTAAGTGATTCATTAAAAATCTTTGCATGCATGTAATGTGACATGACTTCTGTAGAGTCCTGGTCCTGAATATAAAATCCATAGATGAATATTTTTCCTTGTTTTATGGGGAAAACATCCATCATTTAAAATTTTACAAATAAACTTTAAAAAAAAAAAAATTAAAAAAAAAATATTACAAAACATTTGATGCATTACCACCTCCATGTCCTTAAATATGCAAGTCAGTATTTTTGAGCTTTGTCCCTGGTTTTCAAGCCCATTTTATGCATCTAGTAGTGTATTTAGATTGAAATAGACCAAACCCTAAGGATCAAACTGGTCAAAATTGAACTTTAAAACCTAATAATAATAATGATCGAAATAAACAACAACAAAAAATTCTATATCTTCTACCAAAAAACAAAACCAAAACAAAACCAAAACAAAATAAAATAAAATCAATAGAAAAGGTTTCAACAAAACTAAACAGTATTCATACCTTAAAAAGCATTTCAATTGAAATTATATACCTACATTATATAACCCTTAGGCTGTGTTTGGTTGAAGGATTTGAAGGATTTGGGTTCCCTCTCCAAATCCTTCAACCAAACACAGCCTAAATGATAAGCATCAATCACACATCATAAACAATTAAGCAACTGTTCAAATTATACATTTGAAATGTGATAACCTATTTCAAGCTTCTGAAGTTAAGCTAAATAGTGAAAAGTCATAGAAAGTGACAACAGTTCAAGAATATGAATTTTGAAACAAAAGGTAATAAAGAATACCATAAGGAACTGCACCACAGGGAATAAAAAGAGTAGACACTTTTAGCTCTAGGCAGAGTTCAGAATTAAGGGAATTGACAATAGGTCTAGGATTGACAGGATGGGCTTAGAGAGTAAAAGAGAAAAGGCGAAGACGGCTAAGCACCTAATGTACTTTAACACGTAAAGACAGAGAGAATACTTGAAAAACAGTTGCAACATAGTATGAGATGCATACATATTATGTTCATAGTGGAGAAAATATCAGATTCTTCAATAAGCATGGCACACCTTTACTCATGAAATAAGGAGCATAGATTCATTGTGAATCAATCTGAGTTTTACACATGGTAGACCTTCACAATTAACTAACTCTACCGTGGTTGTGCCCACTCTGCGTCTCTCTCTCTCTCTCTCTCTAAAACAGGACTCTATCCTACTATTTCATTTTTATTTGTTTTTCTGATTGTCAATCAGTTTATCAACAAAGACAATAAAACATCTTCGTAATCACAATATGATGTAATTATATGCACTTAAAGCATACGATCTAAAAGAATAACAAAATTTACATGATGAAAAAAGTGGCAAATTTTTTTTTGAAGGCTTGAAGAGGCAAAACTAGTGACATTACAAATCACAGAGCATGTACCCACAATTTAGACCCCAAATTCACCCACAATGATGTGGCAAGCGAGTTGGGCCCTATATGTTGAGTCTGTGCCAAATTAAAAGTTGACACTTATCCTGCCACATTATTGTGGATCAAATTGTAGGAGTAGTTTTAGGGGTCTCAAACATTCAGCAGGGTGACACCCAGTGCACGCATGAATCATATTATTCCTATTTTTTATTCCTCTAATCTATTCATTCCTAATCTTTCTCTTACTCCATGCGAACTGCCCAGAGAATATGTGTTTCTTTTAAATCAACTGAATTATTTAGATAATTAGCCTTTTAATTAATGGTAATTTTATACTTATCTCTATAACTAATAATTGGGCTTCAAGACACCAAAACTGGTGTTCACATATCTATCTATACTATTATTGAAAGTGAACACCTCACTTGGTGTCTATGAACTTTCTTACCTCTTTTTTGTCAAGCTCTTGCGCAAAGTGTCAATTTCTCCATCCAAAAGGAAACAAATAAAAAAATAGTAGTTAAAAAAAGAGGCACAAAGGCTTGAATCTAAGACCATTCACTTAACTTAATAATCCTTTCATCACTTAAACAACATAAAAAATATATATTATGAATTCAAAATTAAAATTTATATTTTAAGCACAGGCATCAGGTGGGCTCACACCCCTAGTATACTAGTATATCTAGGTAGATTAAATAATTAAACCGGACAGATGCTGGAATAAAATATATATATATATATATATTTTTTGATAATTAGATGCTGGAATTACATATTGAAACGTGATAGGAGCTCAAAATAAGTATCTGATAAATATTTTCATAGAAGTGTTTATACACAACTTAACGATGCCACGGTCGAAAAACACTAGATATTCCAGCACAAACAATTCAACAAAACCCTAGGCCTCCATGTTAATTATCTGAAGCTCAAGAAGAATAGAATAAACAAAATTTGAACTTTGAAAAAAAATAGAGGAAACACTCACTTGGAGACTGACAATAGAGACCTCCCAGCCGGTGGTTGACTGAAGCCATTGAGATCGTCTCCAACTAAAGTCGAAAACCGAACCTTGGAAACTTCGGAGCTCGAAACATCGCCGGTGGAAGCCGACAACCCAATCACAAGCATGAAAAGGCACAAAAGACGGATCAATTTGTGTTTCATCGGAGAGATTGAAGCTGACAAGGAGGATTGGGAGACTGCAATTTGTGTGGAGAACGAAGGGAAGGTAATTGATGCCGTAGACAGAGACGACAGTGATGGGGGGTGGTGGAGATTGAGAGGGTTTGGGAAATCCCTGTCGATGTTGAGAACAGGAACCAAGAAGATTCGAAGCTTCCCGTGGTTTCTGCGATTTTGGGATCTCCCGACGCCGTCGGATTAGCTTTCGTGTTTACGTAGAAATGTTTTGTCGCATGACTAGCGGGAGTAATTTTACCAACACGAACTCCAAACACATCTCACATGGGGTCGGTGGGTTTGGAAAATGTTAGCACCTAAATAATTTATTAATTTTTTTTTTTTTATAAGCGTGTGATTTGTATTATGTGATTTATATGTATTCAAGACTCGTTGACAAGTGATTTTTTTAATTAAAAAATTAAAAAATTAAAGAATTAATAATTTTTATTAAAAAGTTAAAAAAAATATATTTTTTATTTTTTTTATATTTTTTTGTAAAAAATTAAAAAATATTTTAAATATATTAATTTTTTTATATTATATTTTAATTATTTAATTAAAAAGTTATTAAAAAAAATATGTCCCCTAATAAGGCTTTATTCCGTTTTTTTATTTATTTAATTTTTTTAACAGGCATTCTGTCCCTTGCGTGTGGCTAGTGTTTGTGACTAGCTGTTTGGTCACATGTTTTTTAAAAGATTAATTATTTTTACCACCCTATATTTTTACTAAACGTTTGTTTTGACCCACCACTTCCATGATAGTCAATCACTTCCCTCCATTTGTCTTTTAAAGGCGGCTACCTTATGAATAAAGTATTACCTAGGGTGGGTTTAGAAATATTTTATTTTTAATTTTTTTCAATTTTTTAAATTAAAATATAAAGTAAAAAAAATTAATATATTTGAAATATTTTTTATTTTTTATTTTTTATTTTTTTTTGCAAAACAACGTGAAAAAAAATGTAAAAAAAATCTAGAACTTTTGACCTTTTCAGTATAATTTTTTATCTCTTTTAATTTTTAGTGATTTTTTAACTATTACTATAGGTAGTTTCCAAACCTACCCTTACGATATAATAAAGTATATATATACATATATCTATAATTGAAATAATAATCATGATATGTCATAATCAATCTTATGACCAAATCACAATTAAGAGTCATAACCAAACATTATTTAAGGATTAACTAAAGGCCAATACTAACAAGTGTCTCATAAACATTGTTTGATGTTGCAAATATGTAAAGATATTAAAAAGTATATTAATTTTAATAAAAGTACATTGAAATTAGTAAAAAGTGTATTGTATTCTATAAATGTTTTATCTTTTACTTGTATTCTATAGGTACTTGTTAGTAAGACTATTGTGTGAGTGATTTTCTGATCACACTGCCCGTTTAGTAATCAACTAGAGAGCACTGGTAGAATAGATGGCTTCAGTTATCCTGCAACAGAAAGAAAGGGCTCCGACGGTGGCTCCTCCACCCGGGGGCACTCCGACGATCAAGTCAGTATATCTCTCAAAGATAATCAAGTGCTAAACTCACTGTTCAAAGCATAAATTGCGTACCTTAGACCCACGGGGTGCCTCTCTTTTATAGTTTACTTAATCCTAGTCCCACAAGAAGCCTGACTTCTATGGACTCCAATTCAGTACTTACTTTGGACTCTTCAAGAGATAAAGATAAACTCCCTAAGAGTTTTATCCTCATCTTGACTAAGTCTCCTCTTTATCCTATGACTCTTGTCCCTTTTCCTTTGTCCTCTTATCTCGGATTCCAATATCTTCGGAGATAACCTTGGCCTTGCCGAGATCATCTCGGCGTAATAACCAGGACACGTGACACCTCGGCTGACACATCGGCGTCACCTTACCACTTGTTGGTACTCAAAAATATATCCCCACAACTACCCCCTAGGTTCTATTACCCCGGCATTCTGAGGTGATGGAACCTATATCATTCCATTTTTCCAGTACGTCCGTTTTCAGTATTTCAGCCGAGATCATTATTTTGGCCGATATCCTTTATTGAAGAACAAGAATTTCAAGAACCCTTGCACGCGTATGAGTTGTCATACACCATAATTCAACCGTTTCTAACCACGCGTTTCTTTCTCGCTGGTTCATACCTGTGACGCGCCCGTAAGTCATCTCTTTCTCACGTGCGCCATCTGACGTATGCGTTCTTCTAGGCGTATTGATTACTTTTTTGCCGCCGTTTTCATTTTTGACAAAATCTTTCCCCCTTTCTTCACTTTTCACTTTTGCATTCGATTTCTCTGTGCTTTTTCTCTCTCTAGCTCCTGGATACGCTATTGTTCCAGTATTCAAGCTCTGCAACTGTCTTCCGTTCTCCCTTCCTATGAAGCTTTTGTCGTCCCCGTTACATCTATAACTGTCGTCTGACTTCGGCAATCTTCATACCGACTTCATATTTTCTGGTAAGCAACTGCTTTCTTCTTATTCCAGTTTTTGATTTTTTCTAGAATTTCTTATTTATTACTGCTTTGCTCAAATAATCAATTTGTAAATCATACATCTGAATGCGTTGATTTCGCTTTTTGCTTATGCCTTGAACACATGTACTGTTCATAGTTCTTCTTGCACGCCTTGCCACTGTTCTTGGCCTTCAACCCTTTGTATTCTTCATCTCCATAGTTTTAGGTTTGGGATTTGTTTGTAGAACTCACGATTTAGGGCAAAACTGAAACTTTCCTTACAAATTTCTGTACCAGCCCAAACCTAGGTTTTTGCCGAGGTCCCATCAATAAGAAACATCTTCCTTCTGAATTTCAACCCTTCTAATTCAGGCCGATGTCATGGGTATGTGGAGACATAGGGTAGATACCCCGACCAAACTTGAGTACTTTAGGCAAGAGTTCTCCATCCCTGCCGATGTCCATCTAAAGCTGGCTGGGGATTATGACTCCATCATGCCTACAGAAAACGCCATGCCCTTTCCCATTGTAGCTTTTACTGAGTGCGGACTCCGGCTCCCACTCAACATCCTTTTTCGCGAGATTCTTCATTTTTATAAGTTGAACCCCATGCAATTGGCAATCAATTCTTATCGAGTGATCTTTGGTATTGCCGCCTTAGCTAAACAGGAAAACGTTAGGATCATCCTAGTCGATAGCCAGTATTGTTATACCATGTGTGCCCTTAACTTGAAAGAAAAAGGCTTCATTTATTACCTTAAGACGAGGTCTACAGAATTCAAAATCATAGCCGACCTCCCAGACTCCAACAAGGGGGCTGGAGATGACTATCTCATTACCTCGAAAAATTGGGAGTTTGTTCCGGACGAGGGCATCCATCTCTATCCTCTTCCCCGATCAGTTTTAGAGGGTAAGGGTAAGAGCCTAGTATTCAGCTTTGCCTGTTTTCTTTCAAAGTCTTAAATACTTTGTCTGTTTCTGACATCTGTTCTTCTTGCAACTGTTCGTCAGCCACCAAAAGATTTTTTACCAATCCTTTGTCCCCAACAAGGACTTGAAGAGACTTCCGGATTTGCCAATCCACAAAAGGAAAGCGCCTGTGCTTCTTAATTTTATTCCATCATACAAGTCGACTTTGCCCGACATTTCCAAAAGGAAGAAGAAGTGCCTTTCTCCACCCTCCGTTACAACTCCATTGACTGTTTCTACATCACGAACAGATCAAGGATCAACATCTGATCCTGCAGATCAGCTATCTTCTTCAGCTCCATACTTGGTTCCAATTGCAGAACGAAAACGTCGGCGACGACTTGTCCTTACTGCCGAGATGGGTCGCCCTAAGCCTGTTGCCAAAGATCTTATGGCCAGCATTCCATCATCTGTTGATAAGCAACCAACCCAAACCCTTCCTCCATCGAAGCCAAAGAGAATAAAAAAGGCTCAACCAAAGCCTAAGGTAACTCAGGTCGAGTCCGAAGATAGCCTGCCTACCTCAAAGTTGGCGGAGAGTGACAAACCTCAACCCCCTGCTGGAAGAGGCGCTCGGAAACCCAGCCATCAGAGTCCCCAAAATCCAAAAAGCCGAGGTCTTCTTCCGCTACGACTTCGGGATCCAAGAAGAGCGATGCCCCCTGGTCCCCAAAAATTACTCTGGAGGACAAGCCAGTCTTGGCTACTGACAGTGCCGACGACATCAATGTCAGCGTAGCCCTAAGCACAGCTCTGCTCCTTCCCAGCGACCTTGATCGCAACGCCGAGTTGAGCGAGTACGAGAATTATGCATTGATGCTTCAACGCTCCGTTCAAGTTAGTGTTTTCTTCTTGGTAATTTTCTTCTTTCTGTTTTGTATTTAGAGAATTTTGAGCTAATTTTTGTCTTGTGTTCTTTCAGGCAATCCAACATGCCCACTCTTTTTTTGTGCAATCTTTTGAAAATCGGCAAAAGCTGGCCGACATGAAGAAGGAGTTCTCTTCTCTTCAAAAGATCAATAAGAGCCTTCAATCAAAAATGAAGAAGCTGGAAGATCAAGCCGAGACTGCAGTTAAAACTCAGAATAATGCCGAAGAGAAGGCTGAGGCTGCTGAGGCTATCAAGAAAGTAGCTGAGTCCCAAAGAAAGGAGGCCGAGGAGAAGATGGCCCAAGCCGAGAAAGAGCTTCAAGAAGCCTTGGCCACTAGAGAGGCTGAAATAAAAGATGCTGATGAAAAGGCATATACCCAAGGCATGGCTGATGTCACTGATGCTTACGAACAGCATGTGAAGGAGGCATGCAACAAGGGTTTTACCCTTGGTTGGATGTCCCATCTGAAGAAACTTAACGTCCCAGAGGACTCGCCATTAAGAAAATCTGATGCCATTCCTTTGCCATTTCCTCCAATTCAACCTCCAAATCAAGACATCGGCGAATCCGAATCCGAGGAAAATGATGAGGATGAGGATCAGGCCTTGGTGAGAAAACCCAAGGATACTGATGAGGCCAAGTCCCCTCCTCAAAATGAGCAAGTCCTAGACTTGACTCAAGATGAGGAAGGTGATGAGGTTCCTATAGAAGTTGTTCCCGAGAATGTACTTGCCGACGTCTCCTCTGTGGACAAGAGTGTTGAAGAAACTCTGCAAGAAATTGATGCCGAGATAGCGGCAAATAAGGCTGCTGGGATGTCTTCTCAACAAGCAACTGATCTTCAAATTCAACCAATTGACGGAGAGGAGTCTTAACTTTATGTTCTTCTTTTGCTTACTTGTATTTTGTTGCTTCTTTATCTTTTGGAACAATGTATGTTTTTTGTATGGCCGATGTGCCATTTTCTTGGTGAATGAATATAACTTTTTCTTTTCTAAGTGCTTGCACTCCTGTCTTCTCTTTTTTGTCTTTGCATGATTCTATACTTAGAATATTCTGCATATGTATACTCTTCCTTCTTTGTGTAATCCTCTCGGGGTGACACACCTCGGTTATACCAACCGATGATCTATCTCGGCAAGTTCTTGTCTTCGGTTTAACTTCAACTTGTAAATTGCTACAAATTTCAACAAGTGAAGATAAACAATTATCTCGACTTAACTTCAATTTGTAAATTGCTACAAATTTCAACAAGTGAAGATAAACAATTATCTCGACTTAACTTCAACTTGTAAATTACTACAAATTTCAACAAGCGTTAAGCATTACTTCGGTTTAACTTCAACTTGTAAATTGCTACAAATTTCAACAAGTGAAGATAAACAATTATCTCGGCTTAATTTCAACTTGTAAATTGCTACAAATTTCAACAAGTATTAAGCATTACTTCGGTTTAACTTCAACTTGTAAATTGCTACAAATTTCAACAAGTGAAGATAAACAATTATCTCGGCTTAATTTCAACTTGTAAATTGCTACAAATTTCAACAAGTGAAGATAAACAATTATCTCGGCTTAACTTCAACCTGTAAATTGCTACAAATTTCAATAAGTGAAGATAAACAATTATCTCGGCTTAACTTCAATTGTAAATTGCTACAAATTTCAACAAGCGTTAAGCATTACTTCGGTTTGACTTCAACTTGTAAATTGCTACAAATTTCAACAAGTGAAGATAAACAATTATCTTGGCTTAACTTCAACTTGTAAATTGCTACAAATTTAGCGTTAAGCATTATTTCGGTTTAACTTTAACTTGTAAATTGCTACAAATTTCAACAAGTGAAGATAAACAATTATCTCGGCTTAACTTCATCTTGTAAATTGCTACAAATTTTAACAAGCGTTAAGCATTTTTGTCTTCTCTCTGCCCCCAATGTGAACCTGAGTTCCACTTGGGTTCTCATTATTCAGAAACAATCATTATACATCTTTTATCAATTCACAAGTCTTTGGAGAACTCTGTTAAAATTTTATTGATGATGTCAGTAAAAAATAACAAGGAACATCTAATGATAGAAAAATTTCAAATTACAAGTATTCCAGGGTCTTGGCAATGCTTTGCCCTCATTATCTTCAAGCCGGTATGCTCCATTGCCTAATACTAAAGTGATTCTATAGGGCCCTTCCCAGTTTAGGCCAAGCTTGCCCTCTCTGGGGTCTTTCTTGTTGCCAACAACTTTCCTCAGGACTAGATCGCCGACTTGAAAATCCCTTGGATTAACCTTCTTATTGTAAGCTCTAGCAAGTTGCTGCTGGTATGCTGCGAGCTGAATTGCCGCTTTCTCCCTTCTTTCTTCTAAGAGATCCAGATCTCGGGCTAGAAGTATGTCATTAGTCCCATTCTCTACTCCTTGGGTTCTGATCCCTGAGATGCCGATCTCTAGTGGAATGACTGCTTCTGTGCCGTAGGCCATGGCAAAAGGGGTTTCCCCTGTTGATCTTCTCGGCATAGTCCGATATGCCCAAAGTACATTGGGCAACTCGTCTAACCATTTTTCTTTTGCTGCCTCCAGTCTCTTCTTTATCCCGTCCAGAATTACTTTGTTGGATGCTTCTGCTTGTCTATTGCTTTAGGAAAAACTTGGTGTTGAAAAGTAATTCTTTATCTTGAATTTCGCACAGAAGTTCTTGATAAGTTTGCTATCAAACTGCGTTCTGTTGTCGGTAACTATTGCTCTTGGAAAGTTAAATCTGGTGATGATGTTTCTCCATATGAAATTCTTGACGTCCACATCTCGGATTTTGGCAAGAGGTTCTGCTTCTATCCACTTCGTGAAGTAATCTGTTGCTACCAACAAGTACTTCCTTTGCCCAGTTGCTTGGGGCAACTGCCCAATGAGATCCATGCCCTATTGGGCAAAAGGCCATGGACTGGATACAGGGTTTAGATCAGCAGTTGGCTGGTGTATCAAAGGTGCGAACCTTTGGCATTGTTCGCACTTCTTCACGTACGCTTCTGCATTTTTTTGCATGTAGGGCCACCAATACCCCTGGGTAATGGCCCTGTGAGCTAGTGATCTGCCCCCAACGTGGCTTTCACAAACCCCTTCATGAATTTCATATAGAAAATCTTCAACCTGCAAAGGGTGTACGCACCTTAAAAGGGGTCCAGTGAAGGACATCCTGTATAGATGTCCGTCCGCTGTCAAATTGAATCTTGCCGACTTCAATCTAATCTTGTGTGCTTCCTTATGGTCTTCTGGTAGCTTTCCCTCTTTTAGGAATGCAACAATTGCATCCATCCAGCTTGGTCCTAAGTCCACACACATTGCTTCTTGTTCTATAATCGGTGGTTCTATGCTTGGACTTGACAAAAAATCAATCATGATTGTCCTTGTTTTTTCAGTTTGTATTGAACTTAGCCAATGCGTCGGCGTGGTTGTTATCATCTCGGCTGACTTGCAGAAGTCGGCAGTTGCGAAACAAGGCTACCAGCCTGATGACTTCCTTTGCGTATGCCGACATCCTCTCATCTCGGGTGGCAAACTCTCCTGTTGTCTGATTTACTATAAATTGTGAATCACAAAAAATTATTACCTCATCTGCTTCGGCTGCCACTACCAACTTTAGTCCTGCAATCAATGCTTCGTATTCTGCCTCATTGTTTGAGACCTTGAGCCCTAATCGAATAGACTGTTCCAATATCTCCCCATCAGGGGATATCAATACTATTCTTACCCCTGCTTCTTGCCGGTTTGAGCTCCCATCGACAAACAGGCGAAATGAGTCACCGATGTAAATGCTGCAGGGTCTTAGTTTTTCCTTTCCTTGTTCTTTTGCCTTTGGCTGGGATTCTCCTTGTTTGTTTGGACATCGCTCATCATGGCTCAACGGAGCCCGATGTTCGATGGATTCTGGCGTGAATTCCGCCACGAAGTCGGCCAAAACTTGGCCCTTAATTGCTGTTCTCGGTCTGAACCCCAGGTCGTACTAGCCCAAGGCCACTGCCTATCTTGCTATTCTTCCAGTTAAGTCTCTTTGTTGTAACAATGACTTCAGTGGGTGCTCTGTTAGCAATATAATCTTGTGCGCTTAAAAGTAATGGTTCAGCTTTTTTGAAGCCATTACTAAAGCTAGTGCCAATTTTTCTAAGGGTAGATACCTTATTTTTGCATCGGCTAGGGTTTTGCTTACATAGTAAATAGCCCTTTGCTCCCATTTTTCTTCTCGAATTAATACCGCACTTATTTGCATGTTTTGAAACGGCTAAGTACAGGAACAACTTCTTCCCTGGTTCTAGATTGGAAAGAACTGGAGCTGTGGTCAAGTATTTCTTGAGGTCGGCCAAAGCGGCTTCGCATTCTTCTGTCCACAGGAAATCTGTGGCTTTCTTCACCAGGTTGAAGAAAGGTTTACATTTGTCTGAGCTTCGGCTTATGAACCTGTTTAGGACCGCGACCCTTCCAGTAAGCATCTGAACCTGTTTTGCTGACGTCGGGCTTTTCAGCTCTAAAATGGCCTTGATTTGATCTGAGCTAGCCTCAATGCCCTTTCTTGTTACCAGGTACCCCAAAAACTTACCTGATCCAACTCTAAACGCGCACTTCGATGCGTTGAGTCGGAGCCGGTATGTTTTGAGTATATCAAAGACCTCTTTTAGGTCGGCAAGATGACCCTTAGGTTCCTTGGTCTTTATGACCATGTCATCGATGTAGACCTCTACTGTTTGGCTAATCAGGTATTTGAACATCTTGGTTACCAACCTTTGGTAAGTTGCTCCTGCGTTTTTCAATCCAAAAGGCATTACCTTGTAATAGTATAGCCCTTTCGGGGTGATAAACGCTGTCTTCTCCTCATCTGGGGGTACATGGCTATTTGGTGGTATCCCCTATAAGCATCCAGGAAGCTCATCTTTCAATGTCCAAATGTGGCGTCTACCAATTGGTCAATCTTGGGTAGAGGAAAGTTGTCTTTGGGACAAGCTTTGTTCAGGCTTGTAAAATTTATGCAGACCCTCCATTTACCGTTCTTATTCTTCACCACTACTGTGTTGGATAGCCATGTCGGGTAGTGAACTTCTCGGACGGCCCTGGCCTTCAGAAGTCTGTCTACTTCTTCCTCTACTGCTTCGACGTACATCAACATCGGTCTTCTAGCTTGTTGAATTACAGGTTTGCCGATCTATCGACATTTAGTTTGTGGCAAGTGACCTCGGGGTCAATGCCAGGCATTTCGTAAGGCGTCCAAGCGAACACCTCAATATTTGCTCTTAAAAAAGTCTCCAACTCTTTTTCCTCTTCTTCGACTAAGCCCGAGCCGAGAAAAAAGAAGCGTTCTTCATCCCCCTCCTGGACGAGGATTTTCTTTAGCGTCTCTTCGCTTTTCTTGGCTGGTTCTTTGCCAACGTCTTCTACGACTTCCAAGTCCTCATCTTCAATTTTTGCCTTATCTGGCTCTCGCATGCTGCAAGTAGATTTCATTGCTGCCATGGAGCAACTCTTCGCCTGTAGCTAATCGCCTCTAACTTCCTCTATCCCATGCTCTGTTGGGAATCGCAGTAGTTGATGCAATGTTGAGGGAACTGCCCCATTGCATGCAACCATGGCCTTCCCAAGATGATGTTATATGGCGAAGGCGTGTCAATCACAATGAATTCTGTCCTGACCTTCTTAGTGCCGGCTTGTACTTCCAAGCTTATTGTGCCCAGTGGCCACGTCGGCGTTCCATTGAACCCGGCCATCGAGGCATTGGATTGCTCCAAGTCATCAGGATGAAGGCTCAGCTCCTTGTAACATCTAACATACATGATGTCGCAAAAGCTGCCTTGATCAATCAGGATATGTCTCACTTGGCACTCCCTAACCTAGAGGGATACTACCAAGGCATCATTATGTGGATGCTGGACCATCTCTAGGTCGGCTTCAGTAAAAGCTATCGTCGGTCCCTGGCATTCTTCAGGCCGAGGTCTTTTATGTCCGACCTGGTTTACGTGCTGTAGGTGTTTTACCTTCTGAGTCTCCCCTCGTATGTTGTTTTCGTTCACCTTTGAGTGAATTACATTAACCACCCGTGGTCCTCCTGCCTGTGGTTGCTGAGCTGGGGGAGGCGAAGCTGCTGGTGCTTGAGGCAATCTTGCCTGTTCTTCCCTTATCCTGGCCTCATCGACAAGGTCCCTCAGATGGCCTTGCCTCATCAAGTCTTCTAGGTGTGCTTTTAGGGCTCTGCAACCCTGAGTTGGGTGCCATTCTTCATTGTGGTAAGTACAACGCCTACCGACGTTTTTTCCCATAAATTCTCCTGGTGTTCTTGTCGGTCCTCTGAAATAGTGTTGGTTTCGTATTTGATCCAGGACTTTGTGGACCGGGATTTGGAACACAGTCGTCACTGCCTGTTTAGCCCTCAATTCCGTTTCTTGTTTAGTTGATCCATTGTTACCTCGGCCTTGCTTCGACAAGCCATTTCCTTTCTCCTGCTTTGTCTCTTTGTTTCCCGACGTATCCTCCTCGGTTCTAGCGTACTTTTCAATTCTCGCCATGAGTTCTTCCATGCTTTTTGGCAATGTCTTTGCCAAAGACTTCCGTAGTGGGCAGTCATCTTTCAGGCCGTTCTTGAAAGACACGACCGCCACCTCTTGGTTGCATTCGGGTATTCGATTGAACACCTTGTAGCACCTTTTTGCGTAGGCCCTAAGGCCTTCATCCTTGGTGATCCTTAAAGCCATCAGAGCGTCGACCCTCAAGGGCTATAGTTTGTTCGTTGCAAACCTAGCCACAAACATCTCGGCTAGGCCTTTCCAAGTTTTTACGCTTCCCTTCGGCAGTTTATGGAACCAATCTGATGCAATCTCCTCAAAAGATGAGGGGAATACTTTGCAGAGCAACGGTTCGTCCCCACTATATAATGCCATTGAATTCAGGTATAATCCAATGTGAAAGTTGGGATCTGACTTACCGTCATATATTTGGAACCTTGGCATATTGAATCTCTTTGGTGCTTCAAATTTGTCTAGTTCCACCGAGAATGGTGTCCTCGGTTTAACCGGGGAAGTTACGTCGGCTTCAGCATTCTGTTGCTTCCTCTTGAGATAATCTCTCAAGTCTTCTTTACTCCTCCCTGGAGCTCGGCTATCTTTGCACTTCAATCTTTTCGACACACTACTTTCGGCCTCGTGGTGGGCCCGTTTTGATTTTTCTCCATGGGTTGTGTCAAAGCAGAGCGCTTGCCCTTGAATATGCCGATGTTCTTTGGGCCTTGGGTCCTTCGTGTGATACGTCCTTCGGGACTCCTCTCGTCTCGACTCCTCTCGTCCGACTTCCTTGGAAGGTCGGTGAGAGTGTCTTCCGCTCCTGGTGTGCTGAAGAGCTTCGGGGATTGTTTTCCTTCCTCCATTCTGGGTGTTAGTTGCTGGAATCGGCGTATCGTGCAGCGGGTACGGTGGCTGCATGACATTGTTTTGCATCATGAAGTTGACGACCGACTGCAGGTTTGTCAACTTGTTTGCCAATTCTTTTACTTCTTTATCCCTCCGTAGGCACCTATCCCTCCATACCTGGAGGTTATCTTCGTTATAGTACTTGTTTTGGTTTGTCTTCTTCGAAGTGTCGCCCTCCTGTCCGACGTCGTTCTCTCCGTGGCCCTGGTCACGGGTTTCTGTATTGTGGTTGTCTCCTTCAATATCAAGGTCGATTGGTCTACCACTCCTAGTAAGAGCGTCGTCCTCAATCTTTTCCTTCTGTGCGTTACTGGCCATCTATTCTTTCTTTTTCCCACAGACGGCACCAAATTGTGTGAGTGATTTTCTGATCACACTGCCCGCTTAGTAATCAGCTAGAGAGCACTGGCAGAATAGATGGCTTCAGTTATCTTGCAACAGAAAGAAAAGGCTCCGGCGGTGGCTCTTCCACCCGGGGCACCCCGACGATCAAGTCAGTATATCTCTTAAAGATAATCAAGTGCTAAACTCACTGTTCAAAGCATAAATTGCGTACCTTAGACCCACGGGGGTGCCTCTCTTTTATAGTTTACTTAATCTTAGTCCCACAGAAAGCCTGACTTCTATGGACTCCAATTCAGTACTTACTTTGGACTCTTCAAGAGATAAAGACAAACTCCCTAAGAGTTTTATCCTCGTCTTGACTAAGTCTCCTCTTTATCCTAGGACTCTTGTCCCTTATCCTTTGTCCTCTTATCTCGAATTCCGATATCTTCGGAGATAACCTCGGCCTTACCGAGATCATCTCGGCGTAATGACCAGAACACGTGGCACCTCGGCTGACACATCGGCGTCACCTTGCCACGTGTTGGTACTTAGAAAAATATCTCCACAACTATTAACTAAAAATTTCTTCAATCATAACCAAAATAAAAATTACAAAATATTGTAATTAACATTACAATAAATCATTGTCAAATCATATCTAACACTACAATAAGTAGTAACAGCAAAATTACAAAAGAGTTCCATTTCGTAGCTCGAAAGGTCAAGGGTCGAAAGGCCCGAATTTTGACCATTCTTTGCACACCCACCTTTTCTTCTTTGTACACAGGTAATTCTTACCAAACTCAGACATTCGTTTCCAAAAAAAAAGAAGAAGAAAAACAAGAACACAGTATAGAGAGTGATAGAGAGGACGCCGATCAAGGTTGTGTGTGCGAAAGGGTGCCGCCGACGAAGCTGCTGCCGCTTCTACTAGTACCGCTGACGAGGCTGCTGCCGCTGTGTGTGCGAAAGGTGCCGCCGCCACTGCATGTGTGTGTCGAAAGGTGAGTGAAATAAAAATTAATGTGGTATGATCTTGATGTTAAACTAGTAAGAAACATTGAGCAATCATCCACCGAATCTTGATGTTAAACTAGTAGGAAACATTGCTCAATCCATGTGCGTGCCGAATTTTGACCTTTTCCCACTTTTTGCACACCCATCTTTTCCCACCTTTTGTCAAAGTATAAATCCATATGTTCTGTTAAACTGGTAGGAAATGGGTTGTTTTTTGTTGATGAAAAAAAATGTTGTATTGATGAAATCTGCTGTTGTTAAGGAACATTATTATTGATGAAAAATATGTTCGGTTGATGAAATCTGGTGCTATTAAGGAACATTGTTGTTGAAGAAAATTAAAAAAGAACTTCATGAAAATTTAACAAAATTAACAAAATTCACATTGCTGTTGTTATGAAATATATTGTTGTTACAAAATTCAATGATATGTTATAAACACCACAATTCAATGCACAAAATTATAAACACCATAACTCATTGTATAAATTAATTCAATGAACAGATTCATAAGTTCCTTGTTATGAACTACAATTCAATGGCTTCATCTTGTTATACTTTAATGCTCATAACAAGGTATTTTTATATAGATTGCCATTTTGGCAGCGATCCATTTACTTGAAAGTTATGTTTTCTATAATCAGATTCCATTGAAGGGCACTCCACATCAAGTCACTTACTTTGCTGAGAAGAATCTGTACCTACTTTGAAGCTACAATGGATATTGATTCAATGAATAATTCATTCAATGTAAGTGAGGAAGTTGAAGAACAAGATAACAATGTTGAATTTAATGAGAGTGGTGAAGTTGAAGAACCGAAGAAGGGGATGTGTTTTATCTTCAAGCAAGAAGTACACACATTTTATGCAAAATATGCGAAACAACTTGGATTTGCTATATCTTATAGAACACAAAATGTAACGAGGGATGGGCAAGTAAAGTACTTTGGAATTGAATGTACTCGGGCGCGAAATAGAACAAAAAGATTAGAAGTAAATCCCCTCGAACCATCTTTGTCATCAAAAATAGATTGTAAAGCAAGGGTTAGAGCCACTCTACAAAAAGATGGAAGATATAAGTTAACCACGGTTGTGCTTGAGCACACTCATGATTTCATTCCGAGTGACTCACTGCATTTTCCAATGAATAAGAGGATTCTTACTCCGGTGAAGAGGAGACTAGAAGTTAACGATGCAGCAGGGATTGGGGTGGCTAGGAATTTTCATTCCATAGTTGTTGAAGCGGGGGATATGAGGCATTAACGTTTGATGAACAAGATGCAATGAATTATATTCAAAATGTTAGAAGATTGAGACTTGGGGTAGGCGACGCCGAATCAGTTACATTTTATTTTCATAAAATGCAACAACAAAATTCAAACTTCTATTCGGCAATTGACCTTGATGAAGATGGTCGCATGCGAAACTTGTTTTGGGCAGATGCAAGGAGTAGGGCGGCTTATAAAGTATTTGGGGATGTTGTCTCTTTTGACACAACCTATTCGACAAACAAATATGATATGTCGTTTGCTCCGTTTGTAGGAGTTAATCACCACGGTCAATCAATTTTGTTTGGTTGTGGGTTGTTAAGTAATGAGAACACGAAGACATTTGTTTGGCTTTTCAAAGAATGGTTAAGTTGTATGTCAGATGCGCCCCCAAAAGCGATAATAACTGACCAGTGCAGAGCTATGCAAAATGCCATAGAAATTGTCTTCCCACAGGGTCGGCATCGCTGGTGTTTATAGCATATTATGAAGAAAATTCCGGAGAAATTGCGAGGATATTCGCAATATGAGTCCATCAAGGTTGCTTTAAGTAATGTAGTTTATGATTCATTCATAAAAGATGAATTTGAGGAATACTGGGAAGCAATGATTGAAAATTTCAATTTGAATGATAACGAGTGGTTGAGGGTATTATACCATGAGCGACATAGGTAGATTCCTGCCTATGTTAAAGACATATTTTGGGTTGGCGTGTCAACTACACAATGAAGTGAGAGTATGAATGCATTCTTTGATGGATATGTGAACTCCAAGACAACCTTAAAGCAATTTGTTGAGCAGTATGACAATGCGTTAAGAAGTAAGGTAGAGAAGGAGACAAAAGCAGATTTTAAGTCTCGTAACAAATTGTATGATTGCTTAACGGTGTATCGTTTGGAGAAGCAATTTCGTGCAACTTACACTAATTCAAAATTTAAAGAAGTTCAACTAGAAATGAAGCGTCTAGTGTATTGTCGTGCAAATCTTATCAAAGAGGAGGGCGCAATTTGTACTTATCATGTGAGGGAGGCTGTTATTATGGGTGAGGGGATGAAGAAAGTGGAATTTATTGTGTATTTTAATTCAACTGAATGTGAGCTCCAATGTATGTGTCGGTTGTTTGAGTTTAGAGGTATTATGTGTGCCCATTCACTTTGTGTGCTCATTGAGAAATCCATATATGAGGTGCCAAATAAATACATTGTTTTGAGGTGGAGAAAAGACTTGGAAAGAGGCTACACATGCATTCCAACCACAAAAACTAACTTTGGCTCTTCTCTACATCCAAAGTTGCATGATAACTATCACAACACGTTGGATGAGATCCTAGAACTTGCTACCAATGATGATGGGTAAACACAAAGTCATTCAACTTGGGTTGATGAAAATCAAGGATGAAGTGAGAACAGTTTAATCAAGTAGTGCGAGTAATGTGCCATGTACTAGTACTTTACCACTTTCGAGTACTACTTTACCACCTTCCCATACTTCACCAAAAAGTCCGCCTCGTATCAATAGTAGAAAAGAAAGCATGACTCGCAAGGTGCTCAGTCCTTTGGTTGCTCGAAGAAGAGGCCGTCCATGTACGAAACGGAAGGTTAGCAAGGTTGATACAATAGTGAATCGGTTGAAGGGAAAAAATAAGAAGGCTAATCCGGTACATTTTTCATTCCGCACTACATATACATATATAGCCGAATTTGTTAAACTTCAAATATTCATCAATGAACTTGTGCTATAGGGTCAGAAGGTGCGTCAAGGTGAACCTCGTAAGTTAAGCTTTCCTTGTACGGGAGGCGTGCAACACACTATGTATGAACCGGTACGCGTTACGTTAAATATAAAAGTTGTTTGGTGTTAACATTTTTGGCTTTTAATTTTATTGCTTGAAATTACTAATTCACTTGTGTTACTATTTCATTATTAGGTGCCGCCAAATGAACCTTACTATTGTCCTTCTATGGATGCCATAGCAGACAGTATGTATGTACCGGTATGTGTTGAATAGACTTAATATATTGCACTTTGTTTGTTATCGGTTGATATTGGTGAATATGTTTGTGGATTTTTTTTTTAATATTTACTTTATTTTTACAGGCACCAGTTAGTACAATTGGGGACGACATTGGAAGCACATCTCATACTCAAGCTAGAATGCTTAACAATATTACCAGTCAAAGTTCGATAGTACCATCAAATTTTGTTGACTTGAACATCGACGGGGATCCATTTTTTTTTTAGTTTCGAAGTGGTAATTATAACCTGTGTATGTTGACTGAAAAAGTATGACTGACTTTGTATGTTCAGTGAATTTGTTGAATTTCAGCTGTTGAACATGGACCATTAATGAGTGAACCTGGAAATTTTGAACCTGTGTATGTTTGTTTGTGTGAAACATGTAATAATGAAGACCTTTGCTTCAATGTATATCCTTTGCTTCCTTCTGGTGCTGCTGTGTTGCTCTACTACTGCTGATGTGTTGTTCTGGTTGGTTGCATTATTCAATAGAGTTGCTCTGCTGTTGTTGATATGTTGTTATGATGGAATATGTTAGGGTGATTATTTGTGTGTCCATTAGTTGCATTTCACTCCCTTCTGGTGCTGCTGGTGTGTGGCTCTGCTACTGATGTTGTGTTGCTCTGCTGCTGCTGATGTGTTATCCTGGTAGCTAAAACATTATTCAATAAAGTTGCTCTGCTGCTGCTGATATCTGGTTTTGTTGGCATGTGTTAGGGTGATTATTTGTATGTCCATTAGTTGCTTTATGCCTCCTAATGCTGCTGTAGCTGGTGGAGTGAAGCTGCTGATTATTTGTGTTAGGGTGATTATTTGTATGTTCATCCTTGGTTCTTTCTCAATGAAGTTCTATTTTGCTGATCAAAAAATTAACATAATAACAAGTGCCTAAAAACCTGTTATGTTCTGCTAAGCGAGCCAAACAAGTTCACTTAATAGAGCCAAACATGTTCACTTAAGAGAGCCAACCTGTTTGTTCACTTAAGTGGCTAGAAACCTGCTATGTTCAACTGTTCACTTAAGTACCTGTTATGTTCACTTAGTAGATTATTCATCTCATAACAGACAAACAAGTTCAAACAAACAAACAAGTTCATTCATTCATCTGCCCATTCATTCATACCTGTTATGTTCAAACAAGCAAACAATTTCATTCATTCATTCATTCATACACAGATTATTCGAGTACCTGTTATGTTCAAACAAACAAGTTCATTCATTCATTCATGTGTTACACAGACTATTGGAGTACCTGTTATGTTCAAACAATAGACCAAATTTTTTATTAAATATTAGACACTGTTAACAGAGCCTACATTCATTCAACCAACAAAATTAAAATACATTCATACAAATTGTGGACACTGTTATGTCCATCAGGTCGTTCCTTCATACAATAAATTAAAATACATTCATATTAGACACTGTTATGTCCATCAGGTCATTCCTTCTCCTTAGATCATTAATTTTTGCACTACTTGAATCTGTCTGAGGTCCAGCATTGGCACAAATTGTGGACGTAACGTCGTCATTATCTGCCCAACTGAAGTAATTGCAGTTTCCGTTCGCACTCTACAATGCAGAAGAAGCAGTTAATCAATAAATGACAAATGAAGTTTGTAAAAAACAAAAGATTAATTTATATACTAGATACTTACATATTTTGTTGGGCAAACGAAAAAGACACGTCCTTCATTTCATAGGATCTTCAAACAATCTTGAATGAATTTGGTTAACAGACTTCTTCAAACAAATCAGTAAAGACTTCTAAGTTCAAGAATTGAATAGTTTTAAAACTGAGGCACTATCTACCATCTTAGAAGACCATGTGCTATTTTAGCAGGAAACATTGAGCAATCATATGAATTTATACTTTTACATGTTAAACTTAGCTTATTGGAAATTTGGAAATCTTGAATCATTATTCCCAAATCAATTCTCAAGCAGTTTTTAGTCTTCACTAAAATTAGACAAAGATGCTAAATCAATTCTCAAGCAGTTTTCTTCAATGGCAAGCCTCCAAATTCAAGAATAACTACAAAAAATTCCTTTTATTTTTCTATTATAGCTGACCTTCCTTCAAATTGGGTATCAATGACTTAGGAAATGGTAACATGAATTCACATGAATTCACTCTATTTTTAGTCTTCACTCTAACTCAACAGGACATAGTCTTCATGAAGTGGAGATGGTTACATGAATTCATTTTCCTCTAATTGCCTCTGTTGGAGAGGCCATTTTCATAAATTAGAGGAATAACTCAACTCAATCAGATTTAGTTCAAGGAATATAACCATTTTTGATACAGTAGTTAGTGAAAACGAGGATTATACTATTTTTGATACAGTATTATAACTAACACAGAACAAGAGTATGAAATTCATGTTCAACAGCTGAAATTCATAGGCCCCAAATTCTGAAATTCATGTTAGTGAAAACGAGGATTATACTATTTTTGAAATTCATGTTCAACAGCTGTTGAAAGAGTATGACTGAATTTGTATGTCCATTTTTGATACAGTATTATAAAAACGCAATAGGTAACCAACACAGAACAAGAGTGGTAGAAGCGGAACCTCCTGAACAAATTAAAGCCAAATCGCAAACCCTAACACAAATTGCATCATAAATCCAACCCCAAACACTCCCAATCGACTTTGTTCTAAAAAAATTGAAGCCAAATGTAAAACCCTAACTTTGCGATTTTTAATTTGTACCTCAGATTCGCTGTCGCAGGCTCCCGTTCGTCCTCCGTCGTCGTTCGTCGTTCGTCCTCCGTCCTCCGTCGTCGTTCTTTGTTCGTCCTCCGTCCTCTCCGTCGTCGTTCGTCCACCGTCTCCTCGTCCCTTGTCCCCCGTCGCGTCTTCCTTCGTACTCCTTGAAGGCCAGAGTGAAGAGATAGAGAGGAGAGACGGATGATATCGAGAGGAAAGAGAAGATATCGAGAGACGGATGGATGATTTCTTTCGAGCTACGAAGAAAAGAAAAATGGAGTTGTTTTCATTGCCAAGCGGAGATGGGAGATGAGATGAAAAAGAAAAGAAAAGAAAAGTAGCGAGAGGAGAGAGAAATTTCTAATTTCAAGCCTTTCGAGCCCTTCAATTTTCGAGCTACAGACCAATTTTGATTACAAAAATCATGACTGGACATCTAGTACACACTTTAAAAAATGTGTATCATCAAATTTTTCTTATAACATAGAGACCAATTGATTTGAATGGATTTTATGGTGGAAGTAATAATCCTAAACTTGTCTCTTATAACTTTTAAGGAATTGGCATAATGGCTTGAGTTTAAGGGTTTATTTTTTCTATGTTTTAGGTTCGATTTGGTTCGATTTGGTTCGATTTGTTGACCAATATAAAACTCTTGAGACCAGAAAAACTTATTTTGAAAAATTTATTCAGACTATAAAAATTTAATTTGATATGCGAAAATTGGCCCAAATATTCTACATAACAACCACCCTTGGAAGAAATCAGCTTGCTTATTTTTATTTTTCAAAAAACACTTTTTAGAAAATTTTACATTCTTATTTTTCGTATTTTTTATTTTTATTGAATTTTTTTAATATTTTAAGCAATTTTTTTTACTTTTTAGACACACCTAACATAAATACACCTAAAAAGTAAAAAAATTGTAAAAAAAATCTTTTAAAAATTCATTAAATACCAATAATATAAAAAATACAAGAATTCAGTATATTTTTTTATATTTTTTAATTTTTTAAAATATTTTTTCATAATTTTTTTACTTTTTAGATACATTTAACTAAGGTGCATATAAAAAAATAAAAAAATATATTTAAAATTTTAAAAATATACACTAAAAACAAAAGAATACGAAAATAAAAAAATTCTCTAGAAAATTCAAAACAAACCCACTAAATGGTCTTTATATCCGAATTGATTGAAGACCCGGACTCAACCGACCCGACCGGAAACCCGCATAATTCAACACCCGCTCATCAAAACAATGGGCCTGTGTCCGTGCGCCAGAGAGAATCGAGCCCGAGACGGTGAAGCTACCACTAGGTGCGTAAGCGTATACATGTTATCGGCGCCGAAACGCAGTACAACTACTGATTATTACTGATAACTAGACAATTAAGGAAGGAATAAGCATACAGGCAATTCTGCAGATACAAGTAAGTATACATAACCCATACTCGCCGTGGTAGGCCAACAGAAGTTTCGAAATTGGGAGAGTGGTAAAGCGACGCCGGAGCCAAATTAGTCTAGAAAGATGTTGCAGAGCAAGTCCTTTGTCCGCAAAACGAAGCAAGGCAAAGTTATCAAGGTCTGTGCCCGCCATTCCTAAAACCCTAGCCCTAATTTGCTGCATCTTCTTCTCCTTCTCAATTTCATTGGTTCAGTTTATATAGTGTTTAAAATGATATCCTTTACACACACAGGTCGTTAGAGAACACTATCTGAGAGACGATATCTACTGCGGAGCCCCTTTTTGCAATGTCTGCGATTCTAAAAGTGCTCGCTTGAGCTCCTCTGCCCCCACCATTCTTATTTTTGACACCAACGTCGTCCTCAATCAGGTAGCCTCTGATTTCTGATTTCTACGCAGTTTACATTATGTTAATACATGTGTATGTATGTGTGTGCAATGGAATAATAATTCATTGGAAAAAAAAAAAAGGAAAGATTTTGAGAGAGACACCGAAGAACTTCCTTCTTGTGCTCAACTTTGCTGGCGAATTGATGATTGCGTTTCTTTCTGTGGAAAAACAATTGAATATGCTATAAAAATAGTGTAACATACAAAGGGTGAACACCATTTTGCTGTTCCCCTCAAGTTGAAGCCTGTTAATATTTTTTTTTCTCTGCAAGTTAATGATTTTATTTAAGAACTTTCATGCTCTCTCAATAATATTTGGATATATTAGGAATTTTATACCTTTTCAAATCATTCGATCTGAATTTGGAAAAAAGTGGCTCATTATATATTAAGAGATTATGAAAAATGGTTGAAGAGAGTGGGGAGGCTGCTAATTTAAGATAATGACGCATGCATGCAGTGTGCACTCTGCGTCTACTGTATATCACAATCAAATCTGTTGAGAGAGAGGGTTGAGGATAGTTGCTGGGAATTGCTAAACATTGGAGTTATTTCGTTTCTATATTGCTCCTTTAGTGAATGAATATAGAAGGCACCTAAGAAGCACATACATTTTTTTAGAAAGGTGGCGGGTTTGTGTTGGACACCGACACTAGTCAAAACGTGTACTAATTAAAAAAAAGAAAAGAAGAATTGGACGCTTGGACAACACATGTGTCCATCACTTACATGTACGTGACTTGGCATATAGTGACCCAAAAAAAAAAAAAAAATGTAAATGTATAGGAGTTCGTGTTAGTTTGCATTTTTATCTATGAGATAAAATAAATATATTTTGTGTGTCCCCTACAGATTTTAAAAATTGTCATGTTGGCGTGTTCGTATCATATTTATGTCATGTCACATGTCCATATATGTACTTCTTAGGAAGGCACTTTAAATTGTATATTAGTGAATTTTCTTAAGACAATTTTGGTAGAGAACATATTAACACCTCTTTCAAATGGGGGAACACCAAAATGGTGTTCATCCTTATATATAGTGTAGATGATACGTATGCAATTGTTTTTAATTTCATTTTGGTGGTTATTAGCGAGTAATTATCTAGTCTTCCATGATCACCACTTTGACAGTGTGCCCATCCAATAGCAAGGGACTATGTATTTACATGGCTCAAAAAAAAAAAAAACAGTTGGGGAAAATCAAGAAACACCATTGGTCAGGCACATAACCACATGGTGTTTCAGGAAGACTGTATAAATTATGGTTACTAGCAGTTAAATAGTAATTAAGATTAACAGTTAGGGTTTCATGTGTTGTAATGTTAGTGGGTCTTGTAGGTTTGTGTTAAAATACGTTATCAATCAATGAAGGAGGCTGGAATATTTTGAAATCGCTTCTTTTGAGGTTTTGGGGGTTTGTTCTTCTCAAATAGAACCAATAGGAGGTCTTTCCCTCTCAAAGCAGGACTTCTCTGTATCTTTTCTTCACGTCTTCTTATTTATTTAGTTTACTTTTAAAATGGTACATATCAATATTTATTTTTGTGGGTAATTGAAATTTTGATTTGGTTTTGAATGCATGTGTTCCTCAGATTGACTTGCTCGAGAATCCGGCAATTGATGATGTTGTCATATTGTCAGTGGTGTTGGAAGAGGTGAAGAACAAGAACCTCTCGGTTTATAATAGAATCAGAGCCCTCTGCAGCAATTCTACAAGGAAGTTCTTTGTGTTTTCCAATGAATATCACAGGCAGGTTTTCTTTAGTTTTCATCATGTCTGAGTTATACCATTTGTTGGATAAACGCATTGGATGCTAGGCCATTCATCATTTTTTAAAATAATTAATATGGTTATTTATTTATACTCAATCAGAGTGTTTAGACTACTATGTAAAAGTGTAGTTTACTTTTTTTAAGCCCCTGTTTCCAATGGTTGTTACTGCATGCCTGGCCTTATTTTAATTTATTCAGTTGTAGAGGCCGCAGCAACTGTAGTAGTATTGAAACAAAAAGATCAAACTAAACTCCTTCTAATTCTTGGTGCGTTATTTGTTTTTCTTGAAGGGATACATATGTGAAGGCCATGGTCGGTGAAAGTCCAAATGATCGGAATGATAGAGGTTTTTTCTTTGCTTTATGCTAATGTTTTGTTTGTTGGATTCATTTTTAATGACTACCAGTTACAATGCTATGAAAGAGATGGTACTTGGTGTCTAGACTCTCATATTCACTATAAAATTTCCTTTTCACGTAACACAATCACCTTGTGGTAGTAGTGATCCATTAATCATTGATTATACATTTTGAACTTGTTGCTCTATTTTCTGGATATCCCCATGAACTGAAACACGTTTCTATCAGCCAAAAAGTTATGAAAAGGCTTTGCTGAGTTCTATATTGGTAAAGTAACAATTCCCAGTCTCTGACTCTCTGCAGACCTGACAATGCTGCTAATAATCGATATATTTGAGAAGATAGTGCAAATGTTGCAGAAAATGTAGATTACTTCATACACTTGGATCTTATTATCAATGCTGGTGCCACTAAGAAGACATGATATGCATTGAATAGTCATGTTAAAAGAATTTATTTTTTCAATATTTGAAAAGACCTCTTCAAAGTAAGAATTTCACGTCTTTTGCTCCATCCTAACGCCCAGAATTCAATTGTGAGGCTGAAGATAAACAATAATGTATAGAGAAAGAGAGAGAATAAATTGTATGTATTATTATTGATTGATATATTGATCTCTATTACAATGATTTATGATTCCTATATATAGAAGAGGGTGAGTGTGTAGTAGGTAAGGAGTAGGTGAAGTGGAGGTGGTAGTGGTGTAGTGGGTTAGGTTTAGTGGAGTAGGTGAGGTGGTAGTGGTGTAGTGGGTTAGGTTTAGTGGAGTAGGTTTAAGTGGGTGAAGTAGGTGGAGAGTAGGTGGATTTTAACAGCCCCCCGCAAACTCAAGGGGGATAGGAACTAACCAACTTGAGTTTGGAGAGAGTAACAAAACAAGAAAATACATAAAAATAAAAGAGGATAAGAGACACTGTATGGTCGTGTCAGACCATTGGTGAAGACACTGGATGGTTGTGTCATAACGTTGTAGAGGACACTGTATGGGGGTGTCATAACCATGTAGAGGACACTGTATGGTGGTGTCATAACGGTGTAGAGGACACTGGATGGCGGTGTCAGACCGATGTAGAAGACAGTTTATGGGGTCATGTCGGACCGTTGTAGCAGACAGTTTACGGAGTCTTGCTGGACCCTTGTAGAAACTAACCGGAATCAATGTCGGGACAGTTTACAGAGTCTTGTCGGACCCATAAAGGAGCTAACCGGAATCAATGTCGGGACAGTTTACAGAGTCTTGTCGGACCCATGTAGAAACTAACCGGAATCTAGGTCGGGACAGTTTACAGAGTCTTGTCGGACCCTTGTAGAAACTAACCGGAATCTATGTCGGGACAGTTTACAGAGTCTTGTCGGACCCTTAAAAAGTCGCACCCTCAAAAGGTGTGCCCAATCTATCAAAAGGCGTGCCATCAAAAAGGCGTGCCCAATCCATAAAAAGGCGTGCCATCAAAAGACGTGCCATCAAAAGGCGCGCCAGACACGCGGTGATGCACGTGATCGACAGTGCGCGTGTCGGCCTCGTCGTCATGTTCTATATAAATCAATGCGGAGGCTGAGGCAGAAAACCTGCTAAAATCTTCTGAAAAACGCTTAACCTTGCCTGAGAGAGAAACTCTGTAATATTCTGTAACCAACCCGTCTCTGAAACACTCAGCAACATGGCCTCTTCTTCCCGTCCAGCTACCCAAAACATGGCCTCCTCGTCCCGTGGTCTGCTCACGCTCTTTCCAGAACTGAACGAGCCCACAAGAGAAGTAACTGGTGCGGTGGCCAGTGAACCTCAACCAAACACCTCTGTGTTTGCTCCGTTGAACTTTCCGATGCGGTCGGTGGAGCAAAAAATGGCAGTGCAAACGGACATTGAAGCCAATCAGTATACTTTGAAGTCCTGTGTGGAGACGATGACGGCAGTCACAAACTTGTCGCACCGGCTGCAGAGCAGGACAAATGAGGTGCAACAGTTAAACTCCCAGCTGGCTCTGCTCCAACGCATGTATAAGGATGCGCGAGCAGAGATAAGTGTGCTGAAAGCAGAAAATAAGGAGCTGAAGCGGAAGGCCACCGTGATGTTCCGATTTGGAGGGCTGCCATATGCTGCAGTGGAGGAGCAGGGAGTAGTGATCATGCCCAGTGGAGTGGGAAACACGGAGGCAACACCGGCAAGGGCCGCCCAGGACGGAGGCAAGAAGAAAAGACCGGCGGAATAGGCGAGAAGAAAAATCCCACTGTTCCGATTTGTGTTGGTTGTGTTTTGTGTTTTTTTATTTATTTATTTATTTTTTTTATGGTGTAAAATGCTGATCGGGGTTGATCCCCGGCATGAAGAAATGACAAGTTTGTAAAATGTTGTTTTTTTTTTTTTTTTTTTTTTTTTTTTTTTTTGAGAGTGTTTTGTTGAAAAAATAAAAATAAAATGAAAGAAAACAAGGGAGAAAGAAAATAGATAAAAAATATTTATAGATGGATTATATGAAAAACATCAGTGCGATTGTTTCAAAATAAAGTGGGGTATTTAAAAAAGAGGAAAAGTGACTTGGAAAAAATAAATAAAAATAAGTGATTTTTGAAATCAAATGGAGGAGAGAGAGGGACAAACCCATGTGATAAAGTGGAGAGAGAGTCGGTGAGTGGGGTGCAAAAGGTGAAGGAGAAATGATGGATTGAAAATGGTTTGTGTCAAAAGTGGACACTGTTAGTGGGGAACATGAGTGCATTGATTATTTGATATAATAATAATAATAATAATAAAAATAAAAAGTTAGAACAGTTGGAGAGAATGAGTGGAGTATGGTAAGGGTTTCATCCAAAGCCAAAATTCCTGCAGCGAATCACTTCGCAAATCCTAGCATGAGCTTTTTCTCTTTCCAGGCTTATTCATGAATTTCCTGGTGATTTCAAGAGCCTCTGGTGGCATTGTGGCAGAGAACACCCCAACCTGGATTTTGGGTGGCAGCAACTGAGAACACCCCAACCTGGATTTTGGGTGGCAGCAACTGGAAAATATCATAGATCTGATTTTTAAAAACCTCGTGACAGCATTTCATCAGCTTCATCCAAGACAAACATTTTGATGTAAACAGGACGAAGTGATTGTCTCCGCAACATGTCAAACACACGACCAGGAGTACCAAGAACAACATGAACCCTACTGGAGAGAATGCGCTGATCTTCGCGCACACTAGTCCCTCCAACACAAGCATGAACCTTCACACTTTGCTGGGCAAGTTCAAGAGTGGGTGGAAGAACCAAAGCTTGGCACTCAACCAAGCTATAATCTAGCTGCTGCAGAATTCCAGAGCAGAATGTTGCAGTGTTTCCAGTTCCAGACTGTCTCGTCATATGAGGTGAAGAATTCTTCTCCATCAGCCTCACACATGACTACAGTTGCACAAATCTTTGTTGATTTTATCAGCGGAATAGGTTGAGGCCCGGCGGGCGGCTAAGGTGAGGTTGCCGCCCGCCGGGGAAGCGAAAATACTAGGTTTTAAACCAGCTCTGATACCATGTAAGAAATAATGTATAGAGAAAGAGAGAGAATAAATTGTATGTATTATTATTGATTGATATATTGATCTCTATTACAATGATTTATGATTCCTATATATAGAAGAGGGTGAGTGTGTAGTAGGTAAGGAGTAGGTGAAGTGGAGGTGGTAGTGGTGTAGTGGGTTAGGTTTAGTAGAGTAGGTGAGGTGGTAGTGGTGTAGTGGGTTAGGTTTAGTGGAGTAGGTGAGGTGGTAGTGGTGTAGTGGGTTAGGTTTAGTGGAGTAGGTTTAAGTGGGTGAAGTAGGTGGAGAGTAGGTGGATTTTAACAGGTTGGTTATGTAAGAAAATACAGAAATTGTGCTTTATTATACACACACATACTTGTACCTGCGCGTACTTGATCTTGCAGGCATACTTTAGGGTGGACTTACATAGGATGGTGTGGTGTCAGTGTAATAGGGAAATTTTAGTATTGGAAATATGAGCCTTAGATTTTCTATGTATACAATTACGTATAAGAGCAATTTTCTGTATTCTGGTGGTTATTTTCATTCCTAGTGCAATGACATGCGTTTGTGGATTTCCATTTCCTGACAAGAAATCGTGGTTTCAGCTATTCGGGTGGCAGCGCAGTGGTATAAAAATCATCTTGGTGATGCAAGTAGGGTCTTACTAATCACAAATGACAGGGAGAACAAGAGGAAGGCCACTGAAGAGGGAATTTCTGCGGAGACAGGTAGATTAAACATCATAACTAACTTTTTTTAAGCTGCCTAGCAGTTCATGCACATCTGTAATGGGTAATACTTCTGTTATATTGTTGTTAACATGTTGATTATGGTATGAACTCATTGGACATCTTATATGGACAAGGCAGACTAATGAAGTTCCTTTTTATTTCAGTTGAATCATTTGTGAAATCACTTGATCAACCTGGATTACTTGACCTGCTTGTTCAGCCTCGTTCAGAAGATGTAGGCATGGAGGAAGTTGAAGATCTGAGACCTTCAAAGAGGAAAATACTTTATACTGAGGTAATCTTGGCTGCAAATGCATGTTTACAACTGATGATTGTATATCATGTAACATGTGTTATTGACTAAATTGTGGTCATGAATTATGCTCAGACAGTTTACAAATTTTTTTCCTGCTCTCCCTTTTGTGCAGCATAAACCCATGTCAGAGATTACTGCTGGCTTGCATTGTGGTATTTTCCATCAAGGGAAACTTCGTGTTAATCGTTACAATCCTTTTGAAGCATATGTAGGAAGTGAGAGCATTGGTGATGAGATAATCATATATGGGCGTGTAAACATGAATAGGGCTTTCGATGGTGATATAGTGGCAGTGGAACTTTTGCCTCAAGATCAATGGCATGAAGAGAAGTCATTGTCCATAGCTGATGAAGGTATGATAGTGCCAGCCATATGGTTATTGGATATATAAAAGATGCAGCCATGAACCCATGATCATACCATTTTTTTTTTGGGTTAAGTAATTGAACCTTCATTTGAAAAGGTTGGAAAGTTATGAAATTTCAAAAAACTAAGAATACTCTTCAATCTATACAAGGGAACCTCCATACCATCAAATGTCCTCCTAAGTATGATCATACCATGCTTATCCATTCCTGTATGTATGCAATTATACTTTCAATGAAATTACATTTCCTGGAATTTTTTTTTACCTACAATATGGTTCTTAGGTTTTGTTTATTGTAAGATAAAAACTGACAATCCAAAAGTAGAAGCCAAAAGCACCCCTTACTCAGCTCTAGAAATAAACTTTTTTCAGCGTATTAAAGCTATTTTTGCCTAATAAGTTATAAGTAGAAGCTATACCAACTGTTTGCATAAAAGCTATAAGCAACTCAGATAAGCTGCACCAAACAGCCCCTTAATGCACTGCCCATGGAGATTTTGGGTTGTGAATTGGCTGGTATACTTTGTGCTATGTTATATGGGCTCTTCAAAATAAATCAAATACCTATCAGACAATTGATACTTGGATAAGGGTATGAGATATATGTTTGATTCTCCCCACCCTCCTCTATTTTTCTTTAATTTTTTTTCCGTATTTTTTTTTTGGGGGGGTGGGGGGTGCTTGTGCGTGAAGTTGGATGCTTAAAAATGAATGTCCTGTTTTAATAGAGGAAGGCTATTCCTACCTTTTCTCTTCCTCTGACCCCATCAAATTCAGATGGTCTGGTGGGTTTGTGTCTGCCCTTTGATTCACAAATTATGTACTAGTCTTAAGCCAAAAAGTGGAATCATATTCCACTTTTTGGAATGGGAAGACAATTCCTAATTACCTACTCAAGCTGAAATCACTTTCCAAACTAATCAAAAATCTGATCCCATTACTCCTATCGTAATCTCACATTTCTGGAGGAATATAAAACCATTTAAGAGTGAAAAAAGTGGATGGGCCTGCAATATTTAAAATTTTTCCATTTTCCCAAAAGAGAATTCCTAACTAAACCAAGTGTTTGAATAACATTGATACAGTAATTTTATAAATAGTAATGAGATTCTCGTTCATTCTCTTTGATTCCTGCCATCCAAACATAGGTTGATGTAATTTGGTCATAGACAGAGTGTTTTGTGCTTGCATGTGTGTGAATTAGGAGTGTGCTATGCATGCTTTAAAATATTATACTTTCCATTAACTTTTTAACTATCTTCCAGAGGATGAGGAAGAAGATGTTCATCTAGTTCCAAGCAGTGCTGATGATGCTCCTAGAGTTCCAAATCCAGCACAAGGTTCTGCGGGAGGTGCAAATACTGTATCTTCTCGTCCATCTGGCCGTATTGTTGGTATCATAAAACGGAACTGGCACTCGTAAGTTAAATGGCTTGATTACTTGATAAATGCGATTATGCTTTCTTCACGAGGCTGGGGGTTGGTTAAGTTATCTTTTGTTTGAGTTTGACATGCTATTTGCTTTTTCCCTTTTCATTTAGTAAAATGCATTCACAAATTGAAAGACTTTCCTCTTAACTTAAGCCTGGCAAAATACTTAAAAAAAGGCTTTTTGGTAGTCTACCAGGCAGTTGACTGCTCATGCTACTCTTCCCTGATTTCAACTTCCCTTAAAAACACAATAACTGATGCTCAAACATCTCATAACTTCATTTGCATTTGCTGCTTATGAGAATGTTTCCACCTTGGCGATGGGGCATTTGTTAGAAATCTCTTTAGGCAGTTTATGGTTTGTGTTTCTACCTGAAATTTTTTCATTACGTGTTTCTTGTTTTATGTAAATAGAAAACATTGAAAGGCAATGTTACCAAACACCACCTTCAGAAAATGTTTTCTGTGTAGAAAACATTTTTCTACGTTTGTTTGTGACTCCAAAATTGTGGTACTAATGGTGGCGGTGGCGTGTTGGTGGCGGTGGCGGTAGTGGTGATGGTGGTAGTGGCAACAATGTTTTCTGCCCAAATAAGCTGTATTTTTGTTGATTTTTGGTTTTTGTCTTACCAAACACCAAAAAATGCCAAAAACATTCCAGAAATCTTTTGCCAAAACAAAGAAAGTGTGTGTTAGTTCCATTCTTTGAAATTTCATATCAGTCATATGGTTCATAACTCCCTTACTGCCTTTGTATACCATATATTTCAGGCTTGGTGAGCTTGTCAAAATTATTTCAAGCTTGATGTGCTTATAAAAATAACTTGATGCATAGTTTTCTTGCTTGCTTCTTCGTTGCTGCTTTCATGGTGACAATAGTTATATTTTCTATATTATTGTTGCTCAAAAAAAAAAAAAAAAAAAAAAGGTTCTATATTATTAGTTTTATAATGCATATATTTTTCTTCTAGAATTTAGCCATTATTGTGGCTAGAGTTACTTGTGTTCCTTGGCTTTTCTGGAAATGGATGAAGTTATTTAATTTTACAAAATATCATGCAGATATTGTGGATCTTTGGAGCCAATGCCTATGCCCGCAGGCACTGGTGGTGTTGCCCATGCTTTATTTGTCTCTAAAGATCGCAGGTTTCCAAAGATACGGATTCAAACTCGACAACTTGGAAATCTTCTGGACAAAAGAATTATTGTTGCCGTTGATTCTTGGGATCGTTTATCTCGATATCCTTCTGGGCATTATGTACGAACAATAGGAGTAATCGGTGACAGGGAAACTGAAAGTGAGGTATGCAGTAATGGCTTTCTGTCAGTTTATTTATTTATTTTTTTGGGGTGAGTGGGTTAAGGCCAAGGTCATTTGCTTCCCTGTTGGACAGTTATCTGTTTCTTCTTTCAATAACCATAATCTATTTCTTCACACTTATGTAATTGTGTTTAGGTACTCTGTCAGAAGTTTGATGAATCAGTTTAAGATTTTTTAGTAATCAAAAATTATGTTTAGGAGCTCTGTATGAAGTTTGATGAATCAATTTAAGATTATGGATTATGTAGTAATCAATTATGTGGGTGCTGCAGGTAGTGTTGATAGAGAATGATATAGATTCGAGACCATTTACTTCTCAAGTTTTGTCATGTTTGCCGCCATTACCTTGGTCTGTGTCTTGTGAAGATCTGGCAAATCCTATTAGGCAGGATTTGCGTCATATACGTGTCTTTAGCGTGGATCCTCCAGGTATGTGATCTATAGATTTATCAGACCTTTTCTTTCTTAATACCCTTTTAGTTTTAATACCCTCTTAGTTTTGCATGAGGCCAGATAGTATTCTTTTTAGTGTAGACAGATACCAAACTCTGTACAAATAATTATGTTTCTCTTTCTGCAGGTTGCAAGGATATTGATGATGCATTACATTGTACAGCTCTTCCAAATGGAAATTTTGAAGTTGGAGTTCGTATCCTTTGACCTTTTGGTTCTTCCACGTATGTTGACCTTATAAATATCATGGAAATTAGTGAAACTCATTAATGGAAGCTAATAGCATGAAAAATATCAACACCATGACAGCAAAATTGATTATATATGACAAGAGGGAACTTCTGACACGAGGGAGAATGATCTTGGAGGAGAAGTTTATGTTTCAAGTCTGTTTTTTGGCTTTGAAAGCTTATTTATGTTGAAGATTTGCCTATTAGTGGAAACTATCATCTATCTTCCTAATTACGTAGAAAAAACAAATCTTGCTTGTTACTAATTTGGTTGAACTATTACCTATCTTGCTAATTACCAATTTCTTCTTTCTTGATATGTAGGAGAGGGAGCTCTCCTCAAGGGTGTCTCTGTATGTCTACATATGGGGATGGAGACCTTTTATAGGATAGTTGGGCCATGGAGGCCAGCTCATCCTTGAGGGTCGTGCCAAGGAGTGGCAAATGTAGGTGTGGTATGCCTTGAGTTATCAGATGAGTGTGTATGTCCATGTATGGGATGGAAACCTTTTGTAGGATAGTTGGGCCATGGAGGCCAACTCATCCTTGAGAGTTATGCCAAGGGGTGGCAAAGTTTGGTGTCATACGCCTTTTGAGGTATCATATGCCTTAGTCAAATAGGTCTCTCTTTCTTGTCTAAGGCAGGTGAAAGTGGAGCCACCTCGAGAGGTGGACTGAGCAATTTTGCTAATCCCTCAACTTTAACTACCAATCTACAGGTTCGTGGTAATCCAGCATGGAGTCATGGGTCACTCGGGTGTCTCATGGCTGAGGCACTGAGGGATCCATAGACCCTACTCCCTACCTAGGTAAGCTGTGTAGCTCTGGGTGACATTCTTGAGCCGAGGTAAGGCTAGGGAAGGTGCTGAGGCTAGGAAAGGTGCTGAGGCTAGGAGAGGCGTTGAGGCAAGGCGAGGCCATGAAGTGACGCACTGCGACTAGGTGAGAATGTGAGTCTCATGCCTTGTGATGATCCAACCCCTCTTAAGTGATGACGTGGCATGTATGTAGGGCACAAATACCTATAATATTTATTGAAAATTCATTAAGAGGGGAATTTCTTTGTTGTTGCAATGTTTTAAGCTTTTGCTATCAAGTTTGAGCATTGGTTTGAGGGCATCCACTTCATGCAAATAATGTGGAGGTTAGGCAACTTAGGTTTTTAAGACTTTACCTAGTGAACCCCTCACTGCTGCATTGGTAGGATGAGCACTTAATTTTAGATGTAATTTTTTTGATCGTCTTATTTTTTCATCATCCTTGCTTCTGATTCTTGATACATGCATGATTTAGTCTTTATTTATTTATTTATTTGATAAATAAAATTTTATTACTAACAACATCAAGATGATGCTAAAAAATACCCCCCCCCCCCCCCCCCCAAAAAAAAAAAAGAAGAAAAAAAAGCCCCATCAAAGGGGAGAGACCACCTAACCAACCAAATCATCAAAAAAAAATTCAAAAAAGCAAACAAATCCAGATCCACCATACCTGTAACCCAGCTATACAAAACTACAAAAAGCCTATTTTCTAAACATGAAAGAGAACGAGCCATCCTTGAAAAATATGCAAATTGCGTTTCAACCAAATCAGCCACATTAAACACAATGGGGCCATGGACCAAGCCTTTTGATGCCGCTTCCCAACCTGACCCCCTCCCCAACTCCAGAGGACTGCCATCACCCTCTGCTTTGTTGAACCCAAACCACTCCAAAAATAGAAAAAATAAGCACCCACATATGATATGCCACAGGCCAATGGATAATAAGCAAATGATCCAGACTCCAATTTATAGTCTTTACTTTTTTGTGCAATAGTAATTTTCTAGTTGTCGTCTTGACTATTTTGCATGAATACTTGTAAAAAACTGTGTACCTTGGGTTTGATTCACTTCTTGGTTTCTTCAGTGTACACATGCTTATTCCCTGTTTGTTGTTGAGCTCAAATGGGCTTTTGTTTTCCTTTGGATTTCATTACTGTTCTTTTGAGTTTCTTCTGTTGGCCATCTTACACGTTTTCCAAGAATCTTTTTTATTTTAATTTTTAATTTTTTGTATATTTTGCTTAGATTAGGGCTATTGTTGGTCTTAATACATCCAATTGTCTAAAGGTGGTTCTCAGTTTTTATCAGTTAGGCATGGAGCTTTTTTGTCAATCCTTAATAACATTTAAATAGATATTGCTGATGTTACAAATTTTGTGCACCCTGGAACCCCTCTTGATGATGAGGCTACACAAAGGGGCACATCAGTGTACCTTGTTGAGCGGCGAATTGACATGCTTCCTAAACCTTTAACAGAAGGTTATATTTCATTCCCATTAACTTGGTTGAATTTGTTGGTTGCACATACAACTGATTTATTTTATGGCTAGTTGTTTCTTAGTTTTAAAATTTCTAATTGTCACAGTAGCTCTCGGATAGTGCACTCAATGGAAGTTTTATATTGCAGATATTTGTTCTCTTCGAGCTGATGTAGAGAGACTAGCATTCTCTGTTATCTGGGTAATGATTGAATCTCTAGTTGTTATGATTCAGCTTTCTTTTTCTAGTGAGTTGTAAGTACACATGTATCTGATTGACCTGAAAAACACTGGTTCTTGATACTCTCTCCAATACCCAAACCTGCAATATCAATATCTGTGGATTATGGTGTCAATTTGATACCTTATTAATTATTAGGGTAAATTACAAATACACTCCCTGAGATTTGCTTAAAATACAAATTTTCTTCCGTGGTTTGAAAAATTACAAATACCCCCTTATTATAATTTTTTATTTAACAGAAATAACTAAAAAAATAAAATTCATAATTGCTCTCCTATATAATAATAAAATTACCTAAATTATTAATTGAAACATATTTTTAACATCATTAAAAACTGTTAATTGACGTGATGATTTATTAATAAAAGGGGAGATTTGTTATTAGAAATCTCAGGAGGTGGAATGTAATTTTCAAAACCACAAGGGGCGATTCGTATTTTAATCAAACCTCAGGGGGTATATTTGTAATTTACCCTTATTAGGGTAAATTATAGTTATGTGGCCACTCCCATTTTTAATTGTGAGTACACCCATTTTACTGTTTAGTCTATTAAACTGTAAAATATTGCTTGTAATGCAAATATTTCCAATTCAAATGGAGCTCAACTCATTGAGGTTGTTGGTCTGTGAGTCAAATTGTTCAACTGATCTGGATGAGCTGAGATGGAAAAAGATGAGAAAAAGCTAGAAATTAGAATGGAAAGAAAGTTAAATAGTTGCCAAATACTGATAAACTTCAGAAAGCAGAAGCCATTTTTTTTCCTTATGTTAGAGGTCCCTGTGTTCAATTAGTCCAATCATTATGGTCCATTTTTGTGTTAAAAAACAACTGACCTGAGATTTACGTTTTCTATTGTTGGAACAAAGGGCTGTTTTGATTTTAGAATGCTTTTTAGGAGCAGTGTCGAATTCTGTAGTTTAAACTTGCATTCTTTCTTTTCTTACTCTATTTTGGTGAGAAATGAGGATCTTATTAGATAACACTTTGCTCTTCCACATTTTTGAATAAATTCATCAACAGATAAGGAAGACTGTGGAACTAGTCATCTTTGCTTTAGTTAATTAATCTTTTTCACCATAATTAGTTTTTGCACATGTTGCATCTTTTCCATTCTTTTTTTCACACTTTACACTTCCTTTAGTTGTACCAATGAATGGTGTTGGCTCAGTTTTATTTTGATTTTAGACATCATATTTGCTCATAATTGAGCCCTTAAGTGTTAGAAACACGCAACGGATTACTTGCTAAAGGAATGCTTACCAAAGGGCATTTATGCTTTTATGTATCGGTTTTTGTGTTTACATATATTTATTTCCCTATCTTGGTGGTTTGTATGTGTTCATGTGTATTTGTGAATTCAAGTTTTGGACCTTTTTTTGACATATTATTTGAATTTCAGGAAATGACACCTGAAGCGGAGATTATTTCTACAAGATTCACAAAAAGTGTCATCAAGTCATGTGCAGCATTGTCTTATGTAGAAGCTCAAGCCAGGATGGATGATAGGTGCTATATCTAATTTTTCTTGTTATACCTTACCCCTTAATTAACTTAGGAAAAAACTTATGAGATAAAGATATTGTTCAGCTTTATGTAGTCTCAATAGTATGATCATATTTACCACTAAATCTTTGGCCATCATTTTCTTACAACATGAATCAACCACCATTTTTCATTGGAGATGATTAAATTATCTCAATGCAGCTATAAACACACAGCATATATTTTAAAGCTTTGCTTGTGACCATGGAAAAGTTAACAAGGCATAGTACAGAGTAGCAATACTTGAGGTGTAATATGACATTCAAAGAATTTGATATACCAATTATCTAGATTTAGAAAACCCAGAGAAGGCCAATGATGGTGCTCTTGATAAGGTGTCAGTGCTAGCTTATGGTGCACAAAAGGGGAGTAGAAGGCCGAGGTTATTCATAATAAACAAGATATATTCAATTCTTACCAGGATTTTTGTTCTGACACAAATTGTGTTCAGATTTTTCATGGTGGATTGATTGATTTATTGTTCATACTTCAGTGATGCCTGTGTACAATGAATCCGAGTTTCAATATCTTGAGAAGATATATATATATATATATATATATCAAGGCAGATGGAATTCCAACCCAGTTGTGTAAATCTTCACATGAATTGGAGTGAGAGATGTCAACGATTGAGACCAACCCATATGCTGTATGGCCACCAGTATTATGAATGCGTAGGTTGCTTGTGTCTACGCGGTCATTGCATGAGTATGGAAACCCTTGCCACCCTTGTTAATTCAGGTGTACACAAGTTTTATTGAACCTTTGACCTGACAAATGATTGAACCCCAAAGGAACTGTTTGAAAAAGGGCATGCTTTTGATTATCATTTTATTGACTAAATGATAAAGCTGGTAATTCAGTCAAATTGCTTCATATTACTAGTTTCTATGTTGTGGGGGCTTGAGAATGTTGCATTGGTGCTTAGCGATATTGTAAACAAAAGATAAAAACAGTCTTGAATCTTGATTAAGAAAGATAATGGGCATTTGACCTTTTGATATCCAGTTACCTGTGTAAGTTTATACATTTAGACTCGCTTTGGGTCTGTTCTTGCCCCTAAGGTTATCTGCATTTATTTATTTATTGTATTTGAAGCTTCCTGCCTACCAGTTTCCATATTGATGACTTTTTTGTACATGTATATTGTAGCCGCTTGATGGATCCGCTAACTACAGATTTGAGAAATATGAATGTTTTAGCAAAGGTATTCATACTCAGGTTGATACTTACCGTCATTTATTCAATTGAGTATTGGCTAATTGTGAATGGACTCTGTTTTTGCAGGTAATGAGGCAGAGGCGTATTGATAGAGGAGCATTGACTCTTGCCTCCGCTGAAGTGAAATTTCAGATTGATACTGAAACTCATGACCCTCTTGATATTGGTATGTTGACTTGACCTTTTTAAACGAAGAAAGTTGATTAGTTTAGCTGTTAAGAGGTAGCCAATACCATTTGTAGGATTAATCGATGAATGAGACTTGGAGCCATTGTTGTCATTAAATATATTGTTGTTTGTTCATTGTTATCCTTCCTCTGCACACTTTAGAATTCCTTCAGGACTCAAAGGCCCAAATCATCCTATATAAACTGGTGTTTAGTGTTTTAATATAAATTTATATACTTGTGTCTAGTGTCCTAGTGAAATCAGCCCCCAAATTTGCATTAAGGTGCTGAAGTTTCTCAATTATCTGATGCATGCTGTAGTTATGTCTATCTGGGTTCTCTGGTTTCGTTCCACTTTGCTTTTTTTTCCATTAATGATTTAGTGGTTTATTTTGTTTTACTTGTGTATTAATATTAATTCCTAATGCATGATATGTGACTGCAGGGATGTATCAAATTCGAGAAGCAAACCAGATGGTTGAGGAATTTATGCTTGCTGCTAATATTTCAGTAGCAGCAAAAATCCTGGAACATTTCCCCCCATGTTCATTGCTTAGGTATAGGTCGCTTTTCATTGCACCATCAAGCTGTCTTCTGGAATATTATATATGTATATTGTTTTTCTGGCCTACTTTTCTTTTACTGTCAGGGTCTAGGAATGATCTGATGGTGACTATTGGAGATCTCTCTCTCTCTCTCTCTCTCTCTCTCTCTCTCTCTCACACACACACACACACACACACACACACACACACACACACACACACACACACACACACACACACACGCTTGGTAGCCTCTTAAGATTATGTTGTGGATGGCATTGGCATAGTAGATGTCCAGAATTGAAGTGTAAGAGTAGAAGATTCTATTGATTTACCGGTGTACAAAGAAAACTTGTTTAGTTGTAGATCTCTAAATGTTCCCCATTTCACTCTAATATATCTGTCTAAGAAATATTTCATGACTGATAATATCCAAAAGTCAGAATGATGATACATGATCGACCGTCCACTAACTGGCGCTGGTCTTTATTGAAAAGGAGGAACACTGCGAGAATATTGTTGCAAAAAAGTTAAATATGATTTGTAAAAATTGATATATTATTGATTGATGTATATTGATATATATTACAAATGGTGAGTGGCTCATTATATAGGAGAGGATGAGTGTAGTAGGTGAGGAGTAGGTGGTGGTAGGTGATGGTAAATTGGTGGTAGGTGATGGTAAATTCTAACAGCCCCCCGCAAACTCAAGGAGGATAGAAACTAACCAACTTGAGTTTGAAGAGAGGAACAAAACAAGAAAATACATAAAAATAAAAAAGGATAGGAGACACTGTATGGTCGTGTCAAACCATTGGTGAAGACACGGAATGGTGGTGTCATAACGTTGTAGAGGACACTGTATGGGGGTGTCATAACGTTGTAGAGGACACTGTATGGTGGTGTCAGACCGATGTAGAAGACAGTTTATGGGGTCATGTCGGACCGTTGTAGCAGACAATGTTCTGACAGTTGTTGTGACAGTTTACAGAGTCTTGCTGGACCCTTGTAGAAACTAACCGGAATCAATGTCGGGACAGTTTACAGAGTCTTGTCGGACCCTTGAAGGAGCTAACCGGAATCAATGTCGGGACAGTTTACAGAGTCTTGTCGGACCCATAAAGGAGCTAACCGGAATCAATGTCGGGACAGTTTACAGAGTCTTGTCGGACCCTTAAAAAGTCGCACCCTCAAAAGGTGTGCCCAATCTTTCAAAAGGCGTGCCATCAAAAGGCGCGCCAGACACGCGGCGATGCACGTGATCGACAGTGCGCGTGTCGGCCTCTTCGTCATGTGCTATATAAATGAAGGCGGAGGCTGAGAGAACATGTGGAAATCAAACCAGTCTGAAACCTCTGAAAAACTCTTCGTGGGCTGAGAGAGATACACTGGTAACACTCTGTAAACACTCTGTAACCAACCCATCTCTGAAACACTCAGCAACCATAACATGGCCTCTTCTTCCCGTCCAGCTACCCAGAACATGGCATCCTCTTCCCGTGGTCTGCTTACGCTCTTTCCAGAACTGAACGAGTCCACAAGAGAAATAACTGGTGCGGTGGCCAGTGAACCCCAACCAAACACTTCTGGGTTTGCTCCTTTGAACTTTCCGATGCGGTCAGTGGAGCAAAAAATGGCGGTGCAAACTGATATTGAGGCCAATCAGTATACTCTGAAGTCATGTGTGGAAACCATGACAGCGGTCACAAACTTGTCGCACCGGCTGCAGTGCAGGACAAATGAAGTGCAACAGTTAAACTCCCAGCTGGCTCTGCTCCAACGCATGTATAAGGATGCGCGAGCAGAGATAAGTGTGCTAAAGGCAGAAAACAGGGAGCTGAAGCGGAAGGCCACCGTGATGTTCCGATTTGGAGAGGTCCACCATATGCTGTAGTGGAGGAGCAGGGAGGAGGAAACTTGCTTGGTGGTCTAGGAAGCACGGAGGCAACACCGTCAAGGGCCGCCCAGGACGGAGGCAAAAAGAAGAGACCGGCGGCAGAGTAGCGGAGAAAAATCCCATTGTGGGTGTGGTTGTTTTGGTTGTGTTTTTTTTTTTTTTTTTTTTTTTTTTTTTTTTTATGTAAAATTGTGATCGGGATTGATCCCGGAGATGAATAAAAAAATGGGTGTTGTGCAAATGTGTTAAATGTTTGGTTTTTTTTTTTTTTTTTTTTTTTTTTTTTTTGGAATGACAAGTATGGTGATGATGAGTATGGGAAAAAGAAAATAAAACCAGTGGGGGGTTGGAACCTGTGGGCTAGGATAGTGAATGTTAATATATTATAATGGGTTGGTATAGTGCAAGGGTGTGTGTGTGTATCTGCAGACAATGGGGTGGTATTCGGTGGAAAGAAGATACATGCCATGTGAATGAATTTTTTTTTTTTTTTTTTTTTTTTTTTTTTTTTTTTATGTTACGAAAAAAAAAGGAAGATAAAATAAAATAAATAAAAGGAAAGTGGTTTGGAGAAAAGAAATAAAAAATAATTTTTTTTATTTTTTATTTTTTATTGCTTGTTAAAATTGATGGATTAATTAATTTGAATGATGAAAGTTGATGGTGATGCATGCCTCTAATGCACTCTCTTTCATGATGGGAATAGTGAGGGCTCCATGTTTGGAGAGGCAGAGATCTGACGGTCTGGCTTGGTTAATGATGAAAGTTGGGATAATATATATTATTTTGAGTCGGTTGTCCATGTGGTGGATATAAAAAGATGGGTCAGGAAGAGAACAAAATAAAGGTGATGAAAAGTTTGAAAGAAATGATGGTGAAAATAAAGGAGGGACAAGGAAAGTGGGAAAATGGCCATAGTGGTGGTATTGGGAGAGTGGGTGCAAAGTGAGAGAGAGAGAGAGAGAGTGGGTGAGTTGGTCAGGGAGCATGGCACGGAGGTGTTGGACGGCGAAGTGCTAGAGAACCATTTCTTGGGACAGATGGTCGTGGAACGCCATTGATAAGCTGTGTTATTCAACACTCTACGCTCATTCTAGCGAGAGCAGCACAGGTCGAGGAGGCCGGGAAGCACGCTATCATGCGGCGAACGGGTCTGCCCGCCAGAGATCTCCGGATCTTGGACCCAATTCTGTCGTACCCGTCCACGGTGTTGGGTCGCGAACGGGCCATCGGGATAAATCTCGAGCACATCAAAGCCATAATCACAGCTCAGGAAGTTCTTTTGCTCAATTCTCGAGACCCTTCTGTGATGCCCTTAGTTGAGGAGCTTCAGAGACGCATCTTGCGCCACGCCACCATCAAGCTACCACATCCCAGGAGGGTGGGGTCAATTCGGTGTTGGTTTCTACTCGGCTTATCTTGTTGCAGATATAGCCATTTTTGGAGCGGCTCAAGAAGAAGGACTATGAAGTGCTCTTCATGATGGACGCCATTGATGAGTATGCTGTTGGGCAATTGAAGGAAGAAGCTTGTTTCTGCTACTAAGGAAGGTGTGAAGCTAGAAAAGTCGAGCGGACTAGGTTGAGGTCCGGCGGGCGGCCAAGGCGAGGTTGCCGCCCGCCGGTGAAGCGAAAATACTAAATTCTTAACCTTGCTCTGATACCATGTAAAAATTGATATATTATTGATTGATGTATATTGATATATATTACAAATGGTGAGTGGCTCATTATATAGGAGAGGGTGAGTGTAGTAGGTGAGGAGTAGGTGGTGGTAGGTGATGGTAAATTGGTGGTAGGTGATGGTAAATTCTAACATGATTTATTGCCGAGAAGCAGAAATTTGTAGAAGTAGATCTGAACTGGCACACTTCTGTACGGTGGACAAGTTATATTCTGTATTTTGTCCAACTTAGGTGGATAATAGTTGTTGGATTTCAGTTACTGATGTATAATCTCATTAATATTTAAATTTTCTTAATTTGGGTGTTAAGCTCTTTGCAGCATTTAGCTCATGTGGTCATTAATTTTGCAGGCGCCATCCTAGTCCAACCAAGGAGATGCTTGAACCGTTGCTTCGTACGGCTGCTGCTGTTGGCCTTCATTTGGATGTGTCCACATCCAAAGCATTGGCAGATTCACTTGATTGTGCTGTGGTGAGTTATCATTTTAGGACATGTATGCTGGACACGTGGAAATTTTTATCTATTAGGTCTCACTGTTCACATTTGCATTAGTATGTCAAGATGAGATTATTCAATATAAGAACTGGTTGTAGCTAGGTTGTATGGTGTCTAGTTTCTTGTTATTTAGTTGCTCGCTGCTACTCTCTCTCTTTCCCTCTCTCTCTTACACATTCACACATAGAGATCTATGTCTATTTCTTATTGATCAATCTGTCATCTACCCGGTGTTCAATTTTGTTATGTCTACACAAATTTGTTCTTAAGAAATTGTGTTGCAGGGTGATGATCCATACTTCAATAAGCTCATTCGCATCCTGGCTACTAGATGCATGACACAAGTAATTACTCCCTGATTTTAATGAATTCAAATTTGTTTTTGCATAAGAAACTTTATATAACTTTTATCTTGTCATTGATTTTTTCTCCAATTCTTTACAAATTCAGGCCGTTTACTTCTGTAGTGGAGATCTTAGTCCCCAAGAATTTTATCATTATGGCCTTTCAGCACCTCTTTATACACACTTTACCTCTCCTATTAGGAGATATGCAGGTGAGTGAGTCATGTTTTGTTGTGATTACCTTAAAGCAGATAAAAAATAAAATAAAAAAAGAGAATCTTTTGATTATTGAATGTCCTTTCCTGGCAGATGTCGTTGTACACAGGTTACTTGCTGCATCTTTAGGCATCTACAAGCTTCCAGCCATATTTCAAGACAGACCCCAACTTACCAGTATTGCCGACAGTAAGGATTACTTCTCTGCCGAGTGTTATCTTTATGTCTCCTTTCATGAAATCATATACCTGGTTTTCTGCACTCTCTTTTGAATTTGGGAAATATCTTGCCGTCCATGCTGAGCATATTGGTGGTTTCAACAAATGTTTAAAATGCAAGATGATAGGACTGGTGATTGGTGTCTTGAAATGATTTAATAGCACTGAAGTGGCCAGTGGGCTATCTTTGGGCATGTCTTATGGTTTAAAAAACACTAGTTTGGCATCTGATAGCCTCTTTCAATTCAGATATTAGGTCTATTCCAGACTTGCATAAATTGATATTCTCATCTCTGACTATGATTTTTTTATAGAAACAAATGCTATTATGCTTTAAATATGCAAATGGTGCGTTTTCCACTGTGATTAACATTTATCAATATGCGGATTGCTAAAGCTAAAGCATGCTATCTTTTTAGTTATTTTGAAATATAAGAAAAAATTGTTTTCATGTGTCCCCTTCAGATTTAAATTATCGGCATAGGAATGCTCAGATGGCGAGCCGGGCCTCAGTAGAGGTTCATACTCTCATCTATTTCCGGAAACGGTACGTGTACAGACCTTTTTATGCTCTCTTTCTCTTTCTCTCGCTCTGTCTGTCTGTCTCTTTCTGTCTCTCATAATTTTCTATCCTCTTGCAGGCCCACGGACACGGAGGCCAGAATTGTGAAAATAAGATCAAATGGCTTCATTGTTTTTGTGCCCAAGTATGTCTTATTGCCCTCTTGCAGTTCCATTCTCTCTTCCCTTGCAGTTCAATTCTCTCTTCCCAAATGAACTACTGTGCCATATTGCTTTTGCTCCCATCTTTGCTCTTACTTCCCATGCTTTTACTTTATGTATTAAATGCATTTTGCTTATTCGCCAGTTTTGTATAGTAGCGTGCACAATCTGTCAATCAGATTATCCTGGAAATGCCTACCATAATCAGAAACATTATTTGTATAATGATGTAATCTTATGAAATGTATAATTGTTCAGTTTCATTGCTCCTATTTTCTCGTAACCCAATTTTTTTTCAAAATGGTCTCGTATCACGAAATGTTGTTCAAAACACGCCCGAAGAAATTTCCCTTGTTGTGGCTGTCCAGCTAGCATGTACGCTTCTTATGATGATCATCTATCTGATGTTAATTTTTATTTTTAATATATAAATTTTCCAAAATAATCTGTGTGCAGGTATGGTATTGAGGGGCCTGTCTACTTGACGGCAAGAGGTGATAAAGGAGGTGGCGGAGAATGGTTGGTAGATGAGCAGCAGCAGAAGGTTAAGAAGAGTGATGGTAGCATTTCATATGGTGTTCTTCAGACAGTGAGGATTCATATGGAGGTTGTGGAGCCCCAACCCAACCGGCCTAAGCTCCAACTTACCCTTATCTAAAAGATGTTACTTTTTCTGTTTTTTGGAATTTAAAAGATTACTTAATTTTTGCCAACAGATAAAAATCCGCTTGTATGACTTTTTTTACACTGTATATAGAGCTGTTTGTGCAGAGCATAGCGGTGTTATTGATAAGTGAATTAAACCACTGGGTATGGCCCACAGTATGTAAGAATATTATTATTATTATTATTATTATTATTATTATCATTTGTTTCCGAGTTGATTTTTAAATTATCTCTTTCTGGGGGTGAAATATTGCCATCAGTTAGAAGATCAGGGATTCGCTTAGCCAATCAATCCTGGCATAAGGAGCACAGGTATTTTTTTCGTTTTATTCATTTTTGTTTTTTGTGTTTGTGAAAACAAATCCAATGAAAAGTTCAAAAACAATCATTGCTTTCATATTATTTTGATTTGTGTGAATATATATATATATATATAAATTAGAAAATAGATTTTTGGTACTTTGTCGAAAGTAGGTTGTGGTTAGAAAATTAGGTGACAGCTTTTGGAAAATGTTAGAGCATCTCCAACGGTGACTTAAATTTTTCATCAAATCTGAGTCAAAAATGACCCATTTCACCAAATTTGATACCACTCACTCCAACAGTTCACCTTTCACCAAATCTATCCCGGGACAACCGGGTGGTCGACCGGCCGGTTGACCGGTTAGGCAATTTTTTTTTTTTTTTCGCGAATTGTCTGAACTTTGTTTTGAACTTTCTGAACTTTTTTCGGTTGACCGGTTAGGCAATTTTTTTTTTTTTTTTTTTTTTACGGTTTGAACTTTTTTCCTGAACTGTTTGAATCTTTCACTGGTCGACCGGTTGGTCAACCGGCCGGGCAACCGGCTGGTTGACCGGTTGGTCTCCCTCCAACGGTCACCAACAGTGTTTTGGTGAAATCAGTATTTCGTCGTTAGTTTGATAAATTTTTTGATGAAATCTCAATCTGATATTCATTTGGTGCAACCGTTAGAGCAGTGAACAGCAGTTTTTTTATCAAAATTTGAATTTGATATCAGTTTTGGTGAACCGTTAGAGATGGTCTTAGCAATCAAATAATTTTACCAACACAAACTCCAAACACATCTCACATGGGGGGTGGGTGTGTTTGAAAGTGTCGTGATTCCGACCCCCAGTATGGAGGCACCCCCAGCACCTCCACCTCCACGTGGGGGCAGGTAATGGAGAAAAAAAAAAAAAAACAATTTTTAACCAATGGGAGGAGACCCCAACATTTCAATGGAGTCCAACTCATTTTCGGGTTTGAAAAATGTTAGCAACCAAATAATTTTTAAATTTTTTTATATAGACGTGTGTTTTATATCATGTAAATTATGTCATTTTTTTTGAGGACATAAATTATGTCATTTATATGTATTTTATTCCGTCTTTTTATTTTTTATTTTTTTTTACGACAATGCTACGTAGCTCAAATTTTGTGGCTCAAAAGTGGCTCAAATGGCCAAAACGACGTCGTTTTGAGTACAGAACAACATAAAAATGACCAAAACGACGTCGTTTTGGCCATTTGAGCCACTTTTGAGCCACAAAATTTGAGCTACGAGACATTTTCCTTTTTTTTAACAGGCATTCTGTCCCTTCGGTGTGGCCAGTGGTTGTGACTAGCTGTTTGGTCACATGTTTTTTCAAGGATTAATTACTTTTACCACCCTATATTTTTACTAAACGTTTGTTTTGACCCACTACTTCCAATAATGATAGTCAATCACTTCCCTCCATTTGTCTTTTAAGGCGGCTACAATAGAATAAAGTAATTCACATCCATGTCATTTGCGATATTTTGATATCACAAAATGCTAAAATTAAATTATTTTCAATTATAATTAAAATTTATATAATAAATTATAATCAAATATTACTTAGGGTGGGTTTAGAAATATATTATTTTAAATTTTTAAATTTTTTAAATTAAAATATAAAATAAAACAAAATTAATATATTTAAGATAATTTTTTATTTTATTTTATTTTTTTACAAAACAACGTAAAGAGAATCTATAATTTTTTACCTTTCCATATAATTTCTTAGCTTTTTTTATTTTTAGTGATTTTTTTAACTATTGCTATAGGTAGTTTCCAAACTTACCCTTAAAATATAATAATATATATATATATATATTCATAATTGAAATAATAATCATGATGGATCATAATCAATCTTATAATCAAATCAGAATTAAGAGTCATAACCAAATATTTTTTAGGATTAACTAAAGGGAAATACTAACAAGTGTCTTATAGACATTGTTTAATATTGCAAATATGTAAAAATGTTAAAAAGTATATTAATTTTAATAAAAGCACATTGAAATTAGTAAAAAGTGAATTGTATTCTATAAATGTTTTATCTTTTACTTGTATCCTATAGGTACTTGTTAGTAAGATTATTAACTAAAAATTTCTTCAATCATAACCAAAATAAAAATTACAAAATATTATATCTAACATTACAATAAATCTTTGTCAAATCATATCTAACGCTACAAAAATAATAACAACAAAATTACAAAAATCATAACTGGATATTTAAGTACACACTACTAAAAAATATGTACCATCAATTTTTTCTTATAACATAGAGACCAATTGATTTGAATGGATCTTATGGCGGAAACAACAACCCTAAACTTGGTCTTTTATAATTTTTAAGGGATTAGCCTAATCGCTTGAGACCCAGAGTTTAGGGCTCTAAGTTTCAGGTTCGATTGGTATGTTAAAATTTACCATCACCTACCACACGCTTACCATCACCTACCACACACTCACCTACTACACTCACCTACTACCACCATCCACTACACCTGCATCTATATAAGGAACCCTTTGTAATAGACAGAACAACAACATATATCAATCAATAATACATACAATTTATCTCTATCAATATATTTTACATGGTATCAGAGCTATAAGATTTAGGCCTATACTCCTTTCTTTCCGCCGGACAGCCGGCCGGCAACCTTGCCTTCGCTGCCCGCGGGAGTTTTTCAACACATATCACAAATACATACCTTGAATCCGCTGCCACAAATTCCATAACCGAACCTCTTCTTCCATCACGGTTACATGGCAACACCGTATATGAGATCTGTCCTGTGTGCTCAACCAACCAGCTTGCGCGACCTACGCACCTCGTGTCTGTCGCCTCCAGCCTGGCCATTATTTCCAGCCACAACTCCGCGACTGAGCCACCCCCACCTGCAACCTCACTCGCCTCGGCTGCTTCTCTCTTTCTCTGTCAATGTTCAACTATACTCAGGTAGTCCCGCCAATTTCGCAGCCTACACGGCTGTTCTCAACCCCCATGATCGGATCATGGGCCTGGATTTGCCTTCTGGTGGTCATTTGACTCATGGGTATTACACCTCTGGTGGGAAGAAGATCTCTGCCACCTCGATTTACTTTGAGAGTTTGCCTTACAAGGTGGATTCAAGTACTGGGTATATTGATTATGATAAGTTGGCAGAGAAAGCAATGGATTTTAGACCCAAATTGATCATTTGTGGTGGGAGGTTTAGCTCTCTCAACCTACTCTCTCTCCCTCTCGGAAAACACTACTGCACTCAACGCATTTCTCTCTCTCTCACTTTCCCACCCAGGGCACATGCTTTTGTCCTTAATATCTTATTATTCTTATTATTCTTATTCTTCCACCGACAACACACACATGACCCTTTTCTCTGCAAGCTTCCCTTTCCCGTAATGCTTTACAGTGCACGCTTTGTATGCACACCAAAAAAAAAAAAAAAAAAAAAAAAAAAAACACACCACACACCCACACACACACACACACAACACCCACGTGATTTCCCACTTTTCTTTTCTTTTAATATATATATATATATATTATAATATATTTCCCCCAATATATTTCCACCATCCTCTAGAATAATAATTCTTCACACACTCCCAATTTGACCAATTCTTTTTCTTATTATTATTATTATTATTATTATTATTATTATTATATATATATATATATATTTTTTCTTTTTTCATCCCACCGTAACCCATTATTATTATTATTATTTCTTTATTTATTTTTTTTCGATTCCCTTCTTTTCAAAAAAAAAAAAAAAAAAAAAAAAACAAGTTCCCAATTTGCACAACAACCCATATTTTATTTCTCTCAGGGATCCACCCCGATCACAATTTTACACAAAAAAAAAAAAAAAAAAACAACAACAACACAACCACATCCACAGTGGGATTTTTCCCTTCTCTACTCTGCCGCCGGTCTCTTCTTTTTGCCTCCGTCCTGGGCGGCCCTTGACGGTGCTGCCTCCGTGTTTTCCACGCCGCCGAGCACTTTCACTCCCCCATACTCCTCTACTGCAGCATACGGCGGACCTCCAAATCGGAACATCACAGTGGCCTTCCGTTTCAGTTCCTTGTTTTCTGCCTTTAGCACACTTATCTCTACTCGCGCATCCTTATACATGCGTTGGAGCAGAGCCAGCTGGGAATTTAACTGCTGCACCTCATTTGTCCTACTCTGCAGCCGGTGCGACAAGTTTGTGACCGCCGTCATACTTTCCACACATGACTTCAAAGTATACTGATTAGCCTCCACATCCGACTGCACTGCCATTCTTTGCTCCACAGACCGCATCGGAAAGTTCAACGGAGTAAACTCCGGGGCGCTTGGTTGAGGTTCCAGTGCCACCGCACCAGTTGTCTCTCTTGTTGACTCGTTGAGGTCAGGAAAGAGAGTGAGCAGCCCACGGGACGACGAAGCCATTTTCTGGGCAACAGAGTGTTACAGCCTATCTCTCTCAGCAAAACGAAGAGTTTTTTCAGAAGTTTTTCTCAGTTTCTTGTCTCAGCCTCCGCCTCAACCTTGGTTTAAATAGCCAGGGCCGATCCGCGCATCGCGCGCCACTTGCCGACAGACGACAAACGGGCGCGCCAGCCAAGGCACTCACGTGCCTCGCCATCATATCTGGCACGTCTTTTTATGGATTGGGCACGCCTTTTGATGGCACGCCTTTTGACAAAATTGGGCACACCTTTTGAGGGTGCAACTTTTTCAACGGTCCGACATGACCCCATAAACTGTCCCGACATTTGATTCCGGTTAGCATCTCCAACGGTCCGACAAGACCCCATAAACTGTCCCGACATTTGATTCCGGTTAGCTTCTCCATCGGTCCGGTGTGACCTCGTCACCTGTCCAGACTTTATCTGCTACAACGGTCTGACACCACCATACAGTGTCCTCTACAACGTTATGACACCACCATACAGTGTCCTCTACACCGTTATGACACCACCATACAGTGTCCTCTACCACGTTATGACACCACCATCCAGTGTCCTCTACAACGTTATGACACCACCATCCAGTGTCCTCTACCACGTTATGACACCACCTTTCAGTGTCTTCACCAACGGTCTGACACGACCATAGAGTGTCTCCTATCTTTTTTTATTTTTATGTATTTTCTTGTTTTGTTCCTCTCTCCAAACTCAAGTTGGTTAGTTTCTATCCTCCTTAAGTTTGCGGGGGACTGTTAAAATTTACCATCACTTACCACACACTTACCATCACCTACCACACACTCACCTACTACACTCACCTACCACCACCATCCACTACACCTGCATCTATATAAGGAACCCTTTGTAATAGGCAGAACAACAACATATATCAATCAATAATACATACAATTTATCTCTATCAATATATTTTACATGGTACGTGAGTATCCTACATTAGAACAACCCCGGTCCCCGGGGAAAAATGGTCTTTTACCTGAATTGATTGAAACCCGGATTCAACAGACCCGACCGGAAACCCGCATAATTCAACACCCGCTCATCAAAACAATGGGCCTGTGTCCGTGCGCCAGAGAGAATCAAGCCCGAGACAGTGAAGCTACCACTAGGTGCGTAAGCGTATACATGTTATCGGCGCCGAAACGCAGTACAACTACTGTTATTACTGATAACCAGACAATTAAGGAAGGAATAAGCATACAGGCAATTCTGCAGATACAAGTAAGTATACATAGCCCATACTCGCCGTGGTAGGCCAACAGAAGTTTCGAAATTGGGAGAGTGGTAAAGCGACGCCGGAGCCAAATTAGTCTAGAAAGATGTTGCAGAGCAAGTCCTTTGTCTGCAAAACGAAGCAAGGCAAAGTTGTCAAGGTCTGTTCCCCCCATTCCTAAAACCCTAACCCTAATTTACTTCATCTTCTTCTCCTTCTCAATTTCATTGGTTCAGTTTATATAGTGTTTAAAATGATATCTTTTTCACACACAGGTCGTTAGAGAACACTATCTGAGAGACGATATCTACTGCGGAGCCCCTTTTTGCAATGTCTGCGATTCTAAAAGTGCTCGCTTGAGCTCCTCTGCCCCCACCATTCTTATTTTTGACACCAACGTCGTCCTCAATCAGGTAGCCTCTGATTTCTGATTTCTGATTTCTTCACAGCTTACATTATGTTAATACATGTGTATGTATGTGTGTGCAATGGAATAATAATTCATTGGGAAAAAAAAAAAAGGAAAGATTTTGAGAGACACCTAAGAACTTCCATCTTGTGCTCAACTTTGCTGGCGAATTGATGATTGCGTTTCTTTCTGTGGTAAAACGATTGAATATGCTATAAAAATAGTGTAATATACAAAGGGTGAACACCATTTTGCTGTTCCCCTCAAGTTGAAGCCTGTTAATATTTTTTTTTCTCTGCAAGTTAATGATTTTATTTAAGAACTTTCATGCTCTCTCAATAATTTTTGGATATATTAAGAATTTTATACCTCTTCAAATCGTTCGATCTGAATTTGGAAAAAAGTGGCTCATTATATATTAAGAGATTATGAAAAATGGTTGAAGAGAGTGGGGAGGCTGCTAATTTAAGATAATGACGCATGCATGTAGTGTGCACTCTGTGTCTAGTGTATATCACAATCGAAGCTGTTGAGAGAGAGGGTTGAGGATAGTTGCTAGGAATTGCTAAACATTGGAGTTATTTCGTTTCTATATTGCTCCTTTAGTGAATGAATATAGAAGGCACCTAAGAAGCACATACATTTTTTTAGAAAGGTGGCGTGTTTGTGTTAGACACCGACACTCGTCAAAACGTGTACTATCTAAAAAAAAGAAAAGAAGAATTGGACGCTTGGACAACACATGTGTCCATCACTTAAATGTATGTGACTTGGCATATAATAACCAAAAAAAAAAAAAAAAAATGTAAATGTGTAGGAGTTCGTGTTAGATTGCATTTTTATCTATGAGATATAATAAATATATTTTTTGTGTCCCCTACAGATTTTGAAAATTGTCATGTTGTCGTGTTCGTATCATATTTATGTCATGTCACATGTCCATATCTGTACTTCTTAGGAAGGCACTTTAAATAGTATATTAGTGAATTTTCTTAAGACAATTTTGGTAGAGAACATATTAACACCTCTTTCAAAGGGGGGAACACCAAAATGGTGTTCATCCTTATATATAGTGTAGATGATACGCATGCAATTGTTTTCAATTTCATTTTGGTGGTTATTGGCGAGTAATTATCTAGTCTTCCATGATCACCACTTTGACAGTGTGCCCGTCCAATAGCAAGGGACTACGTATTTACATGGATCAAAAAAATAAAAATAGTTGGGGAAAATCAAGAAACACCGTTGGTCGGGCACATAACCACATGGTGTTTCAGGAAGACTGTATAAATTATGGTTACTAGCAGTTAAATAGTAATTAAGATTAACAGTTAGGGTTTTATGTGTTGTAATGTTAGTGGGTCTTGTAGGTTTGTGTTAAAATACGTTATCAATCAATGAAGGAGGCTGGAATATTTTGAAATCGCTTCCTTTGAAGTTTTGGGGGTTTGTTCATCTCAAATAGAACCAATAGGAGGTCTTTCCCTCTCAAAGTGGGACTTCTCTGTATCTTTTCTTCACGTATTCTTCTTTATTTAGTTTACTTTTAAAATGGTACATATCAATATTTATTTTTGTTGGTAATTGAAATTTTGATTTGGTTTTGAATGCATGTGTTCCTCAGATTGACTTGCTTGAGAATCCGGCAATTGATGATGTTGTCATATTGTCAGTGGTGTTGGAAGAGGTGAAGAACAAGAACCTCTCGGTTTATAATAGAATCAGAGCCCTCTGCAGCAATTCTACAAGGAAGTTCTTTGTGTTCTCTAATGAATATCACAGGTAGGTTCTCTTTTGTTTTCATCATGTCTGAGTTATACCATTTGTTGGATAAACTCATTGGATGCTAGGCCATTCATCATTTTTTAAAATAATTAATATGGTTATTTATTTATACTCAATCAGAGTGTTTAGACTACTATGTAAAAGTGTAGTTTACTTTTTTTAAGCCCCTGTTTCCGATGGTCGTTACTTCATGCCTGGCCTTATTTTAATTTATTCAGTTGTAGAAGCCGCAGCAACTGTAGTAGTATTGAAACAAAGAGATCAAACTAAACTCCTTCTAATTCTTGGTGCGTTGTTTATTTTTCTTGAAGGGATACATATGTGAAGGCCATGGTCGGTGAAAGTCCAAATGATCGGAATGATAGAGGTTTTTTCTTTGCTTTATGCTAATGTTTTGTTTGTTGGATTCATTTTTAATGACTACCAGTTACAATGCTATGACAGTGATGGTACTCGGTGTCTAGACTCTCATATTCACTATAAAATTTCCTTTTCACGTAACACAATCACCTTGTGGGAGTAGTGATCCATTAATCATTGATTATACATTCTGAACTTATTGCTCTGTTTTCTGGATATCCCCATGAACTGAAACACGTCTCTATCAGCCAAAAAGTTATGAAAAGGCTTTGCTGAGTTCTATATTGGTAAAGTAACAATTCCCAGTCTCTGACTCTCTGCGGACCTGACAATGCTGTTAATTATCGATATATTTAAGAAGACAGTGCAAATGTTGCAGAAAATGTAGATTACTTCATACACTTGGATCTTATTATCAATGCTGGCGCCTCTAAGAAGACATGATATGCATTGAATAGTCATGTTAAAAGAATTTATTTTTTCAATATTTGAAAAGGCCTCTTCAAAGTAAGAATTTCACGTCTTTTGCTCCATCCTAATGCCCGGAATTCAATTGTGAGGCTGAAGATAAACAGGTTGGTTATGTAAGAAAATACAGAAATTGTGCTTTATTATACACACACATACTCGTACCTGCGCGTACTTGATCTTGCAGGCATACTTTAGGGTGGACTTACATAGCATGGTGTGGTGTCAGTGTAACAGGGAAATTTTAGTATTGGAAATATGAGCCTTAGATTTTCTATGTATACACTTACGTACAAGAGCAGTTTTCTGTATTCTGGTGGTTATTTTCATTCCTAGTGCAATGACATGCGTTTGTGGATTTCCATTTCCTGACATTGAAGAAATCGTTGTTTCAGCTATTCGGGTGGCAGCGCAGTGGTATAAAAATCATCTTGGTGATGCAACTAGGGTCTTACTAATCACAAATGACAGGGAGAACAAGAGGAAGGCCACTGAAGAGGGAATTTCTGCAGAGACAGGTAGATTAAACAACATAACTAACTTTTTTTAAGCTGTCTAGCAGTTCATGCACATCTGTAATGGGTAATACTTCTGTTATATTGTTGTTAACATGTCGATTATGGTATGAACTCAATGGACATCTTATATGGACAAGGCAGACTAATGAAGTTTCTTTTTATTTCAGTTGAATCATTTGTGAAATCACTTGGTCAACCTGGATTGCTTGACCTGCTTGTTCAGCCTCATTCAGAAGATGTAGGCATGGAGGAAGTTGAAGATCTGAGACCTTCAAAGAGGAAAATACTTTATACTGAGGTAATCTTGGCTGCAAATGCATGTTTACAACTGATGATTTTATATCATGTAACATGTGTTATTGACTATATTGTGGTCATGAATTATGCTCAGGCAGTTTACAATTTTTTTTCCTGCTCTCCCCTTTGTGCAGCATAAACCCATGTCAGAGATTACTGCTGGCTTGCATTGTGGTATTTTCCATCGAGGGAAACTTCGTGTTAATCGTTACAATCCTTTTGAAGCATATGTAGGAAGTGAGAGCATTGGTGATGAGATAATCATATATGGGCGTGTAAACATGAATAGGGCTTTCGATGGTGATATAGTGGCAGTGGAACTTTTGCCTCAAGATCAATGGCATGAACAGAAGTCATTGTCCATAGCTGATGAAGGTATGATGGTGCCAGTCATATGGTTATTGGATATATAAAAGATGCAGCCATGAACCCATGATCATACCATTTTTTTTTTTGGGTTAAGTAATTGAACCTTCATTCGAAAAGGTAGGAAAGTTATGAAATTTCAAAAAACTAAGAATACTCTTCAATCTATACAAGGGAACCTCCATACCATCAAATGTCCTCCTAAGTATGATCATACCATGCTTATCCATTCCTGTATGTATGCAATTATACTTTCAATGAAATTACATTTCCTGGAAATTTTTTTTTACCTACAATATGGTTCTTAGGTTCTGTTTATTGTAAAATAAAAACTGATAATCCAAAAGTAGAAGCCAAAAGCACCCCTTACTCAGCTCTAGAAATAAACTTTTTTTCAGCTTATTAAAGCTATTTCTGCCTAATAAGTTATAACCAAAAGCTATACCAACAGTTTGCATAAAAGCTATAAGCAACTCAGAAAAGCTGCACCAAACAGCCCTTTAATACACTGCCCATGGAGATTTTGGATTGTGAATTGGCTGGTATACTTTGTGCTATGTTATGTGGGCTCTTCAAAATAAATCAAATACCTGTGCCAGACACTTGATACCTAGATAAGGGTATGAGATATATGTTTGATTCTCCCCACCCTCCTCTATTCTTCTTTAATTTTTTTTCCATTTTTTTTTTTTTTGGGGGGGGGGTTAAAAATGAATGTCCTGTTTTAATAGAGGAAGGCTATTCCTACCTTTTCTCTTCCTCTGACCCCATCAAATTCAGATGGCCTGGTGGGTTTGTGTCTGCTCTTTGATTCAAAAATTATGTGCTAGTCTTAAGCCAAAAAGTGGAATCATATTCCACTTTTTGGAATGGGAAGACAATTCCTGATTACCTACTCAAGCTGAAATCACTTTCCAAACTAATCAAAAATCTGATCCCCATTCTCCTATCGTAATCTCACATTTCTGGAGGAATATAAAACCATTTAAGAGTGAAAAAAGTAGATGGGCCTGCAATAAGGGAATTCCTAACTAAACCAAGCGTTTGAATAACATTGATACAGTAATTTTATTAATAGTAATGAGATTCTCGTTCCTTCTCTTTGATTCGTGCCATCCAAACATAGGTTGATGTAATTTGGTCATAGACAGAGTGTTTTGTGCTTGCATGTGTGTGAATTAGGAGCCAGGCTTGCTTTAAAATATTATACTTTCCATTAACTTAACTCTCTTCCAGAGGATGAGGAAGAAGAAGATGTTCATCTAGTTCCAAGCAGTGCTGATGATGCTCCTAGAGTTCCAAATCCAGCACAAGGTTCTGCGGGTGGTGCAAATACTGTATTTTCTCGTCCATCTGGCCGTATTGTTGGTATCATAAAACGGAACTCGCACTCGTAAGTTAAATGGCTTGCTTACTTGATATATGCGATTACGCTTTCTTCACGAGGCTGGGGGTTGGTTAAGTTATCTTTTGACATGTTGTTTGCTTTTTCCCTTTTCATTTAGTAAAATGTATTCACTAATTGAAAGACTTTCCTCTTAACTTAAGCCTGGAAAAATACTTTAAAGAAGGCTTTTTGGTAGTCTACCAGGCAGTTGACTGCTCATGCTAATCTTCCCTGATTTCAACTTCCCTTAAAAACACAATAACTGATGCTAAAACATCTCATAACGTCATTTGCATTTGCTGCTTATGAGAATGTTTCCACCTTGGCGATGGGGCATTTGTTAGAAATCTCTTTAGGCAGTTTATGGTTTGTGTTTCTACCTGAAATTTTTTCATTACGTGTTTCTTGTTTTATGTAAATAGAAAACATTGAATGGCAATGTTACCAAACACCACCTTCAGAAAATGTTTTCTGTGTAGAAAACATTTTTCTACGTTTGTTTGTGACTCCAAAATTGTGGTACTAATGGTGGCGGTGGCGTGTTGGTGGTGGTGGTGGTGGTGGTAGTGGCAACAATGTTTTCTGCCCAAATAAGCTGTATTTTTGTTGATTTTTGGTTTTTGTCTTACCAAACACCAAAAAATGCCGAAAACATTCCAGAAATCTTTTGCCAAAACAAACAAAGTGTTAGTTCCATTCTTTGAAATTTCATATCAGTCATAAGGTTCATAACTCCCTTACTGCCTTTGTATACCATATATTTCAGGCTTGGTGAGCTTGTCAAAATTATTTCAAGCTTGATGTGCTTATAAAAATATTTAAGGCTTGATGCATAGTTTTCTTGCTTGCTTGTCTTCGTTGCTGTTTTCATGGTGACAATAGTTATATTTTCTATATTATTGTTGCTCAAAACAAAAAATAAATAAATAAATTTTTTTTGTTCTCTTTATTATTAGTTTTATAATGCATATATTTTTCTTCTAGAATTTAGCCATTATTGTGGCTAGAGTTACTTGTGTTCCTTGGCTTTTCTGGAAATGGATGAAGTTATTTAATTTTACAAAATATCATGCAGATATTGTGGATCTTTGGAGCCAATGCCTATGCCCGCAGGCACTGGTGGCGTTGCCCATGCTTTATTTGTCTCTAAAGATCGCAGATTTCCAAAGATACGGATTCAAACTCGACAGCTTGAAAATCTTCTGGACAAAAGAATTATTGTTGCCGTTGATTCTTGGGATCTTTTATCTCGATATCCTTCTGGGCATTATGTACGAACAATAGGTGTAATCGGTGACAGGGAAACTGAAAGTGAGGTATGCCGTAATGGCTTTCTGTCAGTTTATTTATTTATTTTTTTGGGGTGAGTGGGTTAAGGCCAAGGTCATTTGCTTCCCTGTTGGACATTTATCTGTTTCTTCTTTCAATAACCATAATCTTTTTCTTCACACTTACGTTATTGTGTTTAGGAAATCTGTCTGAAGTTTGATGAATCAGTTTAAGATTATTTAGTAATCAATTATGTTTAGGAACTCTGTATGAAGTTTGATGAATCAGTTTAAGATTATGGATTATGTAGTAATCAATTATGTGGGTGCTGTAGGTAGTGTTGACAGAGAATGATATAGATTCAAGACCATTTACTTCTCAAGTTTTGTCATGTTTGCCACCATTACCTTGGTCTGTGTCTTTTGAAGATCTGGCAAATCCTATTAGGCAGGATTTGCGTCGTATACGTGTCTTTAGCGTGGATCCTCCAGGTATGTGATCTATAGATTTATCAGACCTTTTCTTTCTTAATACCCTTTTAGTTTTAATACCCTTTTAGTTTTTCATGAGGCCAGATAGTATTCTTTTTAGTGTGGACAGATACCAAACTCTGTACAAATAATTATGTTTCTGTGTCTGCAGGATGCACGGATATTGATGATGCATTACATTGTACAGCTCTACCAAATGGAAATTTTGAAGTTGGAGTTCGTATCCTTTGACCTTTTGGTTCTTCCACGTATGTTGACCTTATAAATATCATGGAAATTAGTGAAACTCATTAATGGAAGCTAATAGCACGAAAAATATCAAAACCATGACAGCAAAATTTATTATATGTGACAAGAGGGAACTTCTGACACGAGGGAGAATGATCTTGGAGGAGAAGTTTATGTTTCAAGTCTGTTTTTTGGCTTTGAAAGCTTATTTATGTTGAAGATTCGCCTATTAGTGGAAACTATCATCTATCTTCCTAATTACTTAGAAAAAACAAATCTTGCTTGTTACTAATTTGGTTGAACTATTGCCTATCTTGCTAATTACCAATTTGTTTCTTGATATGTAGGAGAGGGAGCTCTCCTCAAGGGTGTCTCTGTATGTCTACATATGGGGATGTAGACCTTTTATAGGATAGTTGGGCCATGGAGGCCAGCTCATCCTTGAGGGTCATGCCAAGGAGTGGCAAATGTAGGTGTGGTATGCCTTTTGAGTTGTCACATGAGTGTGTGTGTCCATGTATGCGATGGAGACCTTTTGTAGGATAGGTGGGCCATGGAGGCCAACTCATCCTTTAGAGTTATGCCAAGGGGTGGCAAAGTTTGGTGTCATACGCCTTTCGAGGTATCATATGCCTTAGTCAAATAGGTCTCTCTTTCTTGTCTAAGACAGGTGAAAGTGGAGCCACCTCGAGAGGGTGGACTGAGCAATTTTGCTAATCCCTCAACTTTAACTACCAATCTACAGGTTCGTGGTAATCCAGCATGGAGCCATGGGTCACTCGGGTGTCTCATGGCTGAGGCACTGAGGGATCCATAGGCCCTACTCCCTACCTAGGTAAGCTGTGTAGCTCTGGGTGACATTCTTGAGCCAAGGCGAGGCTAGGGAAGGTGCTGAGGCTAGGAGAGGCGTTGAGGCAAGGCGAGGCCATGAAGTGACGCACTGCGACTAGGTGAGAATGTGAGTCTCATGCCTTGTGATGATCCAACCCCTCTTAAGTGATGACGTGGCATGTATGTAGGGCACAAATACCTATAATATTTATTGAAAATTCATTAAGAGGGGAATTTTTTTGTTGTTGCAATGTTTTAAGCTTTTACTATGAAGTTTGAGCATTGGTTTGAGGGCATACACTTCATGTAAATAGTGTGGAGGTTAGGCAACTTAGGTTTTTAAGACTTTACCTAGTGAACCTCTCACTGCTGCATTGGTAGGATGAGCGCTTAATTTTAGATGTAATTTTTTTGATCGTCTTATATTTTCATCATCCTTGCTTCTGATTCTCGATACATGCATGATTTAGTCTTTGTTTATTAATTTATTTGATAAATAAAATTTTATTACTAACATCAAGCTGATGCTAAAAAATACCGCAAAAAAAAAAAAGCCCCATCAAAGGGGAGAGACCACCTAACCAACCAAATCATCAAAAAAAATTCAAAAAAGCAAACAAATCCAGATCCACCATACCTGTAACCCAGCCATACAAAACTACAAAATGCCTATTTTCTAACCATGAAAGAGAACGAGCCATCCCTGAAAAGTACGCCAATTGCGTTTCAACCAAATCAGCCACATTAAACACAATGGGGCCATAGACCAAGCCTTTTGACGCCGCTTTCCAACCTGACCCCCTCCCCAACTCCAGAGGACCGCCATCACCCTCTGCTTTGTTGAACCCAAACCACTCCAAAAATAGAAAAAATAAGCACCCACATATGATATGCCATAGGCCAATGGATAATAAGCAAATGATCCAGGCTCCAATTTAGTCTTTACTTTTTTGTGCAATAGTAATTTTCTAGTTGTCTTCTTGACTATTTTGCATGAATACTTGTAAAAAACTGTGTACCTTGGGTTTGATTCACTTCTTGGTTTCTTCAGTGTACACATGCTTATTCCCTGTTTGTTGTTGAGCTCAAATGGGCTTTTGTTTTCCTTCAGACTTCATTACTGTTCTTTTGAGTTTCTTTTGTTGGCCATCTTACATGTTTTCCAAGAATCTTTTTTATTTTAATTTTTAATTTTTAATTTTTTTTATATATTTTGCTGAGATTAGGGCTAATGTTGGTCTTAATACATCCAATTGTCTAAAAGTGGTTCTCAGTTTTTGTCAGTTAGGCATGGAGCTTTTTTGTCAATCCTTAATAACATTTAAACAGATATTGCTGATGTTACAAATTTTGTGCACCCTGGAACCCCTCTTGATGATGAGGCTACACAAAGGGGCACATCAGTCTACCTTGTTGAGCGGCGAATTGACATGCTTCCTAAACCTTTAACAGAAGGTAATATTTCATTCCCATTAACTTGGTTGAATTTGTTGGTTGCACATACAACTGATTTATTTTATGGCTAGTTGTTTCTTAGTTTTAAAATTTCTAATTGTCACAGCAGCTCTCGGGTAATTCACTCAATAGAAGTTTTATATTGCAGATATTTGTGCTCTTCGAGCTGATGTGGAGAGACTAGCATTCTCTGTTATCTGGGTAATGATTGAATCTCTGGTTGTTATGATTCAGCTTTGTTTTTCTAGTGAGTTGTAAGTGCACATGTATCTGATTGACCTGAAAAACACTGGTTCTTGATACTCTCTCCAATACCCAAACCTGCAATATCAATATCTGTGGATTATGGTGTCATACCTTATTAATTATTAATATATTATAGTTATGTGGCCACTCCCATTTTTAATTGTGAGTACACCCATTTTACTGTTTAGTCTATTAAACTGTAAAATATTGCCTGTAATGCAAATATTTCCAATTCAAATGGAGCTCAACTCATTGAGGTTGTTGGTTTGTGAGTCAAATTGTTCAACTGATCTGGATGAGCTGAGATGGGAAAAGATGAGAAAAAGCTAGAATGGAAAGAAAGTCAAAACAGTTGCTAAATACTGATAAACTTTAGAAAACAGAAGCCATTTTTTTTCCTTATGTTAGAGGTCCCTGTGTTCAATTAGTCCAATCATTATGGTCCATTTTTGTGTTAAAAAACAACTGACCTGAGATTTAGGTTTTCTATTTTTGGAACAAAGGGCTGTTTTGATTTTAGAATGCTTTTTAGGAGCAGTGTCGAATTCTATAGTTTAAACTTGCATTCTTTCTTTTCTTACTCTATTTTGGTGAGAAATGAGAATCTTATTAGATAACACTTTGCTCTTCCGCATTTTTGAATAAATTCATCAACAGATAAGGAAGACTGTGGAACTAGTCATCTTTGCTTTAGTTAATTAATCTTTTTCACCATAATTACTTTTTGCACATGTTGCATCTTTTCCTTTCTTGTTTTCACACTTTACGCTTCCTTTAGTTGTACCAATGAATGGTGTTGGCTCCGAGTTTTATTTCGATTTTTGACATCATGTTGGCTCATAGTTGAGCCCTTAAGTGTTAGAAACACATCACGGATTACTTGCTAAAGGAATGCCTACCAAAGGGCATTTATGCTTTTATGTATCGGTTTTTGTGTTTACATATATTTATTTCCCTATCTTGGTGGTTTGTGTGTATTTGTGAATTCAAGTTTTGGACCTTTTTTTGACATATTATTTGAATTTCAGGAAATGACACCTGAAGCGGAGATTATTTCTACAAGATTCACAAAAAGTGTCATCAAGTCGTGTGCAACATTGTCTTATGTAGAAGCTCAAGCCAGGATGGATGATAGGTGCTATATCTAATTTTTCTTGTTATACCTTACCCCTTAAATAACTTGGGAAAAAACTTATGAGATAAAGATATTGTTCAGCTTTATGTAGTCTCTATAGTATGATCATATTTACCACTAAATCTTTGGCCATCATTTTCTTACAACATGAATCAACCACCATTTTTCATTGGAGATGATTAAATTATCTCAATGCAGCTATAAACACACAGCATTTATTTTAAAGCTTTGCTTGTGACCATGGAAAAGTTAACAAGGCATAGTACAGAGTAGCAATACTTGATGTGTAATATGACATTCAAAGAATTTGATGTACCAATTGTCTAGATTTAGAAAACCCAGAGAAGGCCAATGATGGTGCTCTTGATAAGGTGTCAATGCTAGCTTATGGTGCACAAAAGGGGAGGAGAAGGCCGAGGTTATTCATAATAAACAAGATATATTCAATTCTTACCAGGATTTTTGTTCTGACACAAATTGTGTTCAGATTTTTCATGGTGGATTGATTGATTTATTGTTCATACTTCAGTGATGCCTGTGTACAATGAATCCGAGTTTCAATATCTTGAGAAGATATATATATTGCTGGAAATTTGTGTTAATGCATAGAATATGATAGTGGTGTTGGTGGTAGATAGTGGCATGTATAGAATATGATAGTGGTGTTGGTGGTAGATAGTGGCATGTATAGAATATGATAGTGGTGTTGGTGGTAGATAATGGCATGTATATAATATGATAGTGGTAGATAGTGGTAATATATAATATGTAAGTGGCATATAATGGGTTATAATGATGTTTGTAATATCTCCTATATAAGGAGTGTCATTTGGTCTTGTAAAATAAGAAGTTTTGAATATAACAGAAATATATTCCTTCTTCCTCATATTTTCGGAGTTCTTCTTCCTCATATTTTCTAAGTTGGTATCAGAGCAACAAAAAACGCAGCAGCCCTAAAACCGTCATAGCCATGTCGGAAGTCACGTCCGAAACCACTTCAACCCCTGCCGCTGCCATTCCGGTGAAAACGTCCAACTCTCACTCTGTCCAAATCACCACCATCCGCCTAAATGGTGATAATTTTCTCCGCTGGTCACAATCTGTCCGGATGTATATCCGTGGGCAAGGAAAGATCGGTTACATCACTGGTGACAAGAAGGCTCCTGCTGTTAATGATCCGCTGTTCGACAGTTGGGACGCTGAAAACTCCATGGTTATGACATGGTTGGTCAATTCTATGGAGGAGGATATAAGCTCTAATTACATGTGCTATCCTACTGTACAAGAATTGTGGGATAATGTTAGTCAGATGTATTCTGACCTAGGAAATCAATCTCAAGTTTTCGAATTAACTTTGAAGTTGGGAGAGATTCGTCAAGGAGATGATTCCGTCACCAAATATTTCAATTCGTTGAAAAGGTTGTGGCAGGATCTTGACATCTTCAACACATACGAATGGAAATCGGTTGACGACTGCAACCACCACAAGAAAACTGTGGAAGACAGCCGTATTTACAAGTTTCTTGCCGGCCTCAACATTGAGTTCGATGAAGTGCGAGGAAGAATTATTGGCAGACCTCCTCTCCCATCCATTGGCGAAGTATTTGCCGAAGTCAGAAGGGAAGAGAGCCGAAGGAGCGTCATGCTTAAGAAAAAAGGTACTGGTGAATCAATTGAAATTTCTGCTTTAATTAGCGATGCTGCGGCCAACAAGGCTGCAAATTACCAGCGCAGGTTTGATGATAAGCCACGGGTCTGGTGTGATTTTTGCAACAAGCCTCGCCATACACGGGAAACGTGTTGGAAGATCCATGGCAAACCTGTCAACTGGAAAAGCAGCAAACAAGGAGAGAAGAATCGTGGCTTTCCTACCGCTAATGAAGCCGATTCAGGTCCCTTCAACAAAGAGCAGATTGATCAACTCTTAAAGCTGATAAAATCCAACTCCTCATCCGGTACTCCTAGTGTTTTGTTGGCACAAACAGGTAGAAATCCTAAAGCCTTCTCTTGCCTAAACTTCTCTCCGTGGATCATAGATTCCGGTGCCTCCGATCACATGACTAGTTTTTCCCATTTATTTAGTACCTATTTCCCTTGTTCTGGTCATGACAAAATCAGAATAGCCGATGGTAGTTTTTCACCTATTGCAGGAAAAGGATTTATTAAACTAACTGAGAAAATTAATCTCAATGCTGTTCTTCACGTCCCCAACTTAGCCTGTAACCTTTTGTCTGTCAGTAAACTATCTAAGGATTCTAATTGTCGTGTTACATTTTTTGAATCCCATTGTGAATTTCAGGACCAGAACTCGGGGATGATGATTGGGCGTGCTAGGATGCTTGAAGGTCTTTACTACTTTGATGAAGTACCTGTTAGTAATAAAAAAGCTCAGAGCTTTAATAGTACTAGTTCAATCTCTGTTCGAGAAAAAATAATGCTATGGCACTATAGGCTAGGACATCCTAGTTTTCTTTATCTGAAACATTTATTTCCAGAATTATTTCAAGGGATTGATTGTTCTTCTTTTCATTGTGAAAGTTGCATTTTTGCAAAATTTCATCGCTCTACTTATTTGCCAAAACCTTACCAGACTTCCAAACCTTTTTATTTGATTCATAGTGATGTTTGGGGCCCTTCTAAAATCACTACTCTTTCTGGTAAAAGATGGTTTGTTACATTTATTGATGACCATACCCGCTTATGTTGGATTTATTTGATGAATAAAAAATCTGACGTGAAAAATTTATTCACAAATTTTTACAATATGATTGAAAACCAATTTCAAACCAAAATTGGTATTTTACATTCTGATAATGGAACAGAATATTTCAATGAGCAGTTGGGTGAGTTTTTAGAAAAAAAGGGAATTTTTCATCAATCTACATGTCGGGATACCCCTCAACAAAATGGCATTGCAGAACGAAAAAATAAACATCTACTTGAAGTTGCACGTGCTATAATGTTTTACTTGCATGTTCCTAAATATTTATGGGGTGAAGCAATTTTAACAGCCTCTTATTTGATAAACAGGATGCCTACAAAGGTGTTAACATACAAAACACCTTTCGATTGTCTCAAAGCTTTTTTTCCTGACACGAGGTTGTTTTCTGATTTACCCGCCAAAGTTTTTGGATGTACTGCCTATGTTCATGTTCCTAGTCAATTTCGTTCAAAACTTGACCCCCGTGCTATAAAATGTGTTTTTTTGGGTTATTCCTCAAACAAAAAGGGGTATAAGTGTTTCGATCCTCAAACCAAGAAATTTCATGTGAGTATGGATGTGTCATTTGTGGAAACAAAATCCTATTTCCCCAACACTTCTCTTCAGGGGGAGACAAGTGGAGTAGAAGACCGTTTTTGGGATATTTCTATCCCGCTCCCCAATGTCATTTATCCTACACAAAAACCACATCTGTCTGATAATGATCACTTAGGAGAACCAAGTTCTATGGTGCCTAGTCAAGAAGATTCTTGTTTAGGGGGAGAAGTACTACAAAATGATCTAAATCCTGAGCTTCAGGTTTATACTAGGAAGCGATTTCATCTGAAGAATAATGACCTGAATGTCCATCCTAATGACCCGAATGTCCACCCGAGTTCTGGCATCGAAATTTTAGGTAATCCTATTCCTTCTATTTCCGACCTTGATGTTCCTATAGCAATTAGGAAAGGTGTCCGAAATTGCATTAAACATCCTATTGCAAATTACCTCTCCTATCAAAGACTGTCTAAAAACCATAGAGCTTTCACATCTAGGATTTCACACTTGTTTGTTCCAAGAAATATACAGGAAGCATTGGATGATCCGAATTGGAAATTAGCAGTCATGGAGGAGATGAATGCTTTAAGGAGAAGTGGTACTTGGGAGATAGTTGATCTACCCAAAGACAAGAAAACAGTTGGGTGTAAATGGGTGTTTACGATAAAATGTAACGCAGATGGAAGCGTTGAGAGATACAAGGCGAGACTGGTGGCTAAAGGCTTCACTCAAACTTATGGGATCGACTATCAGGAGACGTTTGCTCCTGTTGCTAAAATAAATTCCATCAGAGTACTGTTATCTCTTGCAGTAAATTCAGATTGGCCTCTACATCAACTTGACATTAAAAATGCATTTCTCAATGGTGATCTTGAAGAGGAGGTGTTCATGAGCCTACCGCCGGGATTTGAGCAGAGACTTGGAAGTGACAGAGTATGCAGATTGAACAAGTCATTATACGGACTCAAACAATCACCAAGAGCGTGGTTTGAACGCTTTGGGAAGGCAGTTATCAGTTGCGGCTTCTCGCAGAGTCAAGCAGATCACACAATATTTTATAAACATTCAAAAAACAGTAAAATTGCAATTTTGATTGTTTATGTTGATGACATCATTTTAACTGGTAATGATGAAGCAGAGTTAGCAGCCCTCAAAGAGAAACTCGCAAAAGAATTTCACATTAAGGATCTGGGAGCTCTCAAGTATTTCCTCGGAATGGAATTTGCAAGATCCAAGGAAGGTATATTCGTTAATCAGAGAAAATATGTTCTTGATCTCCTTGGAGAAACAGGTATGCTTGGTTGTAAGATGGTGGAGACTCCGATCGAACCTAACTTGAAGTTACAAGCTGCTAAGGCTGAAGAAGTCAAAGAGAGGGAACAATATCAGCGACTTGTCGGGAAATTGATTTACTTGTCTCATACGCGGCCTGATATTGCCTTTGCAGTCAGCATGGTAAGTCAGTTCATGCACTCACCAGGGGCAGAGCACTTTGAGGCCGTTTATAAGATCTTAAGATATTTGAAAGGAACTCCAGGGAGAGGCTTACTGTTCAAGAAACATGGACATCTTCAAGTTGAAGTATACACAGATGCAGACTGGGCAGGAAGTGTTACAGACAGGAGATCAACATCCGGATACTGCTCCTTTGTAGGTGGGAACCTAGTTACATGGCGGAGTAAAAAACAGAATGTGGTAGCTAGAAGTAGTGCAGAAGCAGAGTTCAGAGCTGTTGCCCATGGAATCTGTGAAGTAATGTGGATTAAAAGAATTCTTGAAGAATTAAAACTTTCTCACCCGACACCTATGAAGGTCTATTGTGACAACAAAGCAGCTATATCTATAGCTCATAATCCAGTTCTACATGATCGCACAAAACATATAGAAGTGGATAAACATTTCATCAAGGAGACAATCAATGCTGGCATAATCTGTATGACCTACCTTCCAACAGGTGAACAATTAGCTGATGTGCTAACGAAGGGACTACACAAGAAGCAATTTGATAAGCTGACTAGCAAGCTGGCTATGGAAGATATCTTCAAACCAGCTTGAGGGGGAGTGCTGGAAATTTGTGTTAATGCATAGAATATGATAGTGGTGTTGGTGGTAGATAGTGGCATGTATAGAATATGATAGTGGTGTTGGTGGTAGATAGTGGCATGTATAGAATATGATAGTGGTGTTGGTGGTAGATAATGGCATGTATATAATATGATAGTGGTAGATAGTGGTAATATATAATATGTAAGTGGCATATAATGGGTTATAATGATGTTTGTAATATCTCCTATATAAGGAGTGTCATTTGGTCTTGTAAAATAAGAAGTTTTGAATATAACAGAAATATATTCCTTCTTCCTCATATTTTCGGAGTTCTTCTTCCTCATATTTTCTAAGTTATATATATATATATATATATCAAGGCAGATGGAAGTCCAACCCAGTCGTGTAAATTTTCACATGAATTGGAGTGAGAGATGTCAAGGATTGAGACCAACCCATATGCTGTATGGCCACCAGTATTATGAATGCATGGGTTGCTTGTGTCTACAGGGTCATTGCATGAGTATGGAAACCCTTGCCACCCTTGTTAATTCAGGTGTACACAAGTTTTATTGAACCTTTGACCTGACAAATGATTGAACCCCAAAGGAACTGTTTGAAAAAGGACATGCTTTTGATTATTATTTTATTGACTAAATGATAAAGCTGGTAGGTCAGTCAAATTGCTTCATATTACTAGTTTCTATGTTGTGGTGGTTTGAGAATGTTGCATTGGTGCTTAGTGATATTGTAAACAAAAGATAAAAAACAATCTTGAATCTTGATTAAGAAAGATAATGGGCATTTGACCTTTTGATATCCAGTTACCTGTGTAAGTTTATACATTTAGACTCGCTTTGGGTCTGTTCTTGCCCCTAAGGTTATCTGCATTTATTTATTTATTGTATTTGAAGCTTCCTGCCTACCAGTTTCCATATTGATGACTTTTTTGTACATGTATATTGTAGCCGCTTGATGGACCCGTTAACTACAGATTTGAGAAATATGAATGTTTTAGCAAAGGTATTCGTACTCAGGTTGATACTTACTGTCATTTATTCATTTGAGTATCGGCTAAATGTGAATGGACTCTGTTTTTGCAGGTAATGAGGCAGAGGCGTATTGATAGAGGAGCATTGACTCTTGCCTCCGCTGAAGTGAAATTTCAGATTGATACTGAAACTCATGACCCTCTTGATATTGGTATGTTGACTTGACCTTTTTAAACGAAGAAAGTTGATTAGTCTAGCTGTTAAGAGGTAGCCAATACCATTTGTAGGATTAATCCATGAATGAGACTTGGAACCATTGTTGTCATTAAATATATTGTTGTTTGTTCGTTGTTATCCTTCCTCTGCACACTTTAGAATTCCTTCAGGACTCAAAGGCCCAAATCATCCTATATAAACTGGTGTTTAGTGTTGTAATATAAATTTATAAACTGGTGTCTAGTGTCCTAGTGAAATCAGCCACCAAATTTCCATTAAGGTGCTGAAGTTTCTCAATTATCTGATGCATGCTGTAGTTATGTGTATCTGGGTTCTCTGGTTTCGTTCCACTTTGCTTTTTTACCATTAATGATTTAGTGGTTTATTTTGTTTTACTTGTGTGTATTAATTCCTAATGCATGATATGTGACTGCAGGAATGTATCAAATTCGAGAAGCAAACCAGATGGTTGAGGAATTTATGCTTGCTGCTAATATTTCAGTTGCAGCAAAAATCCTGAAACATTTCCCCCCATGTTCATTGCTTAGGTATATGTCGTTTTTCATGGCACTATCAAGCTGTCTCCTGGAATATTATATATGTATATTGTTTTTCTGGCCTACTTTTCTTTTACTGTCAGGGTCTAGGAATGGTCTGATGCTGACTATTGGAGATCTCTCTCTCTCTCTCTCTCTCTCTCTCTCTCTCACACACACACACACACACGCACACACGCTTGGTAGCCTCTTAAGATTATGTTGTGGATGACATTGGCATAGTAGATGTCCAGAATTTAAGTGTAAGAGTAGAAGATTCTATTGATATACTGGTGCACAAAGAAAACTTGTATAGTTGTAGATCTCTAAATGTTCCCCATTTCACTCTAATATATTTGTCTAAGAAATATTTCATCACTGATAATATCCAAAAGTCAGAATGATGATACATGATCGACCATCCACTAACTGGCGCTGGTCTTTATTGAAAAGGAGGAACACTGCGAGAATATTGTTGCAAAAAAGTTAAATGTGATTTATTGCGGAGAAGTAGAAATTTGGAGAAGTACATCTGAACTGGCACACTTCTGTACGGTGGACAAGTTATATTCTGTATTTTGTCCAACTTTGGTTGATAATAGCTGTTGGATTTCAGTTACTGATGTATAATCTCATTAATATTTAAATTTTCTTAATTTGGGTGTTAAACTCTTTGCAGCATTTAGCTCATGTGGTCATTAATTTTGCAGGCGCCATCCTAGTCCAACCAAGGAGATGCTTGAACCTTTGCTTCGTATGGCTGCTGCTGTTGGCCTTCATTTTGATGTGTCCACATCCAAAGCATTGGCAGATTCACTTGATTGTGCTGTGGTGAGTTATCATTTTAGGACGTGTATGCTGGACACATGGAAATTTTTATCTATTAGGTCTTACTGTTCACATTTTCATTAGTATGTCAAGATGAGATTATTCAATATAAGAACCGGTTGTAGCTAGGTTGTATGGTGTCTAGTTGTTATTTAGTTGCTCGCTGCTACTCTCTCTCCCTCTCTCCCTCTCTCATACACATTCACACATGGAGATCTATGTCTATTTCTTATTGATCAATCTGTCATCTACCCGGTGTTCAATTTTGTTATGTCTACACAAATTTGTTCTTAAGAAATTGTGTTGCAGGGTGATGATCCATACTTCAATAAGCTCATTCGCATCCTGGCTACTAGCTGCATGACACAAGTAATTACTCCCTGATTTTAATGAATTCAAATTTGTTTTTGCATAAGAAACTTTATATAACTTTTATCTTGTCATTGATTTTTTGTCCAATTCTTTGCAAATTCAGGCCGTTTACTTCTGTAGTGGAGATCTTAGTCGCCAAGAATTTTATCATTATGGTCTTTCAGCACCTCTTTATACACACTTTACCTCTCCTATTAGGAGATATGCAGGTGAGCGAGTCATGTTTTGTTGTGATTACCTTAAAGCAGATAAAAAAAATAAAAAAAGAGAATCTTTTGATTATTGAATGTCCTTTCCTGGCAGATGTCGTTGTACACAGGTTACTGGCTGCATCCTTAGGCATCTACAAGCTTCCAGCCATATTTCCAGACAGACCCCAACTTACCAGTATTGCCAACAGTAAGGATTACTTCTCTGCACAGTGTCATCTTTATGTCTCCTTTCATGAAATCATATACCTGGTTTTCTGCACTCTCTTTTAAATTTGGGAAATATCTTGCCTTCCATGCTGAGCATATTGGTGGTTTCAACAAATGTTTAAAATGCAAGATGATAGGACTGGTGATTGGTGTCTTGAAATGATTTAATAGCACTGAAGTGGTCAGTGGGCTATCTTTGGGCATGTCTTATGGTTTAAAAAACACTAGTTTGGCATCTGATAGCCACTTTCACTTCAGATATTAGGTCTATTCCAGACTTGCATAGATGGATATTCTCATCTCTGACTACGATTTTTTTATAGAAACAAATGCTATTATACTTTAAATATGCAAATGGTCCGTTTTCCACTGTGATTAACATTTATCAATATGCGGATTGCTAAAGCTAAAGCATGCTATCTTTTTATCAAATGGTTGATGGTTATTTTGAAATATAAGAGAAATTTGTTTTCATGTGTCCCCTTCAGATTTAAATTATCGGCGTAGGAATGCTCAGATGGCGAGCCGGGCCTCAGTAGTGGTTCATATTCTCATCTATTTCCGGAAACGGAACGTGCACAGACCTTTTTATGCCCTCTTTCTCTTTCTCTCGCTCTCTCTGTCTGTCTCTGTCTCTTTCTCTCTCATAATTTTCTATCCTCTTGCAGGCCCACGGACACAGAGGCCAGAATTGTGAAAGTAAGATCAAATGGCTTCATTGTTTTTGTGCCCAAGTATGTCTTATTGGCCTCTTGCAGTTCCATTCTCTCTTCCCAAATGAACTACTGTGCCATATTGTCTTAGCTCCCATCTTTGCTCTTACTTCCCATACATATAAAGGCGTTTTGCTTATTCGCCAGTTTTGTATAGTAGCGTGCACAATCTGTCAATCAGATTATCCTGGAAATACCTACCATAATCAGAAACATTATTTGTATAATGATGTAATCTTATGAAATGTATAATTGTTCAGTTTCATTGCTCCTATTTTCTTGTAACGCAATTTTTTTTCAAAACGGTCTTGTATCATGAAATGTTGTTCAAAACACGCCCAAAGAAATTTCCCTTGTGGGTGTCCAGCTAGCATGTACGCTTCTTATGATGATCATCTATCTGATATTAATTTTTATTTATTTATTTATAAATTTTCCAAAATAATCTGTGTGCAGGTACGGTGTTGAGGGGCCTGTCTACTTGACAGCAAGAGGTGATAAAGGAGGTGGCGGAGAATGGTTGGTAGATGAGCAGCAGCAGAAGGTTAAGAAGAGTGATGGTAGCATTTCATATGTTGTTCTTCAGACAGTGAGGATTCATATGGAGGTTGTGGAGCCCCAACCAAACCGGCCTAGGCTCCAACTTACCCTTATCTAAAAGATGTTACTTTTTCTGTTTTTTGGTATTTAAAAGATTACTTAATTTTCGCCAACAGATAAAAATCCGCTTGTTTTACTTTTTTTACACTGTATATAGAATAGTGGCTTATGAGCTGTTTGTGCAGAGCATAGCGATGTTATTGATAGGTGAATTAAACCACTGGGTATGGCCCACAGTATGTAAAAATATTATTATTATTATTATTTGTTTCCGAGTTGATTTTTAAATTATCTCTTTCTCGGGGTGAATGTCGCCATCAGTTAGAAGATCAGGGATTCGCTTAGCCAATCCTGGCATAAGGAGCACAGGTATTTTTTTCGTTTTATTCATTTTTGTTTTTTGTGTTTGTGAAAACAAATTCAATGAAAAGTTCAAAAACAATCATTGCTTTCATATTACTTTGATTTGTGTGAATATATATATAAATTAGAAAATAGCTTTTTGGTACTTTTTAGAAAGTAGGTGGTTAGAAAATTTAGCTGACAGTTTTTGGAAATGCCAAACAAGTTTTATTTTTTATTTTTTTTTTAAATTTTGAAAAATGAAAATGAAAAACAAAAACAAGAGCAAACGAATGATTATTATTATATTTGGTGAACCAGTTACCTCCTCCCCACTTAAGACTTTATTTTGGAAGATTATCAGAACTGTTTCGAAATTTTTTGGTGAACCGTATGACTTTTATATGTTCATACATAGCATAGCTGTCAATAAAATATAGATGTACTTGGCCAACTGGTTTGTATCATGCAGAGATCTTTCCTGATATCTTTGATTTGATTCGAAATGGTAGATCACATTGGCAGCTTGGTATGATAATAAAATCAAAAAAGGAGATTGCTGAACCACAAATAATTCTCTTTTGTATTTCTCTATTATATAGTAACAAAACAAGCATACACAAGTCTTTTTTTGATTTGAATAATATTAGGAATCATGAAAAAAAATATCATGAAATGTATCATAAATATTTTTTATCATTTGATTAGTTTATGGTGTTTTATTGTATGCGTAATCTAAATGTAAATAATCTTTCATAATCATCTTCATGATATTTTTTTCACGATCTCTGACATTACTCTTTTGATTTTGTTATCATACCAAGTTGCCAATTTGATCTGCCAATTTTCCTATATTGAAACAATACAAATCATTTACGTCAAAAAAATCAAAACAAAAAATGGAAAATAGACGCATGTCAAAACACCAAGGCAGAAATGCATGGTATATGCACTATATGAATGCCTAACTCAATTTGACTTTGGGCTCTCTCTCTCTCTCTCTCTCTCTCTCTCTCTTACACACACGTACACAAAGTACTTTCTTCAGTTGTGAACCAATAGGGTTTGATCAGGACAAGGTCCACATGAAGATTGTTGACCATACAGTGAGTGAAAGGCAAGCTACAAGGTAAGTCCATAGGAAGAGCACCGAACACTCCTCTTGTGCCACATCAAACAGTTGGGTCATGGTACCTACATATTTAAGAAAGAAAGAAAAAAAAAAGTTGAAAATGTGAAAATTTTTACTAAACAGCGAACATTGCCAAATTAGAACATCCCGCAAACAAACATTTTCAAAACTTTAGCTAAAAAAACTGTTTCGTTGCGTTGGGGCTATTTTAGTTACAAAAGACAAAATAAGTTTTTTAGCCTAATAAGACAAAATGTCACATTTAAATCATAATTATTTTAATTTTTTTCTTACAAAAAAAAAAAAAAAAAGTCAAAAAGCTCATCCCGAACGAGACTTTGTAGCACAGACCAAAATAGACAAAAAGAATCAACCCATATCCCAAACAAAGTACCAAACGGGTGATAATGGCTTACCAATATTCATGGCAGGTGGTAGTGCAAATTGAATCATGAGCACATAGTGGTACAATGGGTCTGATGGAAGGAAACCAAGACTGCTGGCTGCTCTAACTACACCAATCCCGATGAATGGAAGGAGCACATATCGCACACAGATGACTGCAATAATCATTATCGGTTTCAATCTTGCCGTGCGTAAGCCTGTTCAGTTTGGCAGACAATTATACTTTGTTAAATGTCTAATTTCCCTATTTCATTATTTTTGTGTAGTAAATACGACATTCAAAGCTATTTCTAACCTTGTGTGAGGTTGCCTCCTAGAATGAGGGTGATGCAAGGTATTGTTCCACCCCTGCACAATAAATTAGCCTCCAATTACTTAGGACAACATTGAAATTAGAGAAAAACATGTAAACAATCATTTGCAGTGCTAAAAATACATACCCAAGTAATTTGATGGAGTCTTGGATCACTCTTAGAGGGGCACTCTCACCAATTATAAGGTTCTTCAGCCATGGGATAGCCCCGAAAAAGAATCCGACAATCTGATTATAGATGGAGAAACTATGTGATTAATCTCTTGGTGTAATGGAAATGATAAATTTCAGCATTCATATTAAGCACATAAATGAAGCTGAAATTTTGAGAAGAACTCACAGCAGAAAGGGTTGGAGGTGCCAATAACTCCTCCAGCAACTGGTGGAGAACTACTATTATATTTCCCCAAAACGACACGTTCTCTTTCTCCAGTTTGCTGGCAGACACTTGGGGCATCTACAATAAGAAAATTTGAGAATTTCAAGAACCAATTAGAAATACTGAATTTTGTATGCGCCAATAGATCACAGACAGGGCTTTGTGAATCTCTTTTTTTTCTCATTCTTAATGAGTTTAGGTACTAGGAAACTGAAACAAATGGGACTTACAGCTTGGTTTTCTTCTGTGTACTCTTCAGTGGGTCTTGTTGATGGCACGAGTATAGCGACATGTTCTTGAACTTCTCCTTCAAGAAGATGAGTCTTCTCATCGGATTCTAAATCGTTGTTTGGTAACTTTGAGATCTCTTCAGCTGCTTGAAGAGCTTTGTATTTCATTGATGAGCTTCGTATTAGTTGGTAAGTGTAAGTCCAAATGAAGAAACCTCCAAGCTGGAAAAGATATGGAAAAAGGTGAGAAGAACATAAACAGAAAGAAACATATCACAAACAAGAATAACAGATTTGAATAATTTGAGACTGCATGATCTAATTCAAACAGGTTCTACTGATTTGGATCCCTAATCATTTCAGAATAGACAAATGCATCAGACATATGTAGCAATGCTTAGGATACGATCTAATTCAAGCAGGTTCTACCGATTTGGATCCCTAATCATTTCAAAATAGACGAATGCAGCAGACATATATAGCAATGCTTAGGATATGGTCTAATTCAAGCAGGTTCTACCGTTTTGGATCTCTAATCATTTCAAAAAAGACAAATGCAGCAGAAATATATAGCAATGCTCAGGATTATAGTTCTCAAATTTTCTAATCTTCTGTTCAATCATGGTTTTCCATTTCATCATAGCTTAATTATCAGTCTTAGAAGCATGATTTTGTATTTGGAAGATCAGCATAGAATTGTGAGTATAAAGCATGCAAAACTGCCTTACCGCCATGGAGAAAGATGCATAAGACAGTGCAACGGAACTACATGCTTTGTGATTACCAAAAGGGCTGCCTTCTTCAGAACAGATTGCAGGGACAACTATCAACATTAGGTTTCCCAAGTTTCCTATTCAAAAAACACATCACAATGACAAAAACAATTAGGGTTCAAAGTGGCGTCCCTAAATGCAGTGAAAGAGCTGAAAGCTGTGTGTCTGCAAATACCTGATGAACATGTAGCAATGATCAGGCCTTCTAGATGTGGCTTCGGTTTCAATATTTTCACTGCTATCCATCCTAGTATTCCTCCAAATAGGAAGGTTAGGCCTACATTAATAGGCATAAACCACCTGAAGACAGGATAAAAAGAAGTTTAGAAACACCAGACATTGCTCAAATTTCATAGGTTTCCTTACAAGTTTTCAGGCAGCATTTAGCATTTGTTTCCAGAACTACACTCCATTTGGGAATTGGCTATTTTAATTGACTTTTTGGCTTTTTACGAAAGACGTGTAGAAAAGTAGAGAGAGTGATGTGATAACTTATAGTGGCTTTTAGCTAAAACTTCATGAAAGTGGAACTCATTAAAAATGCCTAGAGGATGCCTCCGAAACTCAAAGCCTTCAAATTTGTTAAAAAATGACTTAAAGTTTGTAACTCTTTCTTATCATTTACCATTGCCACTGAACTTAGCTAGAATTTTGTTGTTACATAAGAATTGGTGATCAAAAAGGTTCCTCTTGCGTTTGGAATTTGCCCCAAAAAGGAAAAAAAAAATATTCTGCTTCAAATTTTGTTATGCAAACTACTTGGAAATGGAGCTTACTACTATTTTTTATTTTTTTATTGTTGAAGTAGTTTGTAATTCTACCATTGTGGAATTCTTCTTTTTATATTTTAACTTCTAATTTATAAGCATTTACAAATTAGAGTAAGGTTGCGCACATCTTGCCCTCAAATCCCGTTTGAGTGGGAGCCTTGCGCACTGGGTCACTAATTGTTTTAGAAAAATAATTATTTACAAAACCATGTTTCATTTGTGTTTTGTTGACCCTTCTTTTTTCTCCCCTTGTCCCATTGGCTAAAACCATTACAGAACCACCTAATTTTGCTTTTATAATTATAAGTTTGATCTTCCACAATCTTTATTGTTTTAGACTTTGTTTGGGTGGTGAAATAAAATATGCAGATCAAAAAGGTACACAAAGAAATGGCAAGAAAGTTGCTCGAGTACATATCCTACCATGCAATGAGATCTTGGAAGGTGACAGTCTCAGCCAGACTTGCAAACATGAGGGATGGAGTGAACACCATGAACACAATCTGTAATCACATTAAAATTTCTTAGTCAATACCATATGAATGTTCATGAAATGGTGAAGAGAGCTGATGATGGCACACATTGAGGTGGGGTGTCTTACCTTGTTGAGGGACTTGCGTGAGGCTGTGGGAAGAAGATTGAGATAATCTGTTGCCATGAAAGCTCCTAATATGCTGATTATGAGCACTTGTAGTATTGGCATTGAAGCCACCTCCAAGAGCGACAAGAAACCCATCTTTTACTCTTGGTTTTGTGACAACTTCTACCCAAATTTTACTGCAAATGAAGTTGGGTTTCCTCGTCCTCTTAACTCTGTGTACTCTGAATCTTGTATAATACAACTAATATGAGAGATGAAAAATCCTGAAAATGAAGAACTAGACAGAAACCATAGAGATTTAGTCAACAGGACTAAATTTAAAAAATAAAATGCTATTCACTGTTTAGTGGGCGAATATTAGTGTTAATGTACCTATAAAAAATATATTAAAAAATGTTAAATATACAAAAATGTTTCGAAATATATAAAATGTGTATTAAAATTATAATTATTTTGAAAAAATCTTTATTTTAACGAAAACACTGTAAGGCTGTAACAATCATTACCATGACCCAGAAAAGATTACAAAGAGGTTGAGCAAATGCTTATGAAAAAAAATCATATTCGTAAATGTTGATTGCTTAAGGCTGTGTCTTCATATGAGGAAAGGAAAGAACCATCAAGGTAGCAGCAGTGTACCACCACTTGTCGTGACTTTGTATTTGACAGTTTGTTGTACATTGCTATCAAAGTGTGCTTTGCTCTCACTAATTCAAACTCAAAAAAGTGTACGGTAGAGGAAGCCTGATTGCCACACATTCTGAGTAATCTCAGACCCATTTCAGTCATTTAACCTCATGCCCATAACTGACGGGTTAAGCTCTATTTACTCTTATGAAGTTTAATTATATTATAATAGGAATACTAATAAATATACTTTCTAAGACAAAATTTATATGTGATTCGCAATTGAGATATGACATTTAATACTGTATCTAGTTAATATGTTTATTTATGTGTTCATTAACATTATTAGACGGAGTTTAACAAGTAATGAGACACACTTACTCTTCTCACATCTTTGATAAAGTGTAAAGTGTAAGAGTTCGAACTGCTACAGCTCATCACTTAGTTGAGGTTTGAGCTATATGTATGAACTGTTTGGTGAGTAATTAAAGCAATTAGCTCAAATAAAAAAGACTATTACAAGTTAGGATTTGTTTCACTTGAATAAAATAGAATGAAATGAAATGATTATTCCTTAATCTTCTACTGAAGGACTATTCTTTTGAGATGGTGAATGATAATTTCATTGATAATACATTTTATATTTTTTAATGAACTAATGTGATAATAATATGCTAAAATGATCATTTTAATGAACCAAATAGAGCAATAGTTGTATAAAACAAAAGGAAACTATGTGATTTATTGAATTAAATTGGCATTTTGTTCAATTCAAGGACAACTACAAATGAATCAAAGAGACCTCAACTAGATTTATTGGTCAAAATAGTCAATTATCATCGAACAAAAACTGAAAGAAAAGAGGATAAAAACAATAACAATCATTACGAGGGCTATTGTTAAAAAAATATATAGAACGTGTATTGAAATGTATAAAAATATTTTTAAATAAGTAAAAGAGTTTATTGACATTATAAATATTTAGACATTTTGTACATCTTATTAACTACTCTTAAGATTGTTATTAGCAGTCAGTTATTAAGTTAGCTTTTTTCTTATTAAAATAAGGCAATAAGCCAATAAATTGACTTTTTCCAAATGTTACCAGAAGAGGCCTTAAATTTAATAGCTTTTTGAAAGGGTTTTTTTAAACCTTGTTTGAAAATAAATGGTATAAAACAATCGTTGCAAAAATCATTCCTGTTAAGCAATTATTATAATTAGAAGTAAAGTAATTCACAAGTAAGTGAAAGATTATAAGCTGGTGTGCCAAAGCGACCATCGAAAATAATTAAAAATTACAAATACGCCATGTATCATGTATGTAAATAATTAAGATTATAATAACAAACGCTTTATTTAGGAAAAGGACAAAAAAATTAAGTCTGAGCCTTACTCTATTTATTTTTCCTTGTATCCACTCTGTTTTTTTGGAATATTTGAAATAATTTATTTAGAGGTTGTTTGGGAAATTCTAATATACTTTTTGAATTTTTACGAAAAATTATAAAATATGAATTGAGTTTGAAGTGATATAATAGAGAGGTGATATAATTTAAATAAAATGACTGCGATCTAAATAGGATAATGTGCTAATGCCAAACAACCACTTAATAATAATCACCTCAAAAAAAAAAAAGAAAAAGAAAAAAAGAAAATTGAAAACTTGTTCGATGATGATGAAGCTAGTTCATGCATCCAAACACACGTATGAGAAAGAATTCCAAAAACCAGAAGATTGATCAAGAAAGGAAATTAAGAACACAATTCCAAGGAGAACTCGTCTAATTATGGATCTCTTAGATTAAATCATATCATATATACACCTATATATATATATATATGTAAATAGAGATTTGAAGAAGTGGGCATTAACATCAGAAAATTTAGGTGGGTGGTGGGGGTGGGTGGCAGGTGGTGGTGGTGGTGGTGGTGGTGGCGGCGGCGGCGAGTGGTGGGTGGTGGTGATGGGGATGGTGGTGGTGGTGGATGGGTGGCAGGTGCGTGATGGTGGCGGGTGGGTGGTGGTGGTGGTGGCGGCGGCGGCGGCGGCGGGGGGTGGATGGTGGTGGCGAGAGGGTGGCAGGTGGGTGGTGGCTGGCGAGTGGTAGTGGCAGGTGGGTACTAAGTGGTGATGGCAGGTAGTGGTGGGGGGTGAGTGGTGGTGGCGGAAGACGGTGGTGGGAAATGGTGGCAGGTAGTGGCTAGTGTTGGGTGGTAAAAAAAAAATTTAAAAACTCAAAACAGAAACACATTTTTTGAGTTTATATTTTTTGGCCAAATTTATAAACCGAGATCGCTGATTTATAAATTAAAAATTTACCAAATAAATTTTTATTTGAATTTTTAAAATTTTTATAAATATAAACTGAAAACTAAATACTGAATACATAAGTGTTACGAAACGGCACTAAACTAATTCACAAGTAAGCGAAAGATTTTAAGCGGGCGTGCCAAAGCGACCATCGAAAATAATTAAAAAGTACAAATACGCCATGTATCATGTATGTAAATAATTAAGAATAAAATAACAAACGCTTGATTTAGGAAAAGGACAAAAAAAAATAAATCTGCGCCTTACTCTATTTATTTTTCCTTGTATCCACTCTGTTTTTTTTTGAAATATTTGAAATAATTTATTTAGATGTTGTTTGGAAAGTTCTAATATATTTTTTAAATTTTTACGAAAAATTATAAAATATGAATTGAGTTTCAAGTAATGTGATAGGGAGATGATATAATTTAAATAAGATGACTGGGATCTAAATAGGATAATGTGCTAATGCCAAATAACTACTTAATAATAATCACCTCAAAAAAAAAAAAAAAAAAAATTGAAAACTTGTTCTATGATGATGAAGCTAGTTCATGCATCCAAACACACGTATGAGAAAGAATTCCAAAACCCAGAAGATTGATCAAGAAAGGAAATTAAGAACACAATTCCAAGGAGAACTCGTCTAATTATGGATCTCTTACATTAAATCATATAATATATACACCTATATATATATATATATATATGTAAATACGGATTTGAAGAAGTGGACATTAACATCAGAAAATTCAGTATTGATTACTACAAAAACTGAAAAAAATAGAGAGAGAGAATTTGAGAAAATTCAGGTCCGAGCATAGCAATGAGGGACGAATTAAACCAACCTGAAATCAATTCTGGTTTGAGAGAGGTGAAACCGCCGAGCAGAGGATTCGGAGCTACAAGAAGAAGAAGAAGAAGAAGAAGAAGAAGAAGAAGAAGTGAGACTCTTCAATGACACCGACCGAGAGAGAAGAGAGAGAGAGAGAGAGTCCTGTAGTTACGTGTTTTATACAGAGACGATGAGAAGCGAGCCACATTAATAAAATACAAATTGCAGTTGCTCATGACTCTGCTTCTATAAATAGACTCTCCTCTGAATAGAGAGAGAGAGAGAGAGAGAAAACACCGGCACCACATCTCACCCCACCAAGACAGTCGGAGCCGTGTGTGTATTTACACGTAGGTGTTTCGATCTTCTCCGCAAGTCCTTACTATCAAATAAGGTAATTCACGAATACAACCCCCTCAGCATTTTAAAAATTACAAATATCTTTTTTTTTTTTTTAGGATTTTTTATTTAATAAAATAAATAAAATTTTACCTACTTTTTTTATATAATAATAAAATCTGAATGGTTAATTAAAATATATTTTTGATATTATTAAAAATTATTAATTAATTTAATAATTTAGTAATAAAATGAGTCACTTATTATGTGATTAAAAATTTGACGAGTGAGATGTAATTTTTAAAATTATAAAGAATAATTTATATTTTAAATAAGAGCATTGGTACCGGTATTCAAGTTTAAAAATTATGTCCATTTTTCAAACCTAATGATGTAACAATCAATTAAAGTTTTCGTTTAGTAAACATGTTATGACTAAAAAAATAGAAAAAGACAAAATAGGCGCTATAAGTCAATAAGACAAAATGTCAAATCCAAATCATAATCAATATGTTTTGGGCAAATTACAAACACCCCCTCGAGGTTTGGTGAAAATACAGATTCCCCCTGAGGTTTGAGAAATTACATCCCGCCCCCTAAGGTTTTTATTTTCATAACAAATTGGCCCCTGAGGTTTTTATTTTTATACAGATTCCCCCTTAATTTTTCCTAATTTGTTATGAAAATTTGGCCCTCATGGGGCAATTTGTAATTTTTCAAACCTCAGGGAGGAATCTGTATTTTTACCAAACCTCGAGGGGGTGTTTGTAATTTGCCCATATATTTTTTCTTTCACAAAAGTCAAAAAAGCCCAAAAACAAAAACCAAAAAGTTGGCTACCGTAGCTAATGTCAAATGAAGCTAAAATATGTTAAAATAGGTAAGGTAACCCTATTTGTCCTATCTTATCTAATCATTAACTAATTATCTCACTAACACATTATTAGATCTTGGAAATGGATTTTAAAAGTGGACTTATATATTATTTTCCATAAAATATACATATGGTCTCTTTGTTTCGTGTCATTTTGGTTATTAAAATTTTTAATTTTGTTAATTTAGTCCCAAACTTTGATGAAAAAGAAAAAAAAAAGAAAAATTACTCATAGGTCCCATATTGGAAAATGTTACTCCATCTAGTCCTGAGTGTTTTTTTATAAACCATTTAGTCCTTTTTTTACATCAGAACATCATCATCAAAACAACATCAATCGAATAGTTTGATGTTCATTCTTTCGCGATGAAATCAATCAAATAGTTTCTTCGAAAGCCCTTTCGGGATCGAAAACGAGTCGATTTGTGCCTTGAAACCCCACTTGTAGTCACGTTTAAGGAGCTTCTTAATTGGGTCTTCATTATTTGAATTGGGTTCGTGCCCAACGGCTGCTCTGAACTTGAAAAATCTGAAATTTGTGATTTGGGGGTTTGAAAGTTTCGGAATTTCGAGTTTTTGGTAAAACCCTTTTGGAATTTTGGGTGTTTCGGTGTGGATGAGAGGAGAGAAGTTTGAAACACCGTTAGGAAGAAGACAACCCGTTGATGGCGATTCAAAAGAGGACAAACCCTACCCGTTGATGTTCATGATGATTAATGTTTGATGTTCATGATGATTAATGTTTGTTCACAGTATTGTTTGATGATGTTTGATGTTCATGATGATTAATATTCTGCAACATCAACATCATCAAAGAACCTGTACCCCTCTCTCTCTCTCTCTCTCTCTCAAGACCCAATTTGAGAAGATACCCAAAACTCAAATTCCTCTAAATTTCCAAATTCTGATGAAAAGATCAGTTCTTCATCCAAAAGTTACATATGGGTCAATCCCAAATTCTGAAGAACATCGCTGAAGAACATCACTGTGTTGTTCCCCATCAACACCACCGACTCACCTCACAGTCCCTTGCGAATGTTTGATGTTGAAGAATAATGTTTAATGTTGAAGAATAATGTTTTATTTTGATGTTTAATCGTTATTTAAAAAATTGTTTAATCGTTATTTTGATGTTGTTTTGATGATGATGGTGTGATGTTTGATGTTGTTTTGATGATAATGTTTGATGTTGTTTCGATGATGTTACTCATAAATCTGATGTTTGATGTTTGATGGATAATGTTTGATGTTTGATGAATAATCCTAATGTTTAATGGTTCAGAATCTGTGTTTGATGTTTGATGAATAATCCTAATGTTTAGTGGTTGATGCTTGATGAATAATCCTGATGTTGCTAATGTTTGATTTTGGATGAATAATGTTTGATGTTTGAAAAGAAGGGAAATCATAAAAAGGCCTATAGTAAGCTTCTTGGAAAATAGGACCTATTAGTCCAACAAAAAACCTTCGGGACTAAATGGGTTAACATTCCCAAATTTGAGATTTATTGGTGCTTTCCCAAAAAAAAAAAAAAAAAATAGGAACCAAAATCACACAAAATGTATACTTTAAAGACTATAGTTAAAATTTATAATTATTCAATTTAAAATTTAAACAGTTGTTTGGAATTAAACCAATTGACTCAATTTGAAAACTTCATAGATGAAATTAACAAAAATAAATTTGTGATGCAAAATGCATATTTTAAGAATCATAAATGTATTTTATTCATAAAATGAAAAAGAGAAGTTATTATTCTCTTTCTAAGTGTTTTATTCTATTTAACTCATATTCTTTTTGAATATTTCATTAAGTCCTATTTAATGTAATATGACCAAATTATCCTTTCTAATTTTTTGCACATGTTTCTATTTTGAAACTAATACATAACAATAATCTCTCATTTTATGGAGAAAATCTCTCTTTCATTTTATGGAGAAAATCTCTCTCTCTCTCTCTCTCTCTCTCTCTCTCTCTCTCACATTATATAGAGAAAATCTTTCACTTATTCCATGGAGAAAATCTCTTCCGCATTACATGAAAAAAAATCTCAAATTATGAATTTTGAGCCATTTTATAATTTGAAAATTTTAAAAATAACGCAACAAAAAATTTGATTGAAAATCAAAATATAATGTAAATGTTCATAGTAAACGACAAATATACAACTAATTTTTGAAAAAATAAAACACATACTAAAGTAGAATGTGGATATTCACAATAAACAAAAAACATACAACTAACCTTCGAAAAAATAAAATTTATACAAAAATACAATATGAATGCTCGCAATTTATGATTAACATACAACTAGCCTTAAAAAAATAACTCATACCAATGTAAACATTTACATTGTAACGTGAAAATATAAAACAAATTTGAAAAAAGTAAAAATCGATTATTTCAATTGTTCAATGGAAACAAAAATGATTGTTCAACTAACAAGTATAGTAACAAAAACAACAAATATACAATTAACTTCTAAAAAAATAAAACTTATACCAAAATATAATGTAAATGTTCACAATTTATAATTAATATACAACTAGTTTTTTTAAAAAATAAACTCATACCAATGTGGACATTCACACTGCAACGTAAAAATATAAAATAAAATTGAAAAAAGTGAAAATCAACTATTTTGATTGTTCAATAGTAACAAAAATAATTTTTAAATCAATAAGTATAGTAAAAAAAAAATACAACTAACTTTCGAAAAAACTTGAAAAAAAAACTCATACCAAATATAATATGAATGTTCATAGACTGTAGGAAAAAGCACATTCGGCGATCAAATTTCCCGACTAAAAAAAATTTGGTCGCTGAAAGCTATATTTTCAGCAACCAAAACAGCATTAGTAGCCAAAAATAAAAAAATTTGGCGACTAAACAATTTTAGTAGCCAAAAGTCTACAATTGGCGATTAAAAATAAATTTGGTCATTGATTATATGAGTTTTATTGACTAAAGAATTTTTAGTAGCCCAAAGTAAAGTTTTTTGGCGACTAAAAAAATTTAGTAGCCAAAAGTCTATAATTGGCGACTAAAAATAAGTTTGGTCGCTGATTATATGGGTTTTACCGACTAAAAAATTTTTAGTAGCCAAAAGCTTTGCCTTTTGGCGACAAAAAAATAAGTTTAGTCGCCAAAAGTGGTCATTTTTAGCTACTAAAATTATTTTGGTCGCTAAAAGTTAATTTTTTTATTTTTATTTTGCTACTAAATAGTTTATTTTACATAAATTATGTAATAAAATAATTATATTTATACATATACTTTTATATTAATATAAGGGAATGTATATAAATAATATATATCACATATACAATCATATAATGCTATAGAGGCGTAGTGGGAAGAGTGTGGTACATAAGGTTTATGGTGCGGGAGATTGGCAGTTCGAGTCTTCACAAGAGGGGATCAAATTGTTCTACAACAAATTTTTTTTTTCACGTTTGAAGCTTTTGGCTACTAAAGGTGTTGGTTGGCGATTCCTTAGATTATTGGCGACTAAAACATTGGTCGGTAAATGTATAATTTCAAAGAAATATAATTGATTATTGGCGACCAAAATTTTGGTCGCTAAAGACTTGCTTTTTGCCGACCAAAGGTTTTTTGGTCGGCAAAACCCTCTAAGACCTTTCCTGACAGGGTTTTGGCAACAAACGTAGCGACCAAAATTTTTGGTCGCAAAATGTCATTGGCGACCGAAAAATAGACAATTGACGACCAATATTTTAGTCGCTAAAAGTGACTTTTTTTGTGGTGACAATTTACAATTAACATACAACTAACCTTAGAAAAACTAAATTCATACCAAAATGAACATTTACTTTGCAACATGAAACAAAATTGAAAAGAAAAAAATGACTATTTCAATTGTTTAATGGTAACAAAAAATGATTGTTCAAACAACAAGTATAGTAATAAATAACAAATAATATGTGAACATTCATATTTTGCAAAATATATAATTATATTCATATCTATGTTTCAACACTTATTTCTCAGACTTTCAAATAAGATGAAATGTGAATATTCACACTGATTGACAAAAAAATTGAAACAATGCCAACAATAGAATTTAAAAAACAAAACTTAATCACTCTAAAAATAAAAAAATATCACCCACATTCTCATCTTCATCATCATCTTTATTGTAGGTGTTGATTTCTGACCACACAACCAAAGAGGGAACTCAGCTGGAGAGCACCGACAGAATAGATTAAGCCTAACACCTGCCAACAAGAAGATGAGAATACCGCGATGGTTCGTCCACCCGAGGACACTTCGACGATCAAGTCAGTAATCTCTCAAAGATATCAAACCAAGTATTCAACTCACAAGTCAAAGCATAAACAATATACCTTAGACTTACCGGGGGTGCCTTACTTTTATAATGATCAGTGTTCAACTTCCCCTAGAAGTCTTACTTCATGGGATTCTATCCTTTACAAGGATAACATCTATCATAACTCACACTATTCACATTAAGATGAACTTCCTCAAGAGTCTCATCTCTATCCAAATAGGTAGTTTAATGTCATTTAGAACTCTAGTCCTCTATCCAAATATCTCAGATTCCGGTATTATCGCACCATATCTCGGCACTATGGTTCGCCCACGTGGCACCTCGGCTAACAACCTCGGCCACGTGGACTACCCAAAAATATGTCCCCACAACTTCCCCCTAGGTTCTATTACCTCGACAAACTAAGGTGATGAAACCTATACATGTACTTCTTCGACCGAGATTGTGATTCGTTGGCACCAAGAAACAAAGACTCAAATGTCCACTCATCAAGAATCAAGAATTAAGAACAAAAAACCATGAACCATCATGTTCCATTTTATCTAGGTCTAATATCTCGACAGAGATCGCACTGCTAGCAGAGATCATGACTTGCTAGTTCAAGAACATCAAGATCCTAGTATCAACTTATCAGAAACCAAGAATAAACAAGTTCTGCCTCCATCCAAATTCAACATCTCAACCAAGATCAACATCTCAACTGAAATCATCATGTCAACCAAGATCACCATCTCAACCGAGATCGTCATCTCAACCGAGGTCATTATCTCTACCGAGATCAATATCTCAACTGAGATCGCACTTCTCAATCAAGATCATCATTAGATTGGAGCGTACCAACCATGTCCCCATCATGTCGCATCAGTTCTGCCCTCCACCGCCCGATGTCAGCACGGGCACGTCGGGATTTGAAATTATAACTTTTTGCCATATTTTTCTAATCCCAGCAAAACTATTTCATTTTCCTATTTCGTCTCTATCTGTACCCCTAAACTCTCTTTCTCTTGGCCTCTACAAACCATCATCGCTGTTCTTGAAACATTCATTACTATGAAGACTCCCTTTGTTCCCAAGGTTCAAACTCTACCAGCTGAACCAGATTAGTAACCAAGCAATTCATTAGCTACTCAACGCATCAACCCACTATTTCAATTGTAGTGAAAATAGGGACAATCTTACAGCTAGAACCAGGAACAAGAAACACCGAGGTCCTAAGCTCCCAGCCTTAGACCTTGATAATTTTCCAATCGCTTTATCTATGAGTAACCATTGTCATAACCAATGACGACATGTCTCGCCAAACTCTTGTCGTAGAAGACTTTCTTGTTGACATCCCTGACGTCATAACTGTGCAATCCACTCCATCTCCTTATAGTCAATGCAACATGTTCATGCCTCCAGCAACTCAATATCTCAAAAGAGAAACACTTGAAGCACATGAAGCAAGTGGATCAAGTTATTGCTGCCAAAGCTGAGGCCATTGCTAAGGCCGAAAAAACAAGTCAACATGGCCTGCAACAAAGGCTACTATCTCGGCTGGATGGCAGCCCTCAAAAAGATGTCTGTCCCCGAGACTCACCTTTCCGTAATATGGGTCAGCTCAATGTCCCTTTCGCTCCATCTCCCAATTAATCTAAGGATGAGGCCGAGAAAGTAGAAGAGGCCGACGATGAGGAGGCCAGAGACAAGGAAGGGGACGAAGCTGAGGTTGTCGAAAAAGTATCTGAAGCTACTGTTGGAACCAAGTCCTTACTCTAAATGTTTAAGTCCCGGACTTGACAGAGGAGGATAGAGATGAGGTCTTCGAGAGCACCTCGCCAAAGAAGGCCGACACTTCTGAAACCGAGATCATTGCCGCTGCAAAGCCTGGACCAGACTCTTCTGGAAATCAAAGTCGAAATCGCAGTCGAGAAACCTGCCCAGCTGTCTGCCGAGGTCGAAACAATTCCAATAGCCGAGGTTGAACAATCTGAGATCAATGCACAAGATCTTAGTACTTAGGAATTTTTCTTTCCATTGTACTTTTTTCTTTGTAATTGTATTTTCTTCTGCTCTGTTTTAAATAGTATCTGTCTTTTCAGGCCGATGTGCTTGTTTATGTACTTAAATAAGCTATTTATTTTCAATGCAAGTCTTATCTTTTCTTCTAAGTGTTGAATGCTTCCTTCATGTATGCTTACTGCTTTGTTTTTATGCCTTGCATGTTTTTTTTATACTTAGAAATTTCTTGTCCTTTTTCCAAGTCTGGCAACTTGGTTCCTCACCTCAGACATAAGTATCTTGGATACATCCACACATCAGAGTTAAGCAGACTAATTATCTCGGATAACAGCCATTGTTATTTATCTCGGCCAAACAATACTTGTAGAGTTTTCTCATTAATCTCTTTACAAATGCTATTTCTTCACTTGTACTTACTGTCTTCTAGCAAGACTTCACTATTCCAAGCCTAACAACCTCACTAGATATGTTGGATAATTGCACTTCGGGTACAGTACAGTATTGTCATCTCGGATTGACTTATCTCGGATAGCATCACTTGTCAATGATCTCGAATAACATCAATTTGCAAATTTTTTCAAAAAATTTCACAAATGTTATGCTCATTCTCACTTCCTGCCCCCTAATGTGAACCTGAGTACCACTTATGTTCACATTAAGGACGCATCACATGGTTATCGCCTAAGTCTCTGTTAGACATTCTTTGGCCGAGGTCATCATGTTTGGCTCACCCAAATGAAGCACTTAATGCTTGACCTTAGTGCACCGAGAGTACCATACTCCTCAGCTTTCTTTTCAAACTGACCAAGTCATGGCCAGTTTCGCCTTGTTTCATGCTAAAACATCACAGACTTAGTTCAACTCTACTATCATGGAAAGTCTAAGTTAGTCGTCATGTTTCAATCTGAAACATCGCAAACTTAGTTCAACTCTGCCATATAGCAAGTGTAATTCAACTTTATCATATGGCAAGTCTAAGTTTATTCGCCATGTTTCAATCGGAAACATCGCAAACTTAGTTCAACTTTGCCATATGGAAATTGCAATTCAACTCTGCCATATGGTAAGTCTAAATTATTCGTTATGTTTCAATCGGAAACATCGCAAACTTAGTTCAACTCTACCAAATAACAAGTGTAATTCAACTCTACCATATGGCAAGTCTAAGTTATTCGTCATGTTTCAATCGGAAACATCACAAACTTAATTCAACTCTACCATATGACAAGTCTAAGTTAGTCATCATGTTTCAATCGAAAATATCACAAACTTAGTTCAACTCTACCATATGGCAAGTATAATTCAACTCTACCATATGGCAAGTCTAAGTTATTTGTCATGTTTCAATCGGAAACATCGCAAACTTAGTTCAACTCTACCATACGATAAGTGTAATTCAACTCTACCATATGGCAAGTCTAAATTATTCGTCATGTTCACCATGGGAACATCGTCATAAGACTATTCAGTCTTATCGTACAATCATGGATTCCAACAACATTTTCAGGCTTCTTTACATAGGTTTCGGCATCCTTTTTGCATATAGGGCCACCAGAATCCCTGTGATATCGCTCTGTAGGCAAGGGATCGGCCCCCTGCATGGATCTCGTGTAAAAAGTCTTCAACCTGGGAAGGATGTACATATCGCAATAGAGGTCCAATAAAAGTCCTTCTATACAGATGGCCTTCTGCCGACATGTAGAACCTGGCCGACTTCAATTTGATCTTGCGTGCTTTCTTTTTTGTCTTTTAGGATCTGGGATCTACTCATTTAGCCTGAGCTCTTGTCTTCTCGGACCTACTCATCTAGGCCGAGATCTTGTCTTCTAGGATCTAGGATCTGGGATCTGGAATCCGGGATCTGCTCACTTAAGCTGAGCTTTTGTCTTCTCGAACTTACTCATCTAGGCCGAGATCTTGTCTTCTGAGATCTGGAATCCGGGATCTACTCACTTAGGCTGAGCTATTGTCTTCTCAGACCTACTCATCTAGGCCGAGATCTTGTCTTCTAGGATCTGGGATCCGAGATCTAGAATTTGGGATCTACTCACTTAGGCTGAGCTCTTTTCTTCTCGGACCTAATCATCTAGGCCGATATCTTGTCTTCTCGGATCTGGGATCCAAAATCCGGGATCTTCTCACTTAGGCTGAGCTCTTGTCTTCTTGGACCTAATCATCTAGGCCGAGATCTTGTCTTTTGGGATCTGAGATCCGGGATCTGGAATCTGGGATCTGCTCACTTAGGTTTAGCTATTGTCTTCTCGGACCTAATCATCTAGGCCGAGATCTTATTTTCTGGGATCTGTGATCCGGGATCTGGAATCCGAGATCTAGAATTTGGGATCTGCTCACTTAGGCTGAGCTCTTGTCTTCTCGGACCTAATCATCTAGGCCGATATCTTGTCTTCTGGGATCTGAGATCCGAGATCTAGAATCCGGGATCTGGAATCCGGGATCTACTCACTTAGGCTGAGCTTTTGTCTTCTCAGACCTAATCATCTAGGCCGAGATCTTGTCTTCTGGGATCTGGGATCCGAGATCTGGAATCCAGAATCTGCTCACTTAGGCTGAGCTCTTGTCTTCTCGGACTTAATTATCTAGGCCGAGATCTTGTCTTCTAAGATCTGGGATCTCGGATCTGGAATCCGAGATCTGCTCACTTAGGCTGAGCTCTTGTCTTCTCGAACCTACTCATCTAGGCCGAGATCTTGTCTTCTAGGATCTGGGATCCGAGATCTGGAATCTGGAATCTGCTCACTTAGCTAAACTCTTGTCTTCTCGGACCTAATCATCGAGGCTGAGATCTTGTTTTCTAGGATCTGGGATCCGGTATTCGGGATCTGGAATCCGGGATTTACTCACTTAGATTGAGCTCTTGTCTTTTTGGACCTAATCATGTAGGCCGAGATCTTGTCTTTTGGGATCTGGGATCCTGGATCTGCTCACTTAGGCTAAGCTCTTGTCTTCTCGGACCTACTCATCTAAGCCGAGATCTTGTCCTCTGGGATCTGCTCACTTAGGCTGAGCTCTCGTCTTCTCGGACCTACTCATCTAGGCCGAGATCTTGTCTTCTGGGATCTGGAATCCGGGATCTGTTCACTTAGGCTAAGCTCTTGTCTTCTCGGACCTAATCATCTAGGCCGAGATCTTGTCTTTTGGGATCTGAGATCTAGGATCTACTCATTTCTCTGAGCTTTTGTCTTCTCGGACCTACTCATCTAGACCGAGATCTTGTCTTCTAGGATCTGGGATCCGGGATCTGCTCACTTAGGCTAAGCTCTTGTCTTCTCGAACCTAATCATCTAGGCCGAGATCTTGTCTACTTAAAGGTCGTCTTCATCTCCTTGGGAGCACTTATTCCCCCTTATCTTTGCATTCACCCCTTCTAGAAGGGCCTTCATTCCGTCAATGTTGATACATTCTTCATTTTCGCTAAACTCGTCGTTGCCGAAACATTGATCTTGTACGATGATGGCCATCTATTCTAACTAAGTTTTCACAGATGGCGCCAAATTGTGGGTGTTGATTTCCGACCACACAACCAAAGGGGAAACTCAGCTGGAGAGCACTGACAGAATAGATTAAGCCCAACACTTGCTAATAAGAAGATGCGAATACTGCGGTGCTTCGTCCACCCGGGGGCACTCTGACGATCAAGGCAGTAATCTCTCAAAGATATCAAAACAAGTATTCAATTCACAAGTCAAAGCATAAAAACCATACCTTAGACCCACTGGAGGTGCCTTACTTTTATAATGGTCAGTGTCTAACTTTCCCTAGAAGTCCTACTTCATGGGACTATATCCTTTACACGGTTAACATCTATCACAACTCACACTATTCACATTAAGAAAAACTTCCTCAACAGTCTCATCTCTATTCAAATAGGTAGTTTTATGTCATCTAGGACTCTAGTCCTTTATCCAAATATCTTGGATTCCGATATTATTGCACCATATCTCGGCACCATGGTCAGCCCACGTGGCACCTCGGCTAACAACCTCGGACACGTGGACTACCCAAAAATATGTTCCCACATAAACAATACCACAAATGTGAATGAAACTGGTCAAAAAGAAAAACATGAATAATAGTAACTACCAAAATAGAGGTAGCAACAAAAAGAAAATGTGTATGATGTGTATATCATTTTTCTATGTACTACATATCAACAATAGACAAAATGGTATAATAATCCAACAAGTAATATAAATTTAAAACAAAGAATTTCATGAAATAAAAATATAAATACATGAGACTAATTAAATTATAATTTTCCTTGATAGAACATCTCTAAATTTAAATTTCATTTCAGCTTCTTTAGTTATTTCACGCCCCCCCCCCCCAATGAAAATTTCGAAGATAAAGTAATTTCAACAGCCACCCCCAAAACAAACAACCCCCCCCCCCCCCCACAAAAAAATCAAAGATAAATTAATTTCAACACCCACATGGTTTTCTAGAGGGATTTATTTATTTATATTTTATTTTTTTTGTGGATCCATTTAAGAGGGACAATAATGATGGAGTAATAAACAAAATTAGTCTTACAATTTATGATGAGTTTGCCGTCTTTTTTTGAGAGTTTAATTTTAGAAGAAAAGAAGAAGGAGAAGGAAAGTCAGAGAGTGTGAAGAAGGAAAGTCAAAGAGCGTGAAGACGACTCTCCATCACAAGTCAACGAGCTTCTTTGCAAACAATTTGGAATTTGCAAATGTAATTTGATATTTTAAGATAAAACATGAAATACATGCTTATACAATCATCAACTCAATTAATCTAAGGTCAAGTTTGAAAAGTTTCAAATAATTTATCTTTTTATCTTTTTTTTATCATATCATCTCTTTATTTTTTTTGCACATCTTTTCGTAAAAAAATAAAAAATACACTTATTTAGGTCATCCTAAATAACCTCTAAGTTATTTATTGATTAAGAATTTGCACCTCATTTAAGAGATTAGATGTCAGCGACCAATACATTTAAAAAAAAAATGTTTTGTCATTTTTTAAATTCCAATAAAAATTAAGGGATTGCTTGGGATGTTCTAAATAAGTGCACTTTTTGACTTTTTATGAAATATGAGTTGGGTTTGAAGTGATGTGGTACAGAAATGATGTGACTTAAATAAAATGATGTGACTTAAATAGGATAGTGACTTTTCGACTTTTTAGTTTTTTCTAAAAATGCCAAACTTAACCTAAATAAACGTCGGCAAAGTATTTTTTTTCAGTATATTTATATTTTGTGATTTTAAAAACAAAGATTAACACAATTGACCTCACTAAAAAGGTGACTTTTGAACCTACAAGAAAATTTAGGGCTTGTGGGTGCTATTTTGGTTTCCTTTGTTTTTGTTTTTGCATTTTTAGAAAGACAACAATAAAAAAATTTAAAAATGCTCATAATTTGCATGACGTTTTCATTCTTGTAGAAAAACAGTTTTTTTTTAAAAAATTTGGACACTCGAAAGCAAAATCCCAATTTGCTTGTCTAACCATGGTTCTGGTACCATGAATACAAGAACAGACAGAGACAGTAGGGGTCCAATTAGCCACCCTTCATTTTTATACTACAAATTAGGATTAATTATACTTTTAACCCTCATATTATAGTTTGAATTTTATTTTGGTCTTTATAGTTTTAAATTGAACAGTTTAGTCCCTATACTTTAAATCAGTTTTAATTTGGTCATTTTATCTAAATTTTTGTTATTTTTTTTCTATGTGTACAACTTAAGAGACTAATAAGTCTTTCAAATTTGTTAAAAGGGAAATGATTTGTAGCCCTAAAATCCTCACCCCTAATCCCCCTAATTTCCATTTCTGGCAACTGTTTCCTTTTTTTTTTTTTTTTCTTTACTTAATATGGAAATTAGGGGGATTAGGGAGATGTTTTTTAGGGGGATGTAGCATGACCCTTAATTTTAAATTATGAGAGTCAAAGTGAAATTTGAATTATGAGGACGAAAAGTATAATTAACCTACAAATTATTAGGTGATACAAGCATGGGGCATTATCTTGTGTGTAAGTTCATACGTAAGCACTGACGTAGATAATTGAATAAGAAAAATGCTTCAGACCCCCACTGGGGGTCGACCCCAGTGAGGTGGCGCATTATGATTGGGCAAAAAAAAAACTGTTTTATTTATTTATTTTTTTTTGAGTTTCGGCCAGTGGAGGCTCGCCACCTCACTGGGGGTGCGACCCCCACTGAAGTCATTTGAAATGGTTGATCAATGGACAAGTTGTTGTTGTTTTTTTTTTTTTTTGGTTGGTTTTCTCTATAGCGTATTTTGGCAAGTGGATTAAAACTAAATTTTAGTTTTTTTTTTTAATCACATTACTTCTTTATTTTTATTGTATTTTTTTAAAAAAAATCAAAAAATTAACTTTTAACCCCTTCTTAAAACAAGCTTGAAGATTGAAGATAATTATGGAGTTGCAAACAAATATGCACAGCCTTTCAATTTCTGATAAACTTGCCACCTATGAAAATGCTTTGTTTTGTAGTACTATATAGTTTGTTTTTTTTTTAATTATTTATTTATTTGACTCTATGGGATTTACAATAAAACCCAATGACACATAATCAATACAAAGAAACTTTTAAAATAGGAGAGAAAGTGCAAATTAATATACAAGGAATAAGATCTATGTATAGATAAAGTGAGTGTTTGGGAAGTTACTATTTTAGTAGACTAAAATTTTTGTATTTGAAAAAATAATTGGATTTTTTTGTAGTTAGATGTGATATTTATAAGAGAAAAAGTGAAATGATTATGTGTTTGATGTGACATTTTGTCTTATTAACTATTTTAACTTATTTTGTCTTTTTATAGATTTTAACCCAAAAATCCCAAAAATCCCCTTTCAAACCACTAATTTGCTAGCGAAGTTATGAAGTTTTGGCTAATTAAACTAGTTTAGTATACATAGTCACAATCTTCAAATATATATATATATATATATATATTTTTTTTTCTGAAAGAAAAATGAGTAAGGTTTGGTTTGGCTGAAAAAAAAGTACATTTTTCATAAAAAAGCAATTTTTTCGAGGGAGAATCTCAACATAATTGTGCAAACACAATTTTTTCGGGGGAGAATCTCATTGAAAAATACCTTTTTCAATGAGGGATTTTCACAAAGGCTCTACAACCTAATAAGCGTAATTAGTATATAACTCGTGCTATGTATGAAATAAAATAATATATTATTTTTTAATAAGATGTATATTATTTACTGTGTGTGTCAATTTTCGATCACACTGCCAAGCAGGTACCCAGCTGGAGAGCACTGGCAAAATAGATGGCACTTGATTGACCTGCAACAGAAAGAGAAGATCCCGGCAGTGGTTCGTCCACTCGGGGACACTCTGACGATCAAGTCAGTACTCAATATCTCTCAAAGATAACCAATAGTGCTTAACTCACTAGACAGAATATCAAAAGCATACCTTAGACCCATGAGGGTGCCTCCCTTTTATAGCCAACACAATCCTAGTCCCAATAGAAGCCTAGCTCTAATGGATTTAGGATTACTGCTAATCTTGGACTCCCAGTAGAATTAGGATAAACTCTTTAAGAGTCTCATCTTTACCCAAACTGAAGTCTTCTCTCATTCTAGGACTCTTGTTCCTTATCTGCTTATCTCAGGTTTCGGTATCTTCAGAGATAACCTCGGCCTTGCCGAGATCACCTCGGCGTCATGACCAGGACACGTGGCACCTCGGCTGGCACTTCGGTGACACCTCGGCCACGTGTCGTTATTCAAAATTTTATGTCCCCACAACTGCCCCCTAGGTTCTATTACCTCGGCATCCTGAGGTGATGGAACCTTTATCATTTCTTCGAATTTAGCACATCAACTAAGCTTACTCCATTATTTGTTGCCGAAGTCAGAACTCGTCGGCTTAATATGACTAAGACCTATAGTCTGCTTTCATCAATGTTTTGGAACTAACAACCAAGCTTTGTTCGAGTTTCTCAGCCGAAACCATCCTCCTAGCCGAGGTATTTGCTTCATTGAATCAAGAACTCCAAGAGTATCATCACGCGTGAAAGCTGTCACGCACAACAACCCAACCGTTTCAGTCATGCGTCTTTCCCTCACTGGATTGTACTTTGTTTTCTTTTTGAAGTAATGTAAACTCTTCACATTGCCGATGTGTTTTTAATACAACAACTCTTTAGCTTTTGAATACTTGCATGCTTGCTTTGTATGCCTCCATACCTCAATCCTCATGCAATCTCCTCGGGGTAATACACCTCGGTTATACAAACTGATGTTTTACCTCGGTAAGTACCCAAGTACTTTAATTTAATACAACCTTAGCCCTAACTTGTAAATTTATCACAAATTTTAACAAGTACAAGACATATCCTTTGTCTTACTTCAACTTGTAAACTTTTTTCAAGTTTCAATCATTGTTTAAATAATGATATCGGTTTAACTTCAACTTGTAAATTGTCCACAAATTTCAACAGGTGTTAAACAATGACCTCGGTTTAACTTCAACTTGTAAATTGTTCACAAATTTCAACAAGTGTTAAACAATGATTTCGGTTTAACTTCAACTTGTAAATTGTCCACAAATTTCAGTAAGTGTTAAACAATGACCTCGGTTTAACTTCGACTTGTAAATTGCCCACAAATTTCAACAAGTGTTAATTTTGGTTTAACTTCAACTTGTAAATTGTCCACAAATTTCAACAAGTGTTAAACAATGATTTCAGTTTAACTTCAACTTGTAAACTTTTCTCAAGTTTCAACAAGTGTTTAAACATCATCTCAGTTTAACTTCAACTTGTAAACTTTTCTTAAGTTTCAACAAGTGTTAAACATCATCTCGGTTTAACTTCAACTTGTAAACTTTTCTCAAGTTTCAACAAGTGTTAAACATCATCTCGGTAAACTCTTCTCTTCTTGGACTTAATCATCTTAGGCCGAGATCTTGTCTTCTGGGATCTGGGATCCGAGATCTGGAATCTGGGATCGGCTTACTTAGGCTGAGCTCTTGTCTTCTCATATCCAGTGTTATCTCGACTTGACAGGTGAGGTCAACTCGGCATCTTGTCGCTTTCTCTAGAGGTAATCCCTCAGATCCTCCTTGGTTCGTCCAGGACCTCGGCTATCTCCGGATTTTAGCCTCTTTGGTGCACTACTTCTTGTGTCATTGCAAGTCCTTTTAGACCTCCCTCCATTGATCGCGTCGAAACAGAGGTCCTTCCCCTGAACATGCCGATTTTCTTTGGAGTCAGCTTCCTTGGTGCGATGTGTCCTCTGTGAATCTCCCCTTCTTGATTCTCCTCGTCCGACCTCCCTTGAAGGCCGGTGAGAATGTTCCTTGGTCCTATCGTGCTGAGGAGTCGTAGGAGTTGTCTTCTGCCCCCCTGCTTGGGCATCTTTCTTGGCTGCTGGAATCTGCGTATCTTGTGACGGGAACGGTGGCTGGAGGTCGTCCTCGTTATAATACTTGTTTCGGTCTGATTTCTTCGGCACGTCGCCCTCCTGGCCGATGTCCTCTTCTCTATGATTCTTGTAATGAGTTTCTTCGTTGTAGTTGTCTTCTTCGATGCCAAGGTCAATATGTTTCCCACTCTCAGTAGGGGTGTCATCTCCAACCTTCTCTTTCGGTCTGTCGTTGGCCATCTATTCTCCTTTCGTTCCCACAGACGACGTCAAATTGTGTGTGTCAATTTTCGACCACACTGCCAAGCAGGTACCCAACTGGAGAGCACTGATAGAATAGATGGCACTTGACTGACCTGCAATAGAAAGAGAAGATCCCGGCGGTGGTTCGTCCACCCGGGGGCACTCCGACGATCAAGTCAGTACTCAATATCTCTCAAAGATAACCAATAGTACTTAACTCACTAGACAGAATATCAAAAGCATACCTTAGACCCATGGGGGTGCCTCCCTTTTATAGCCAACACAATCCTAGTCCCAATAGGAGCCTAGCTCTAATGGACTTAGGATTACTGCTAATTTTGGACTCCCAGTAGAATTAGGATAAACTCTCTAAGAGTCTCATCTTTACCCAAACTGAAGTCTTTTCTCATTCTAGGACTCTTGTCCCTTATCCGCTTATCTCGGATTTCGATATCTTTAGAGATAACCTCGGCCTTGCCGAGATCACCTCGGCGTCATGACCGGGACACGTGGCACCTCGACTGGCACTTCGGTGACACCTCGGCCGGCACTTCGGTGACACCTCGGCCACGTGTCGTTATTCAAAATTTTATGACCCCACAAAATATAAACATGAGTAAGTGTTCAATGTTAACATCACTTACAAATCTCCAACATTTGTATTCATTAATCACTAAAAGATTTACAAAAAGTAGTCCACATGCAAATATACATTCAAGTTTCAATAACCCTAGTACATGAATCTTTAGCATGTGGCATGGTAGTTCAAAAACAATTAAATGCCCTGAAGGGCTACAATTTCTAAGGCTTATGCTCTGTTACACAAAAGTGGTTCTTCAAACCCATACGCATATAGCTCTCTTCTTGGCAAAATAATTACAACAAAACAAGAGCCTTGTGCTCTCAAAATATATCCCACGCCTTTAATTCGGCAGAATCAGCACATCTTTTCTTGCACAAAATTTCATAGGGTGAGCACAAAACCCAGTAGGAAAATCTTAACAAAGTATATATATTTTATACAATCTCATGGGATGAATGCATATGTCATGCCATTGAAAACATTTATATACCATGAAACCTTGAAAATTCAACAACTCAACAATTTTAATGAAGTTCAAAGGGGTGGTAAATATGACTTAGGTAATCCTTAGGTTGGTATTTGCAAGTAGGCATAACCAGCACTACCAAATCCCTACTTTACCGGTAGCTAACTGGAAGGCACGTGGTACCTCCTTCGCGCTTGTTTTCGGTCTTTCACTCTGGATACTCATGCCAATTTAAATAGTACCAATCTACACCATCTATCCGGACTTATCAAACGTATTTACCTCAATGACAATTTAATATGATCTTGTTTCATAAACAATTTCTTTCTCAATGCAATAGTTTTCAAATCTCAATTTAAAATTCGTAATAATCAAATGAAATGGGATGTCAATGCAACATGCATCAATGCAATACAAAATGTTTTCATTTTCATTTTCTCCACACAATCTTCTATTGTGATCAAGTTTTCATTTCTCAATTTCTTCCCACAATCTTTCATCGTGATCAAAATTCCCACCTCCTTTCTCAATGTAATTTCACAAAAGATATATACACACACATATATGTCTATCGAGTAATAAATCATGTTATCAGATCTCATGCATCCTCCACATGTTAATCAATATTTTCAACTGAATCATTTCAAGACCAATCAATAGTATGCTATACAACAAGTTTTTTTTTTTTAAAAAAACAACCATTTCTCATATTCCATGGGATTTCTCATTTTATGCACAAATAATAATAATCCTTAATCATTCATCACCATAATACCTTACCAAAACAAATTCTCAAGAGACTCAACCTTTTCCCAAAATCTCAAATTCCTAGGTTTTCACCAAAATTAGATATTTCCCTCATTTTTTTTTTGAAAGTGTTTTTCCAAAACAACAACCCTCTTTAACAATCTAGCCCAATCCCTCAAGAGTTTTTAGAAAACAAAGGGTAAACCCATTTTAAAAATCATTAAACACTCATAGACTAAAATCAAATTTAATATTACAAGAGGGAGTTCCAAATCAACATATCCTTGCAAAAATGTATATATATAACTCCAAGAAAATCTTTACCTTAAGTTCCTGAAAAAAAGAGAGAAGAAACCCCCAAAATCAACGGTGTTGAAACTTGATCTCCACTGCACACAACGTAGCCCTCGAAGAGTTCTCCAACTTTGATGAAGGAATTAGGGTCAAAACTTTAATGGATTTAGAGAAATCAAGGATTTAATGAAGTTTGGTGATGGAAAAGTAGAGAGAAGGGGGAGAAATGTGTTTTTTTAGAGAGAGAGAGATGAGCGAAAAGTGATGTACACTCAGCCCAAGGAAAAGAAAAAGAAAAGAAATTCGAACTCAGCATTTCCCGCACGTGTGCTGTCACGACCCAAACCCGGCCCTATGGGTTTAGCACCGTAACCGGCCAGTAATCTGAGATTACCGAAGGCCTGCTTAACAGTAATACAGTAAAACAGAGTACAGGGCCTAGCGGAAGCCAAAACAGTAAATAAACAATGTCCAATGAGCTGTGACAGTCTGTATGCAAAAAGACTTTTCATACATATATACATGAACAGTGCAGAACAGTATGTACAACGTATACAATCATTCAGAATAGGGACTCAATCCCTTGTTTACAGTACAGTACAGTGCTATCAGTCTATACAGTTATCACAAAACAGATACAGAGACAGAATGAGGAAATAAAAGACCCCTAAGCCATAGCATGGCAGGCTCGGAACCTCGCATTGAGGCACATAGGTTGGCTCGACAAAACTGGAGTTTACCCCCGACGCTCCTAGCTGCGGTCTGGTGCCTGTACACCTACATATATATATGAGCAGTGAACTAAAGCCCAGTGAATAACACAATGCGTAAAGGGGTTAAGAATGAATGTCCTTACAGTGATGAAAACAGTTCATTAAATCAGTATTTCAGTCGTTCAGTCGATACAGTCATATGTGGTACATGCATTAGCATAACAGTACAGTAAACAGTAGGTCTTAAAAAGACCGAACAGTAAATGATGGCCATCAGTCAGTAACAGTAGTGGTTCCAACGAGGGAACCGACAGAGATCTCTGTAAGAGTAACAGTAAATAGTAGTTACTAAGGATGCCACAATACAGTTCAGAATATAGGACATACATTCATTTGATTAACAGTAACAGTTCAGAAAGCAGTACAGTTCAATTGTTCAGAAGATAATCATTTTGAACATATCTTTACACAGTTGTTACTCACAGAGTTCTGGGCTACAGTAAAGCTAGAGCGCGTCTCCTCGGAAAGCCAACCCTACACAGTTAACAGATTGAACACACACTAAGCTACACAGTTGGGAAAAATAGAAACTTAATCCTTAATGCCTCGGTGTGTTCTTCATCTATATCCTCAACAAGATGTCTTAAACTAGGCCTAAGAATGCCTAGGATGGGATGAGGATACAAAGATGTGATCAGAAAACAGTTTCAGGAATTTCAAAAAAACAGAGTCCCGCTCGAGCTCAAGTTTCCCCGCTCGAGCGGACATGCAACAAAGGTACACGCTCGAGCGGAAAATCCCCCGCTCGAGTGTACTGCAAAAGTACTGGATGGGTGAAATCTCCGCTCGACGGACGCTTGACGCCCGCTCGAGCTTGAGACACATGACTCCGTTCGAGCGCCCAATCCTCCGCTCGAGCGGACTGTAAAACAGTGCAGAGATACTAGATGCTCGGATTCCACGCTCGAGCGTCACTTTCCCTGCTTGAGCGGGAGTGCAAAATCTGGAAATTCCAGATTGCACTTCCAAGCTCAAACTCAAGCTTAAATACATCAAAACCGATCCTCTTGGGCTCATTTTCTGGAAAACTCTTATAAACTCATAGTTAAACATGAGTCAAAACTCAATTTGAGAAATCAAAGCCCAAAGGTGTTTAATTCAAACCCAATTTCAAACCAATTTCATGAATATGGAGAACATGCAAACATGCATGAATTCAAACCAATTCAAAGCTTCAATTTCATGCTCTAGTGAGCTAAATCTTTCAAAAACATGATGAGTTCATGGTCTCTTGTAAAAAAATATGAGCATGCATGTACAATTTTATGAAAGACAACTTCAAAACTTCAAAATAAAGGCATGCATGCATGAACTAGGCTCCAATTCAACATACATGGACCAATTCAAGGCTCAAATCACTAGAGGCTCAAGAATTAAGCATGAACAAGTTCAAATACATTACTAGAAGGTTAAATTCTCTTACCTAAGTCTTGAATTATAGGCAAGGAAGCTCAATTATGAAATCTATACTTCAATTTCTTCAATTTCCAAGCAAAACCAAGCCAAATGAGGTGAAATCTAACTCTCTCCCTTATCTCTCTCTCTCTAGTCGGCAAAAGCAAGGAATGAGCTGAGCAAAATGTTTGTTTCAAGCATACAAAGGCTCTAACATGTTATAATAAAAGGCCCACTAACAATGGCAATAAGGTAAATAAGGCAACTATTGCAATTTAACTCATTTTAATCTAATTTAATCATACCTAATCAATTTTCGGATAACTATACCATAAATTCACATAAATTACAATGATCATAAAATATCAATCAATTTCTGGTTCGGCCGCCGACAAGGCCCTCAATTCGCAATTTAAACATAAAACATGAATAGATAATCAAACAGTCAAACAGATAGATAATGCATTCAAACAGATACAGTCAATCGATTAGTTTCAGATTTTAGGCAGTCAGTTCAGTATTTTATTCAGTTCAATTATCAGTCATAATCAGTTTCAGTTTAACGGTAATCAGTGGTCATTCGGTAAACAGTGACGAGGGTTATTACATATGCGCCTTCTTCCATATGTGCGGCACGCCCTTCACCGTACATGTGGCCTCATCCCTCGCATGTGCGGCCCACCTCCCGCACTTGCCTTTGCTCGTGCAATTAAAGCAGTGGTGAACGAGCGAAGGTCTCCATTCTCCTTACGTGTGGCCCAGACCCCCGTACGTATGGTTCTACCACTTACCCAGAAATTCCACTGGCTGAACTCGAGACAGCAAAAAACTCAACCCTGGAACTAAATAAAACAAACAAAAAGAAATTTGAGAAATGTTTCAAGAATGGTGAACCCAAACGGTTAACGAAACCTTAGATTAATTTCCGATACTCCCAACATGGGCAAACTAATCGTGAATAAAAGAAAGACAAGACGGATTACGTACCCAGTCATCACAATATAAGTAATTTTGAAATTTCAAATTATAGATATAGAATTATTCTATAGAATATCTATATACTTATATATATATATATATATAAGCAAATGTAATTATTATGTCAAAAGTCTCCAAATGTTTATTCTTAAATTCTCATAATTTTAGAATAAATAAATAAATATGTGGCACGTCCCTTCACCTCTCATCTCACTATTCAGATATTCTCACTCTCTTCTCCAATTATTATATAAAAGATAATAATAAAAAAAACCAAATAATATCTTTCTTTAGAGTTTTAGGTATAGATATGTATATAGAAACCCACATGTCTATCACTATATCAGGTAAATTTAAATTTACAAAAAAAAAAAAAAAAATCCCTACAAACCCCACAACTCTTATTCCTAACTGTTACATATATAAAAATAAAAAATAAAAAAATCAGATAATATCTTTGTGTGTGTCTAGCTAAAATCTAAATCCAAATTTTTGAATTTTTACATTTAAAAAAAATTACAAAATGCCATACTCAATTTCTATTGGATCGTACTTCATTTTACCTATATAAAAAAAAGAAGAAGATGAAAAAGGTCAAAAATAATAAGTAAACAACAGATAAGTGTTAACATTTATCAAATAAATGTTTGCTTTTAAAAAAAATAAAATCATTGATTTGTATTTTAAAAAAATGTGATGTTAAAATTTAAAATTTAAATTTTCTATGATATCTTTAGCTCCTTATCTTTATCCAAAAATTAAATTTGAATTTAAACACTAAACATCCAAAATACATTGTCTTTAAGTTAAGTTTCCATATAAATTTGAACATCTACCAACAAAACCCAACATTGGAAACAAAACCCCAGCAACATCATTTTTTTTTTCTTTTTTGTCTTAACGTAGTGGTGATCATAAAAATTTCTTTAAGGTATTAATATTTTATACCTCCTAACTTCAATAATTTATTTATTTTTCCTTTCTAGGGAAGATTATAATATATATAGAGTTTTACAAACAATCCCTCGAGGTTAATAGTTTTTTTAATTGAAATCTATTTGAAGTCATAAAATTCCATGTAATTTTTTTTCATTTTTATTCTATTGTATATTTTAATGATAGATCTTTTCAAGTAACATGTTCAAATTCATATAAATTTACATACAGTCTATATAGTTTTACATAAAATTCACTTAGGTCTATAAACTTTTTCATGCAATTGTTCTAGATTTATAGATCTTTGCATGTAATTTGTGATAGTACTTGAAAAGAATTTTTATTGAATAATTCATGCATATTATAATTATCAATCACTTCATTTTAACTCACTACACACACACACACACACACATATATATATATATATATATATATATATTATGCATTTTCTCAAATATATCATTTGTCCTATAATATTTGGTATAATTACTACTATACATTTTGTCTCTATTGATCTAATTATTAGTTATATATGATATCTTAAAAAGTCGTTTCAATGATTGATTGCAATTATTAAATTGATATATGTTTTTTTCTATTCTTTTATTTTATTTTTGTATTATTTTTATTCTCACTTTTGTCTATTCTATTGTTTATGTGAGAACTTTATTAATAAATTGTATGTTATAAAAATTATCAATATTTAGTTTAAATAATTATTCACAGACATATATATGTATATATATTTGGATTGGCGAAAGTAATTGTTTAGCTTAAGTATGAGATATTATGACTCTTTTTATTAAATGATTAGTTTTATATTCAGATATTTTTCCTCTTAATCTTATTTCCTTCTGGAAAAAAAACTTGAGGCTCCTTATGGGAAAAAACTAATCAACTAATAATATCAATTTGGTTTCTATTGAATCATTCTTTAATCATGTTTGCTAAATTTAAAAATTAAAAACAACTATCTTATTGATATAAGTAACACAATTTAATGGGATTAGACATGACTACAATTCAATTATATCTATTGGCTAAATTTAAAAAATTAAAATTAAAAACATCTATTACATGGGGCATAACCAATTGGGTTAAACATTTTGACTGTAACTTTAATCATAACTATTTATTAAAAAAAAAAATTAAAAAAATTGAACATTAAAAATACTTATCTTATTCTACTACAAATATAAAAATAAAAATAAAAACAACTAATTGTTTTTAGATGGTAAAAACACTTATGTATTAGATAAATTAATTGACATATATCGTCATGATCAATTGGGTCAGATATTTGACTGTATCTCAATCAAATACATAACTATTTGATTATAAAAAATGTATTAAATAGAAAAAAAAAATCATAATCATTAGACTATTTACCATGTAGCCCAATGTTCACTTAAAAAAAAATTCTTATTGCGTAAAGGTTCAAAATTTAGAACACCCAACAAGATAAGGCCTAATTTTGATGTATATTTTACTACTAAAAATTACCACATTAAATCTCTATCATAATCAAAATCTACTAACTCCACCTTAGATTCACACCACAACTAAAATCACATCTCCTTTTCTCTTTCAAAAATATTTTTAATAAAATATTAAAAACAAAGAGAAATATAAATCAAGATTGTGCAATATATATATATACACACACTTTAAAAGGCTTTATCTATCTATATATATATAAGGAAAATGGACTTTTTAGTGAGAAACCTTTTAGGAGCTCCAAATTCTTATTCTAATTTTCTTGATTTTTTTTTATTTTAAGTAATTATTTTTATTTGATAATCCCACATTGGGGGAAAAAAATGAGTTTTTTTTACTGATATAAAGAGAATCTTATACTTCCATCTTAGTAAGGAGCCTTGTGAGAGTTTCAATATCTCATACTAATTTTTTTGATTTTCTTAATTTTAAACAATTAAGAAAATCTCCATTGACTAACCTTTATTTGATAATCCCATATTGAGAAAAAAAAAAGAAAGAGTGAATTGTTTAGGTTATGATAACTTAGGTTGGAACCTTTTATCATAGTTTAGGTTGATGGTTCATCAAATTGTACAGTGAAAATATGTCTTTCTAATAAGAGGCCAACTTATATAATTTAAAGTTTTTTTTAATAATTAATGTTATTATTATTATAATAAAATTGATTTGAAATTTAGAGGCCGTTACCCATCTCCTCAATTGGGTCCCTCTTGTTTGCATGACTACAATTAATTATATTTTTAAAATAATATTTTGCTCCAAATGTAATGAAGCAAGTTAATTCCATGATTATGACCACATGGATGACAATGTAACAAGGCATATGTCGGAGAGGAGAAGAGGTCAGTTGATTGATTTAGATTTATTTTCAGTTTTTATTAGCAATATTATGAACAAATTAAAGTTCGATTTATTTTAAGTAAAACTATCATTTATAATCACATAATTTTATTATATTTAATTTTTTAAAATAAATAACTTATATAATTTTATAAATATGACCACATGGATGACAACGTAACAAGGCACATGTCGGAGAGGACAAGAGTTGATTGACTTTGATTTATTTTCAGTTTTTATTAGCAACATTATGAATAAATTAAAGTTCGATTTACTTTGAGTAAGACTATCATTTATAATTACGTAATTTTATTATATTTAATTTTTAAAAATAAATAATATATATAATTTTATAAATATATCATATATTTTTATTAAAAATAAACATATTGAAATCACATGAACATGACTTTAGAATGAATTTGATTTTGTTTTTTTAATATGCATATGAGTTTACAAAATGATTGAGTATTAAATTCACCAACCTAAACTATACCTCTCTAATTCTTATTAACTAGCTTCCATTTACTTTTTAACCACGGTTTTAACTATTTTATCAAAATATATTGTTAGATTTGTTTGAAGGACTGAGATTGCTTGATTAGAAATCAACTATTAACTTTTATTTTACAATCCCACATCAAGAAAATGAGGAAAAAAATGAATTGTTTCATTATATAAACCTTATACTCCCATTTAATATTATAATGTTGTATATGTTTCAGTTCAAGACAGTTTAAATTTTAAAATTAAAAAGTTTTAATTAATTAATTTTTGTATAAGTTGGTTAGTCCTTTGACCTATCCAATAGGGCGAACCGTTTTCAGTTTGACTGATTCACTAGTTTAACTGCAATTTTAGCAGTTTTATCAAAATATATTAGTTAACTGTATTTGATTCGAAATAAATTAAAGATTAAATGGCTAAGATTGCTTGATTCGAAATAAACTTCCCGTCCAAACAATTGTTAATTTTTAAACAATTAAGAAAATCTCCATTGACTACCTTTCATTTAATTTTTATTTATAATCCCACATCGAGAAAAGAAGAAAAAAGTGAATTGTTTCACTTACATAAAGTGAATCTTATACTCTCATTTATATAGGTAAAATGAGATTTTTAATGAGAAGCCTTATGATTAATATTTCATACTAATTTTTCTAATTTTCTTAATTTTAAACAATTAAGAAAATCCCGATTGACTAGTTTTCATTCAACTTTTATTTTACATAGTATAAAAAAATTAAATATAATTATCATATTTTTATTAAATAATATATTATTTTATCCTGTGCATAGCACGGGTGGTATGCTAATATATTATATAAGGAAAATGTGATTTATAGGAGAAGCCTTCTAGAAGCTCCAAACCCTCACTCTAAAATTATTGAATTTTCTTAATTTTAAACAATTAAGAAATTTTCCATTGGTTAACTTCCATTTACTTTTTGTTTTACAATTTCACATCGAGAAAAAAAAGAAAAAGTGAATTGTTTTATTTACATAAAGTGAATCTTAAACTCCCATTTATATAAGTAAAATGAGATTTTTAGTAAGAAGCCTAATTTTATTAATTTTCTTAATTTTAAACAATTAAGAAAATCCTCATTGGCTAACTTCCGTTTAATTTTTATTTTACAATCTCACATAAAGGTTTTGATTTTAAAAATAATTTTGTATGAGGTTTTAAAACTCTCATATCATCTCTCAGAAGTATTCTTTTGTAAAATATATAGATATATTGATAATTTCAACGTCATTCTCACTGCTTAATACAAAAATTATGAGATAATTGTGATAATTTTAAATTTGTATTTAAAACTTATAAATCATTGGATAGATTATTATAATTTTAAATTTATATTATGGCAATTTTAAATTTAAATTAATAGATTGCTTTCCATATTTAGTGACAGTTTAAATTTTATTTTAAAATTTAAAAGTTTTAATTAATTAATTTTTGTGTAAGTTGGTTGGTCTTTTGACCTAAGTGATTAAACTAAATTATTTTTGGTTTGAATAATTTGCTGATCTAACCATGATTTTTGCAATTTTACCAAAATATATTGGTTAAATTTGTTTGATTCGAAATAAACTAAAGAATTGAGATTGCGTGATTAGAAATAAACTTCTTGCCGAAATAATTGTTAATTTTTATTTTATAATCTCACATCGGCAAAAGAAAAAAAAAGCGAGTTGTTTCACTTATATAAAGTGAATCTTATAAAGGGGGTTTTGAGGGAGAAGCCTTCTAAAAGCTGCAAACCCTCATTTTAAAATTATTGAATTTTCTTAATTTTAAACAATTAAGAAAATTCACATTGGCTAGCTTCCATTTACTTTTTATTTTACAATCCCACATAGGGAAAAAAAAGAAAAAAAATGAATTGCTCCACTTACATAAAGTGAATATTATGCTCCCATTTATATAAATTATTAAATTTTCTTAATTTTAAACGATTAAGAAAGTTCCCATTGGCTAGCTTTTTTAATTTTTATTTTACAATCTCACATCGAGAAAAGAAGGAAAAAGTAAATCGTTTAACTTATATAAAGTGAATTTTATGTTCTCATTTATATAAACAAAATGAGATTTTTAGTGAGAAACTTTATGATCAATATCTCATACTATTTTTTTTGATTTTTTTAACCTTAAACAATTAAGAAAATTTTAATTGACTAACTTCTATTTAATTTTTATTTTACAATCCCACATAGAGGTTTTGATTTTTAAAATAATTTTGTATGAGATTTTGAAACTCTCATAATATCTCTCCTTAAAAGTATTCTTTTGTAAAATATATAAATATATTGATAATTTCAATGTCACTCTTACTGCTTCTTAATACAAAAATTATGAGATAATTATGATAATTTTAAATTTGTATTTCAAACTTATAAATTATGGGATAGATTATTATAATTTTAAATTTATATTGTGTCAATTTTAAATTTAAATTAATAGATTGCTTTCCATATTTAGTGACAGTTTAAATTTTAATAAGATAAAATTTAAAAATTTTAATGAATTAATTTTTGTATAAGCTGGTTGGTTTTTCGACCTAATTGATTAAACTAAACCATTTTTGGTTTGAATAATCTGCTGGTTTAACCGTGATTTTAGTGGTTTTACATGTTACGATGATTCTTTCTTACTCATTAAGTTTTTAAAATTTTTGTAATTATTTCCCTTTCAAAAACCAATATGACAATTTTTTAAAATTCATATATTTCTATTCAAAAATAGTGAAATATTAGAACTATGTCATTTTTTTTTATAACAAAGCATAATTTTAATTATTAATTGTTAATACAACAATTTTAATTTATCTATACTATTTTACAAGAGACAATACTCTTAAACTTATATATAAAATTTTATTTACAAGAGACAAAATATAAAAAAATAAATAAATATAATTACCATATTTTTAATAAATAATATATTATTTTATCCCGTATATAGTAAGGGTGATATGCTAATTATTTTAAATTTATAAATAAAATTTTGACTCTCCTGTGCATAGCACAGATTTTATGCTAGTAGATATACATAGTAATGATAGTAGATATCATAAATAGTTCATAAATTAATAAATTTAAAAAAAAATTCTATATTAATCAAAGATTTAATTAGAGTATTATAATAGAAGAACCAATGACAGATATGGCTAAAACTCATTTTTTTGACTTTCCATATAAATAATTTTGAAATTTAAAATTATAGATATTGATAGTAATCATAGTAGATACCATAAGTAGATCATAAATTAATAAATTTAAAAGATTTTTTGTCTTAATAATAAATTTAATTAAAATATTAAAATAGAAGAACCAATGATAATGTGACATATGTATTTTTATATTTTTTAAATTAAAAAAAATGAGAAAAAACATTAATTTTTTTGCTTCAAAATAAAGATAAATAAATAAAAAAAGTAGAAAAAGATAGAAACATGTGTGAAGTAAATGAGAAAAATGTTTTCCTAATTTCCACCTCATAGGAGATGAAATAGTAAAATAGTAGTAGTGTGCCTATTATAATGCTATATGTATTAATTGGTGTACTAATTAGTGTACTAATTGATGATGTGATATAATTTAAAAAGTTTTTGAAATTTGTAAAGAGATTAATGAGTGTGATCAATAATAATATCATAACTAGTGTTAATACACTAATTAATACATTAATTAGTGCATGTAGTATCACCGTTTTTTTTTGTTACAGGAAAATCTTCCCTACCCTCCCGCAGGTTCAAGGCAGCGTCTCTTGCAGAGATCACCAGGGTGTTCTGTTAGCCGTTCTGAGCGAGGAGACTATAAGATAAGCTCCACTTAAGTCAGAACTCGCATAGCATGTAGTGTCACCTTTTTTTTTTTGTTACAGGAAAATCTTCCCTACCCTCCCGCAGGTCCAAGGCAGCGCCCCTTGCAGAGATCACCAGAATGTTCTGTTAACCGTTCTGAGCGAGGAGACTATAAGATAAGCTCCGCTTAAGTCAGAACTCGCATAGCGAGAGAGTATTGAACCCACACCAAGTGTTGATTAAATAACTTGAGATCCAACCTTTTAACTTTGCTTCGCTCAAGAAATTAGTCCAAAAAAAAAATAAAATTAAACCTGCAACCTTGAAACTTAAACCTCAAATCTTAATCACATTGTCATCCATATTGTCATCCATCTGGTCGCCTATTATTGATTTGGAAACAGACAATGTAACGTTCAAAGTGCTTTAAGCGGTCTTTAGTAGTTGACAATTACTCATCACAAAAAAGCTGTCAGGAAAGAGACCATACAAATTCGGAATCGAATAAAATTAAAACGTGAAATGCATGCTTAATATATAATTATTAAATATACAAAAATTGAAATTTCCAAACTATTGAGAAAGAAAAGCATTGACAGCTAATAGGCTTTGACATATTTAGATCTTGAAATTAGGGACGGATTTGTGGAAGAAATTAAAAAAATAAAATAAAAAATGAATGAAGGCTCCATTTGTTTTACCATTTTCTGTTGTTTGGTTAGACCTATTTTGAGAAGATGAATTACAAGTTAAAGAAAATGTAATTTGAGTACTAGAAAAATATTTTACAAACAACCGTCAAACACTGAAAAATAGGAAGGAAAATGATTTTTTTTGCATAAAAATGATTCACATGTAAAATATTTGTAAAATGATTTACATAAAACAAACGAAATTGAAATGTAAAATATATTTTTCTTTTCTCACTCTAAATCTCTTCTAATATCCAATAATTAATTGCACACTTCCTCTCATCACATGCATGGTGCCTCTATATTCTATTACTATTTTATTAAGAATTAATTCTAATAAATATTAAAAAAATAAGTAATAATTCATATTCTCATGATGTCATCTTAAAATATGCGTTGTGTTGCTTGAATGAAGGGTAGTGCTTTGCCTTGAACTAGAATTAATTTTCATGATAATAATATTTAAATTGGTAAATTAGATAGACCTTTCCTCAAATAATAATAATAATAAAACATAAAAAATAAATTATAGGCAATTTCATAATTTTAATTAAATTATATTGGCCTTTTCTACAATAACATCAACTTTTAACAATGTTAGCAGAGGTGATGAAAATTATTATATTATATTTTAATATTTTATATTTAAATATTTACTTGTCTTAAATGACACTATTATTCACTCACTTATCTAACAAATTTACTTAATTATCACCGTTCTCATAATTTTGGACAAGGATAATAAAGAGTAAATTAGATATTTTAATATAAAACTGATGACATTATTATGGATAAAATACATTAAATTTGACATAATTATATCAATCTTATTTTTAGTAAAGCTAAACGGACCATAATTAATGCAAACAATGTGAAAGTACAAATATAAATAAGATAAAATATAGGAAAAACATATAGTACGCACTTTATAATTTAAAAAAAATGACATAATTTTATACTTTTGGAGTTATAATTAAAAAATTATATATCATAATTAAACACAACACGAGACATAACTAAAGAATTTATGAGTTATATAATTAAATTAATATCATAACTAAAGAAGAAAAGTAGTTATAACTAAAGAAAAAAATGACATAACTAGAAATACATATGGTACATTCTTTTCAACGGTATATATATTAGAATTTCTCTAAAATATATATTCAATGTGAAAGAGAAGATAAAATCAATTTTTTTATTATTTATATAACTAACAAATTACTGATGAAAAGATGGCTAAATATTATGTAAATTAAAATTTTAAGAGAGTTTAATATAATTATATCAAATTTTTTATGTTTATTGTACTTTTTTAAAACATAAGGTGGGGTCCACACTCCTCTCTCTATCTCTCTGTACTCTCCCTCTCTTCCATACTCTACTTTTAAAGCTATGTATCATTATTGTGTCTAACAATCTGAACAAAATGGTTATGAAATTTATATTTAGGGGAAGCATAATGTGATTATATTAAAATTATAAAATCATTTCAGTGGGTTTTGTTAGGTTTTATTTTTCGTATATTTTTACTTTTAGTGAATATTTTTACAATTTTAAGTATTTTGTTTATTTTTTTAGATGCACCTTCTTAGATGTATCTAAAAAATAAAATATTTGTGAAAAAATATTTTAAAAAATTAATAAATACACAAAAATATAAAAAATATACTGAGTTTTTATTTTATTTTTTTATATTTTTGATATTTAGTGAATTCTTTAAAGATTTGTTTCACGAAAAGTATACTTTTTAAATATATTTATATTAGGTGTGTTTAAAATTTTTAAAAATTGTTTAAAATATTAAAAAAATTAGTAAAAATAAAAAAATACAAAAAATAAAAAAATAATTTTTTAAAAAAAAATTAGAAACAAACATAGTGATTGTAATTTATTCATAACTGCCCTAATCAAATCAAAGTAGTTCAAGTATACCAACCATAGAATCACAAATGATAAGAATATAATAATGTCGGTATCATCCATGTCACTTCATTCATTATTATTTACAATATTACGATTAATTCATTCAATAGCTGCCATTCATATAATTAGTTGGTCCGTGATCAATTTGGAGAAGTTATCAGTTAGTTTTGGGTATTATATTAAGTCGTGGCTTAAGAATGTTGTGATTATTAAAAGAGATAGAATTCACAATTTTATATTAAGTGATTAAAAAATATAAAAGATAATTTATGATTAATAAAAAATACTATCACATGATATTTTTAGATCAATTAATAATTTTTCATCAATTTGGCAAGTTGTTTATAGATACATTTAACTTCAGACAACATCCCCATGGGAGCCGCCATTCTGTACGCTTTGTACGTGAATGCTTTGACTAAACAATTAGTATTCAAAACACACACATATACAAATGTAGGTACTTGAAAAAAAGACTCAATAATGTATTATATAATTTAGGCCATCTCTAACGTTTCATTAAATTTGGTATCAAATTTAAAATTTAGTAAAAAAGTGACTTTTTGATATTTCAACGATTTTATCAAATTAATATCAAATCGAGAATTCACCAAACCTTTTACCAAAATGAGAACACGCTTCAGGTTTCACCAAATCACTATTTGTTACTATTGGGAGAGACAAACCGGTCGACCAGCCGGTTGACCAACCGGTCGACCATAAAACGGTTCAAACAGTTCAAATAAATAGGTTCAAACAGTTTATAAAAAAGAAAAAAAATTTACCTTACCGGTCGTCCAGCCGGTTGACCAACTAGTTGTCCCGGAAAAAGTTCAGACAGTTCAAAAAAATGTTCAAACAATTCAAAAAAACAAAAAACTTTTTTGCTTTCACCGGTTGACCAACCGGTTGTTCCCGCGCAGATTTGATGAAAATTTGATGAAAATGAACCATTGGAGCACTCGGTGTCAGATTGAGAAAAAAGTTATTTTTTTACTCAGATTTTATGAAAATTTTGGTGAACCGTTGGAGATGCTCTTACATATAGACTTGTGTAATATTATTATTTATTTATTATTATATTTGTAGTTTGGGTTGGGTACAAGTAAAGCCTATGTTTGGGGAGTGGGTTTTGGGTCTTTTTTTTTTTTTTTTTTTGGCTAAAATAGTCACAAAAAATAAAAAAGATTTTTTAACCCAATAAAATAAAATATCACATCCAACTTATAATTATTACATTTTTTCTTTCACAAAAAAATAAAAAAAGTCAAAAAAGCCAAAGACCCTTTTTTTTTTTTTTTTTTTGAACAGGTCCAAAGATTTCCAAACCAGATTTTTTAGCTCTAAGCTAAAATAATCAAAAAAGTCAAAAAATCAAAAAGCTAACCCACTTCCCAAACAAAATATTCTCTTTGTTCCTAACCTGTACTCAATTGAGTTGTTCAAAAAATTTCGTAAATTTGGTTATACCTTGTTTAATCACCTCCAAACTTGTCCAATTAATGTCAAGGAGAATCAAAAACTTAACGGTATTTTGTCATCCCAACTCATATCTAGTGCTAGTGCTTAGGGGAAATGGAAAATTTTTCATTAGTTGTGAGGTAATTTTGACAAAATATCAAATGAAAGCTCATAACTAATGCTCCCCTGCTCATACCTTTTAGTTTAGGAGGAATGGATGCGCATTGACAAGTCATTATCACAGTTTAGGAAGACTTGTATATCTTCAAATTATTTCTCTCTTATATTTCAAAATATTAAATTATTTAAAAATTTTTGAAGTATAAAAGTATTGAAATATAATCGAATAATTATGAATATTTTCAAATTAAAAAAAGATAAAGAAATTTTGAGATAAAAAACTCAATAGTCTATAACGTTATGATGCGATGTGTAAAAGTGATTGAGTGTTTTTAACAGTAATGTAGAGACTATTAAAAATGGTGCTCTAAACTAGCACTAATGAGTTGGCATCCATTGAGGGCCGGCCCTGGGCTAAGGTGAGACCTGTGCCTAGGGCCCCAAAAATTAGGCCAAAAAAAAGGATCTAAATTTATTACTCTTGCACTATATTAAAAATTTAAAATGGTCCAATTCTGTTTAATTAATTTAGGCTATTTTAAAGAGGCTTCAAAAAATCTATTTGACCCAATTGATAAAAAGCCCAATTAAAAAATATTTATAAGTGTTAGTTGTTAGTCCAATTAAAAAAACAAAATATATGTATATGTGTTAGTTGTTAGCCTAATTTTATATGACCTATTTTTTTTTCTCTTTATGGCCCAATTATGTGTTTTTTAGTATTTTTTGAAAAAATATTTCGTACAATTTTTATTTATTTATTTTGTAGATACATTTAATTTAGAAATGCTTAAAAACTATAATATTTGTATTTTCTTTTTTAAAAATTTACCAAATACAAAAAAATATAAAAAAATACGAATTGCAAACTGAAACAATTATTTTTAAAAACTTTAAACCAAACATAGTGATTTTTTTTTAATATATCTAAAAAGGCCCCGAAAAATTATTTTACCTTAAGCCCCCAAAAACTCAGGGCCGACCTCGAATCCATTTAAAAAAAAAAAAAAAAAAGGCACAACAGCACTGACCTACTACCACATCATTAGTGACGACACTAGTTAATACTCTCACTCATTTTTTTTTTCGTGTTTTTAAATCAAGATTAGTAATTCAAGAGTTTCATTCTCCAATAATAGTGGTGCCTAGAAAAGTTTGACATTTTTATAATTAGAATATGTGAGTTGTAAACGTAAGAGCACTCAATAATTGCCTCAGTTTAACATTGAATGTGACTTTGCGTGCTCGGACTCTGTGGCTTCTGCAATCATTAATAAATAGTTAAGATAAACTTTCAGATGTGGATTGGGTATTATTTTGATGGTGTAAATCGTTTATTTATATAATTTTTTATATATATTATTAATTAAAAAAATTAAATTGATTCAATAATTATAATTTATTTTATTTTATTTTATTGTGTTTATCTAAAAAAAAATGAATGATTTATTTTCAAAATATATTTATCGTTCCAAGACAAACACGATAAAATAAAAAAATTATACATATTGACAACCCTTAAATGACCTATTCAAATTATTAAAATAGAACCTAGACCTCTCAAATTCTATCAAACTCAAATACGAACTTTCCACAATTTTGACCCTATATGGTTTAATAGTTTTCTATGTTCATGAATTTGAAATTATGAAAAGTTGTTGCAACAATAATCAATAGATGACGTGGATGGAGGTCATAGAATATCCATTAATGGATGCTAATGGACAATCTTGCTACTGCTAGTAAAGTACTCCTTTTTTTTCCTTTTTCTTTTTTTTAACATATTGGGAATAAATACTAGAGAAATATGTTTAATTATTGAATTTGAGAAGAGCTTGGCTTCTTTTTAATTCTGGATTTAAATTGAATAGTTCAGTCAGAGACCATATCATACCACGTTAATTTTTATTTATTTATTTATTTTGAGTAAATCAAAGGTCCGAATTTAATGACCACGCGTAATCCAAATTTATATCCAACTAAGATGTCCAATCCAATATTGAATGGGTCAATGAGTTTGGCAATGAGCTGATAAATTTGAGTTTTGAATCTTTAATTATTTATTTTTTTAAAAAAAATGTTAACATAACACCATTTGATGTTCGAGATTGGATTTCACTAATTGAATCTGAATTAGAGAGAAGTTGACGCGACTTAAAACCCACTCTCTGTCTCACGTTAGTTTTATTTTGTGAAATTACTTTTTATATTCACCGCATTATTGTTAGTTTAAAAAATAAATTTATGTATACTGTTAGGTTTTATTTATTGGCAATCCCGTTTGACAAAACTCCTTTGAGTTGTAATTTTATTCGCACTTTTATTTCAGTAAGGCTATGAGCGTTTAGATGCGAATCCAACTCGAATTGTGCTTTTCAGAGAAGTTTGTGATGCTAATGCTTTCAAGATTGCCACTTCGCTGATTATGACGGGGATCGAGCTGCCCGGTCAGCTCGCGGGGGTCCAGGGGGCAGCGCCCCTTGGCGGGTCCAGGGCAGCGCCACGGCGGGGTCGAGGGGCAGCGCCCCCGAAGCAAAATGCAAAAATGCATTCAAAGTTGCCTGTTCGATCATGTTATATTTTTTCAGTTTTTCCAGTTTTGGCCTGTCCGCTCGAGCGGGGAAAGGGACGCTCGAGCGGGGATTGGAAGCTCTCAACATCTCTGCAGTCGCCTGTAAAAATACTGGAAGGTGTGATTTTACGCTCGAGCGCATCTCAGTTTGTTCGCACGCAGTTTTTGGTCAGTCCGCTTGAGCGGGCTGTGTTGAGCTCGAGCGGAGATCGCGGGACAGATTCTATAAATTCGCATGTTGGGTCAGATTTTAGGATTACTACTCCAGATCTTCTTTTTGTTTTCTAGGGTTTATATCTGGGGATACTTTGTGAGTTTTCTTTGATGTTTTATTGAGTATTCAACTCATGTTCTAAAGAGAGTACATCAAAGGTTGTGTTTTGTTCTACAAAAGAGAGTATTGTTCTTCAGTTGTGTATTCTGAAGAATTCGAGCCTGAAGCTGTGGTGGAATCCAGAGTGGCTCATCAGAAAGACAATTCCGTGGTGAAGATGGGGTTGGAAGAGGCACATAGAGGTTGGTTCAATTAGGCGTTGTGGATTCGCTAGGTAATTGAGAGTATACCTGTGTAATTCCTTTAAATCTTCTTAGTGGATTGTTCTTGTGGCTGTTGCCCGTGGTTTTTTGATTACAGTTGGAGGTGTCCAATTGTGGTTTTTTCCACGTTAAAATCGTTGTGTCTCTTTGTCTTGATTGTTTGATTGGGATTGTTATATTCTGCTTAAAATTGATACATAATCACAAATCAACATCTAGGGGATTTCTAAATTTTTCATATACAAAAAGACAAAAAAAATTACACAATAAAATACAAATGTGATAAAAGGCAGCTTGAATAAAGTCCGAATTAGGGAATTGAGATGGGTTCGCCAGCGGAGCTTGCCTTTGTGGGACCATCACATTTTGCTGTCATAATTGACGAACTCAGATCAGATCAATCTATGAATATTGAATATTGAATATTGAATATAATATCTGTCACTCTCTATCCAAGGAGTCGATTGGCTTATACTTCATATTTCATTACAAGATTGGGAGATTTGAGGGACTTTAGCAAATAATTTTTTTTAAGTCGACAAGAAGATTGCAATCAACCAGGAAGCGTCCAACAATTCACAAATTGGTTTAACTGTCAAGAAAGATTCATCCTCTTTTCAGTTTCTTCATCAATCATCCTAAATCATGTTTGTTTTTTAGATTATGTTGATTGAGATTGTAAGTACAGTTGAATTAAGTGATGAGATTAGTGTAGTGGTAAATTAAAAATACAAAGATAAAATTAGTCTACATATTTGTGTATGAGCTAATGTTACGTTGTTATTATTGACTCTATTTAGTATATAAATTGTAAATGCCCAAAACCTCTAAAATTATGCCACCTTTAACATTATGCCCTTCTAAGTTTTATTTGTTTATTAGTGTGATAGTATTAATTGATTGAAATTAAATCTATAAAATTACATGAGAGAATTTATTGCATAGAAAGTGACTTCGTTAGTTTTGTATATTATGGGCAAAATAGTCTTTTTATTCCTGTCAATAGGATTAAAGGATTTGATTAGCAATTCCAATCCTACTATCAGACACGTCATTATGACAATCAAATATGATTTTAATAGGATGCAACCTTACCCTCTAGGAGGCTAAACAAAATAATGAAGCTTCCGAAAAATGCAATTAGAAGCACATCTAAAGCTTCTAAAATTGGATGTTAGTATCTTAAAGATATATAATTAATTAAGCTACAAGCGCCTTTGGGTTCGGTTAGTCATACACGCATGACATACCGCATAAGACCCACCACAATTAATTAAGTGATCCATTTTAAATATTCTATAGAAAGTTAAGATCAGACAGACATAAGATAAGCAATATTCTAAACTTTAAATTTCTTTCCATCTCGCTAGATTATTTTGTTCTAGGTGAACCAACTTATGCATAAGAGAGACTTTCGCCGGCACCGCACCAGTGCCAACCGAGGCTCACTCTTTTTATGGCAGGTCATGGGGATGGATTTCAGCATCATCAGTATCAATCAATTTTGGTAGTGCCACTGGGCCATAATTTCTTCAGTGGCCTTGTAACTATATCAATGACTACCAACTTCAAATGTTAAAATAGAACATGATTGAGCAATTCAAATTTCAAGGGCTTTACAAATATAAACCCTCAAGTTGATTAATTGATTGACCTCTGACAATTATCTAAGTGGTTATAGACAAGACACCTAGATGTTAAGGTGAGTGAGATTTCAGGTTCGAGTCTATAAAGAGATGTTGGTCTGCGTTGTAATCTAATTACTAACAAACTAACCACAATCTTGTGAAAAAAAAAAAATGTTTGATTAATTAGTTGCAACTAGCTCCAAAACACAGCATGTAAAACAATGGAACGAAGTCGAAAGAGAAATCATCCTGTGGAATTTGAGAGAGAGAGAGAGCCCAAATCACAGCAGCATGGGCTGAAACTCGCTCAGGCATGTCCCAGCCCAAGATACGACTAAGCCCAGTTTAAATTTATGGATATAAATTAGAGTTGGTGCTAGTCCCATAATTTTTATTATTTATTTTTTATAAAATTACATTGTACTCTTATAAAATATAAATCTCATAATATTTTGTCCAATACCAGCAGTCAAACAGGTGAAAAATAATAATGATTATTTGTTAGACTACAATTTCCATTTTATACTTCATTAAAAACTCGCTTGCAACTAAGCAATTATATTTTATATTTTGATAATATACACTATTTATACTGAGAGTGATTAGATAAATTCATTAGATAAGAAGAAGCATAATTGTGTCATTTCCCATTAGTAAATATTTAAGGATAATATAGTAATTTATCACATGTATTACACCGTTAAAGTAGTTATTATTATAGAAGAGTCAATGTGATTATAATAAAGTTGTGAGATTAATTGTATTTTTTCATTACTTGGGAGAGATCAGTGTAGTATTAGTATATCTTATTTAGTATCTATAGGCTAACAATGTTATATTTTCAGAAAAGTTATACAGGAAAGTATTTAGAAAAATACATTTATAAATCACATTTATTTTGGGGTTAAAAATGACTTCAAAATATATACAGTTAAGTAATTGCATTATAGTAAATAATTAGGACCAAAGACCAATTCTTCTGCCTTTATATTCACTCAACAGAATATACAGAAAATGGTTCAAAAGAGGAAAACAAAAACAAAATATAAACATATTCGCTAAACAAACAATAATTCCACAAATATAAAATCAATCACAAAATCAGTCCCCCCCCCCCCCCCCAAAAAAAAAAAAAAATGCCAATAAACCAATTAGTGTGTAATGTGAGTGAAATAATTTCTTTGGTGATGGTCTATAGTTAAAATTATAATTTGCAATTGGTTTGATTTTGTCTATAGATTTATTAAAACAACAAACATGAAATTTTATTCAGTTTTTTTACGTGCACAAAATTTGATTATAGAATCTAACACAACACTCTCATATCATATGTGATAAGATTCACACATTTAATAAGTCACACCTCATATGAGAAAGTTATGTCTGATTCTGTAATTTCATGAATTAAAATTATTTTTTAACTAGTTTTTTTGCTTGTGTTATGCATGGGTTTTTTTAAATAAAGGAGTAATATAAACAATAACGAATAATATCAATTAAAAATTAAGAAATTGTGAAAGTATAGTAAAATAATCATATAACAAAATTATAAAAGTTCTTCCAAGTTTAAAAAAGAATCAACAATTTTTTTTTAATCAAAAGTGTAAAAAAAAATAAAACCTATAAAAAATAGTTTAAATTACAATTTATATTCTCAGTTAAAAAGAAAAACAAAAATTGATGAAGAATTGTACAAAACCTAGACAAATAATTTAAAATATTCAATACCTATTAACATATCCAAAAAAAAAAAAAAAATGCAAATCATTTTAAATAGACATTAACAATAATTAAATTGAGTTTGCAAAATATTGTATTAGTAGGTTCCAGAGAATCTCTCTCTTGATATCACATATGCAAAGACTTAGACCAACATAAACTTAATGAATATGTTCATCAAATTTATAAAGTTTCATAATGCATGCAAATAGAAAATGTAAGTTAATTGTTATTACAGTTCATAAGATTGCATGCAAGTAAGAAATCAGAGCAACAACTTAATTTAATATTGATACAAAATTACAATGATAAAAACACAACTTATTAAATGTTTTGTACTAATTTCATTTTTTAATTCAATCCTTTTTTAGAACTCTGAACATAGTTTAAAATTTTTAACAAAAGATTTTGTTAAAATAGTTCCACAAATGCATTTTAGGCATTGATTATATATTTTTTTGTGTCTTCAATGATAGAAAATAATTTTTGAAATGATACCAAAAGGATCCTTTTTTTTTAATGTCCCTTTTTTTTTTTTTAAGAACTCTTATTTAAAAATTTTAAGTTACAATTGCCTCATAAAATGTACAAAAATACCCAAAAATACACTATAAATTTTTATAAAAATATTAAATTTTGATTGTGTGTATATATAATGAGTACTCTATAAAATATAAGAAAAATACCATTAACAACTGTTAGGGAAAATCGATGTGATTCCCCACAAGTAAATCAATCAATGGGAATAAAAACTAATGCGGAAAAATTAAATCAAAGGCAACACAAGAATTTTTACGTGGTTCCCTCAATGTGAGGTACGTCCACGGGATCGAAATCCGATTTCACTATCAACCAAATAATTCCAAACGATTACAAACGAGACACTAATGGTCTCACAAAACACCCTTAGGTGAATTCCAAATAATCATAAATAAACAAAGAGGAAAGACCTCACCAAATAGATGAACCAAAATCTTCTGAACCAGAGTTGAAGAAGACCCAAAATAACAAACTCAAAAAACTCCGTCAAAGCAGCCGAATTGAAGCAAACTGACCCAAGCCTTTTTTGATTCACTGAATTGCTTTTTAAATCTCAAACAGCCGCACAATGTCCTTCGGAAAAGGTGAACAATTTTGTAGCCGCCGTCCTTGCTTGGAAAACCAACCCTACTTTTTTGGGGCAAACATTAACAATATATATATATATATATATATATTGTGAATCTAGGGTTTTGTAATCAAACTCTAATTGTTTCCAAATTGAATTGGGTCTACTCAAATATAATATATAAAAATATATTATACCTAAACCAAGTCAAATTAAAATTCTTTCACAAATCAATTGGGTCCCACACTCCAATTAAGGAAGTATACCCAACAATTCTCCCCCTACCGACTTAGGTGGAGAGATCAACCATACTCGCCAAAGTTCGACACTTCACATGTTTGTCCCTCGACAAAGTCTTTGTCAACATATCTGAAATATTATCATCTGTGTGAACCTTTTCGAGTTGCAACAATTTCGAATCTAACACATCACGAATCCAATGGTATCTCACATCAATGTGTTTCGATCTCGAATGAAAAGTAGAATTTTTACTCAAGTGAATAGCACTTTGACTATCACAATAAAGCACATACTTTTCTTGCTTCAAACCCAACTCTTGCAAAAATTTCTTCAGCCATAACTCTTCTTTGCAAGCTTCTGTAATAGCAATAAATTCAGCTTCGGTAGTTGAGAGAGCAACACATTTTTGTAATTTAGATTGCCATGCCACAGCTCCCCCTGCAAAAGTCATCAAATACCCTGAAGTAGATTTCCTAGAATCAACATCACCGGCCATGTCAGAATCTGTGAACCCATCAAGCATCGGCTTACCATCCCCAAAACACAAACACACCTTCGAAGTCCCTCGAAGATACTTTAGAATCCATTTTACCGCTGCCCAATGTTCTTTACCCGGATTAGAGAGAAACCGACTCACCACACCAACTGCGTGAGCAATATCCGGCCTTGTACAAACCATGGCGTACATCAAAGAACCAACTGCTGAAGCATAAGGAACTTTCTGCATCTCTTCCTTGTCTTTCTCACTTGTAGGACATTGATTCGAACTAAGCTTGAAATGACCCGCAAGTGGACAACCAACCGGCTTCGCTTTATCCATATTGAACCTCTCAAGAACTTTCTCAATGTAGCTTTCTTGAGACAACCAAATCAGCCCCTCTTTGCGATCACGAACAATTTTCATACCAAGAATTTGCTTTGCCGGCCCCAAATCTTTCATAGCAAAAGACTCGCTCAACTCCAATTTCAACCTGTTTATCATGGTAGAATCTTGACCCACAATTAACATGTCATCAACATAAAGCAAAAGAATAATAAATTTACCATCTGGAAAATTTTTCACAAACACACAATGGTCCGAAGTGGTTTTGGAAAAACCATTATTCATCATGAAAGAGTCAAATTTTTTGTACCATTGCCGCGGGGCTTGCTTGAGGCCATACAAACTTTTCTTCAATTTGCAAACAAATTTCTCTTTCCCTTTTTCCACAAATCCTTCCGGTTGCTCCATGTAAATTTCTTCTTCAAGGTCACCATGAAGAAATGCGGTCTTCACATCAAGTTGCTCAACTTCAAGGTTCATACTTGCAGCCATGCCAAGTACAACCCGAATAGAAGACATCTTTACAACCGGTGAGAAAATTTCATCAAAATCAATACATTTCTTTTGCCCAAAGCCTTTCACAACAAGACGTGCCTTGTACCTCAGATTTTTGCCATCATTCTTCAATTTGAAAACCCACTTATTTTTCAGAATTTTCCTCTCCTTAGGCAACTTCACTAAATCATAAGTATGATTTTCAACTAAGGAATTCATCTCCTCTTCCATGGCCTTTTTCCAATCACCTTTCTTTGCATGCTCAATTGCTTCTTGGTAGCTCTCCGGCTCCCCTTGATCAGAAATCAACACAAATTCATTGGGAGGATACTTTCTTGAAGGTTGTCGGTCCCTTGTAGATTTCCTCAACTCAAGTTGTGGTGGTAGTTCTTGAGTTGGATGCTCTTCCTCAATTTCTGACTCAACTTCATTAGAATCAGCATCAACCTCTACATCTTCAATAGGTGGCTGCACATCTCCCCCGTTTTCATCATCAACTGAAAATGAAGGAGATAAATCCATGTCAATGAGATCACTAGCTTTTGGCTCCGGTTGATCACCTTTGCCAAAGTCTTCAATTGTTTGGTCTTCAAGAAACACAACATCACGGCTTCGAATGACTTTCTTGTCGACCGGATCCCACAATCTATATCCAAATTCATCACGCCCATAGCCAAGAAAAATACATTGTCTTGACTTACTATCAAGCTTGGACCTCTCATCTTTTGGAATGTGAACAAAAGCTCGGCGACCAAACACTCTCAAGTGCTCATAAGACACATCTTTGCCGGTCCAAACTCTTTCTGGAACATCACCATTCAAAGGATAGGAAGGAGACAAATTGATCACGTCAACCGCTGTCTTCAATGCCTCACCCCAAAAGGATCTTGGCAATTTAGCTTGTGAAAGCAAACACCTTGTTCTTTCCACAATTGTGCGGTTCATCCTCTCGGCAACTCCATTTTGTTGAGGAGTCTTCTTAACTGTCTTTTGGTGCCGAATACCTTGGCTACAACAATACTCATCAAATGGCCCAATGTATTCACCACCATTGTCTGATCGGATGCACTTTAATTTCTGCCCTGTTTCTCTTTCAACCATGGCCTGAAAATGCTTAAATACTTCTAGAACTTGATCTTTAGTTTTTAGTAGAAAAGCCCAAACTTTCCTTGAATAATCATCAATGAAAGTAACAAAATAAAGTGCACCACCATGTGTTCTAACTTTTAAAGGACCACAAACATCAGAATGAATCAACTCCAAAACATTTTCTTTTCTAGAAACAACATTTTTATGAAAAGAAACTCTATGTTGTTTACCCGCCAAACAATGAACACAAGTTTTAAGATGTGTACCTTTCAAACCGGGTAGAAGCTCTTTCTTGAACAAAACTTGCAGCCCCTTTTCACTCATGTGCCCAAGTCGCCTGTGCCACAATTCAGTAGAAGTATCATCTTCAAGTGCGTTGACAACACCTTTACAAATTTTTCCTTGCATCGAATAAAGTGTATGAGTCTTCTTACACTTAGCCACCACCAAGGAACCCTTTGTGAGCTTCCATATTCCATCACCAAATTTGTTGTTGTAGCCTTCATCATCTAGTTTCCCGGTAGAGATCAAATTGAGGCGAATGTCGGGAACATGCCTCACATCTTTAAGCAACAACTTGCAGCCCAAATTTGTTTCCAAGCAAACATCACCCATGCCAATAATCTTGGACAAACCTTCATTACCCATTCGAACAAAACCATAATCTCTTTCGGTGTAGGTAGTGAAGAAATCAACTCGAGAAGTCACATGAAAAGAAGCACCGGAATCAATCACCCAATTGCTCTCTTGGCCCACAAAATTGATACAATCATCTTCACAAACGACCATGAGATCAGCATTGGTAGTAACTGCCGTTGTGTCTTCTTGCTTCTTGTCCACACTTTTGTCACGCCTTTTCTCCTTATTCTTGAGCTTTCGGCATTCCCGCTTCATGTGCCCTTTCTCATGGCAATAATAGCACTCAATGTCTTTCTTTAAAAAAGAACCATCTTTCGATTTGTCACGGCTTTGATCACGACCATGAGGAGTCTTACTCCTCCCCCTTGTTTTGCTTCGACCTCTCACAACGAATGCTTCCGAATGAGAGGAACCTGCTGATTTTCTTCTAGTTTCTTCATTCAACAGGCTACTAGTGACTTGGCCCATTGTGACAACTCCATCGGGCGCTGAATTACTGACGGTCACAACCAAAGTTTCCCAATTTTCGGGCAAAGAACTAAGTAGCATCAAAGCCTGCAACTCATCATCAAAAACAATTTTCATAGAAGCAAGTTGGTTAACAATACTCTTTATTTCATTCAGATGTTCCGGAATAGGGCTGCCCTCTTTATATTTTAAATTAACCAACTTACGAAACAGAAAGGCTTTATTTGTGGCTGATTTCCTATCATAAAGGCCCTCTAATTTTTTCCATAAATCATGTGCTGAAGTTTCAGTAGCAACATGATGAAACACACTGTCATCAATCCATTGACGGATAACACCAACGGCTTTTCGATTAAGCCTATTCCAGTCATCATCTTTCATACCCTCGGGTTTGCCATTATCACCCTCAATGGGTCCATACAAATCTTTACAAAATAATAGGTCCTCCATTTTAGTTTTCCAAGTTACCCAATTACTTCCATTGAAGCTAGACATGCGACCCACATTCCCATCCATTGATTTATACAAATAAATAAATTCAAATAGACCGTAAGCTCTGATACCAGTTGTTAGGGAAAATCGATGTGATTCCCCACAAGTAAATCAATCAATGGGAATAAAAACTAATGCGGAAAAATTAAATCAAAGGCAACACAAGAATTTTTACGTGGTTCCCTCAATGTGAGGTACGTCCACGGGATCGAAATCCGATTCCACTATCAACCAAATAATTCCAAACGATTACAAACGAGACACTAATGGTCTCACAAAACACCCTTAGGTGAATTCCAAATAATCATAAATAAACAAAGAGGAAAGACCTCACCAAATAGATGAACCAAAATCTTCTGAACCAGAGTTGAAGAAGACCCAAAATAACAAACTCAAAAAACTCCGTCAAAGCAGCCGAATTGAAGCAAACTGACCCAAGCCTTTTTTGATTCACTGAATTGCTTTTTAAATCTCAAACAGCCGCACAATGTCCTTCGGAAAAGGTGAACAATTTTGTAGCCGCCGTCCTTGCTTGGAAAACCAACCCTACTTTTTTGGGGCAAACATTAACAATATATATATATATATTGTGAATCTAGGGTTTTGTAATCAAACTCTAATTGTTTCCAAATTGAATTGGGTCTACTCAAATATAATATATAAAAATATATTATACCTAAACCAAGTCAAATTAAAATTCTTTCACAAATCAATTGGGTCCCACACTCCAATTAAGGAAGTATACCCAACTTACAAAATAGACACGGAAGTGACCTTAGCTTTATTGACTTGAATAATAGAAAAAATTATTAAAAATGAATAAAGCAGTGAAATAATAATCAAGAACCTATAATATCTGTGCATAGGAAAAAAGAAAAAAAAAAGAGAGAGAGAAGACCAAATGAATGGTGTATTTTATATGTAAAGATCAAAATTATAAATAAAATAAAAATAGTAAAGAGAAGGCGATAATTACTTTAGTAATGAAATTCTTTTATCTGCTACGTACATTCTCATATATTTATATTTCACCAAATGAATAAGCACATATAAATAAAAGAGAAAGATCATAAATGAACACATTTATTAAACAAACTTAAAAGAAAACCAAGTAAAACAAAATAAATAGAAAGACACTTGGCAAGCTTTGAGTCAGCAGTAGCAGTTCAAAGGGACTATGGTTCCATTTAGAGATGTCTTAGCTCAGACTCCATCATCCACATCCACATGTGAGAAGCTTCAAGCTGGGTCTAGTGCAATCATTCCATATCCATTATAATATCTGTCTGATATGATTGTAACAGAATTAGTTAGGAGTTAGTTAGAGTTAGTGAAGTTAGAGTTACTGTTAACTCATCATAGTTAGTCTTAAGTTTCAGAGGTTAGGTTGTTGTAAATATATAGTACATATTGATCTGGAAAAGAATAAGATAAGAGAGATTTCAAATCTTCTTTATGGTATCAGAGCCTTGATAATGCTCTCCCGAGCTTGAGGATCCATCAATGGCGACCTTGCCTTCTTCTCCTTAGATTCCTTCAAATCTTTCACTTCTTATCTCCAATCTAAATTCTTTTGTTACCGTTAAACTTGATTCTTCAAACTTCATTGCTTGGAAGAATCAATTCCATAACATTCTTCAAGCTACTGGTTTGCTCTGTTATGTTGATGGTCCTATTACTCCTCCTTCTCAATACATCAGAGAGGTACCAAATGTTGAATATGCTCAATGGATGCTCATTGACTCGCATCTCCTGAGCTGTATTACAACCACGTTGTCCTCAGCAGTCTTTACCATAGTTTTTCATCGCAAGACTAGTCATGAAGTCTGGAGCACACTTGAGAAACGATTTACTTCTCTCTCAAGGTCTCATATTCATCAACTCAAGAACAAGCTTCATAATGTTGTGAAAACATCTTGTTCAATGGAAGAATATCTTTCTCAAATTAAAACTCTATCTGATCAGTTGGCTATGGCTGCTTTACCAGTTGAAGACGAAGATCTTGTCCTTCTCACATTGAATGGCCTTCCTGTTGAATACAATGCTTTTAAAACGACAATTCGAGCAAGACCTGAGTCCATATCTATGGAAAATCTATCATCTCTGCTCTGTTCAGAGGAAATTCATGTAGAATCAGTTTCTAAATATTCTTCTGATATGTATGTGGCTTATTCCACAGCTGTACATCAAGGTTATCCTCAGAAACATTTTTCTCAGTCTTCTAGATTTCGCAATTCTTCCTCTAGTCAGTCTCACTTTAGCAGAGGTAACAAATATGGTGGTAGATATTTCCAAAGAGGAAGAAGAGATCGATTTGGTTATCACACTTCCAATAACAACTCCTCTGTGATTTGTCAAATTTGTGGCAAAAACAATCATAATGCTTTCAACTGCTGGTATCGAATGGATACTTCCTATCAGTCTGCAAACCCTAAGACCTCTCCTAATTCATCTAATTTTCAGAATAAGGCCTACATTGCTTCTGCATCTTCTTCATCAGACAATTGGTTTTTAGATTCAGCAGCCACTAGTCATGTCACACATGATCTGCAAAACTTACAGTCCTATCAGCCATATCAAGGTTCAGATCAAGTCATGGTTGGAGATGGTAATGCATACCTATTCAGTATAAAGGAAATGGTATTTTACCAACTCTGTCTCATAATTTCACTCTTACACATCTTCTTCATGTTCCTAAAATCTCTACAAATCTCATTTTTGTGCACCAATTTGTGTCTGATAATCATTGTTCTATTACTTTTGATTCTTCTGGTTTTGTGATTCAGGACAAGAGTAATAAAGCTATTCTCTATAGAGGTACTACTTCTCATGGCCTCTATCATCTTCCAGCTGTTCTTCCTAGATCTTCCTCTCATCAAGTCTGCCTCAACACCACTACTGCTTCTTCTACTTGGCATGCTAGCTTAGGCCATCATTCTTTGCATAAGATGCAACTGATTTGTAATAAACTGAAACTACCTAAAACTATTTCTAGTTCTTCATTTCCTTGTAAGCATTGTTGTATGCCAAAAGCCATCGATTGCCCTTTAGTTTGTCAACTACTTCTGTTAATAAATCGTTGGCCCTTATTCATAGTGATAGATGGGGACCATTTCACTCTTCTTCTTCCATTAAATATTATGTTTTGTTTGTTGATGATTTCAACAAGTTTACATGGCTCTATCCTTTACATTTTAAAAGTGAAGTTTTTGTAAAATTCAAAGCCTTTGTTGAAAATCACTTTACTATTAAATTGAAAATTCTTCGCACTATAATGGCACTGAATATCTAGGGCTGAAGTTTCAGGATTTTCTTCGCACACATGGTATTGATCATCAGTTGTCTTGTCCCTATATACCACCACAAAATGGTGTTGCTGAAAGAAAACAAAGACACATCATAGACACTACTATTGCTTTGCTTCAACAATCTTGTGTACCTCTTGCCTATTGGTTTGACATTGTAGCCACTTCTGTTTACCTTATTACTCATATGCCTAGGTCCAAGCTCCAAAACCAGTCCCGTTTTGAAATTTTGTTTCACCAATTACCTGACTATTATTTTCTCAAACCATTTGGTTGTCTTTACTTTCCTTAGCTCAAGTCATATGTTCATCACAAGCTTCAGTCCCGCTTTATTGTTTGTGTGTTGCTTGGCTACATACCTTCAGTCAAAGGTTGCAGGTGTCTTAACTCAAGCATTGGTCGCATTTATGTTTTTAGGCATGTTGTTTTTAATAAGCAAACTTTCCATTTGGCTGCCTCATCTGTGCAATCTCCTTCTCCTTCACCATTCACTATCTCATTATCAGTCTTTTTTTTGGCCATCTTGTTCTCATTCCACACCAGCTGTTACTACTCATTCTCCATCATTTTCATCAGTTGCTTTTCTTAATTCTCCATTTTCTCCAGCACTTTCTCCTTCTGCTTCTTCTTCTTCATTTCTTTCTTCTTCACTTGTTATTCCCATTGATTCTTTGGTTGTTGATCTTCAACACTATTCTCTTCCCTCTTCTTCTATTCCTCCTCCTGCTGTTCCATCTTTTAATCTTCATCCTATGGTTACTCGATCTAAGGCAGCTCATCTTACTTTGTCTACCATTACTTCTACTAATTATGAGCCTTGTTCATATAAAGAGGCTGATCTGTCTTCTGCTTGGACCAAGGCTATGAATGAAGAGTTTGCTGCTCTTCAACAACAGTCCACCTGGACTTTGGTTCCTTTGCCTCCCACCAAACAGGCTATTGGATGTAAGTGGGTTTTTCGTCTCAAACGCAATTCTGATGGCACAATTGCTCGTCATAAAAGCTCATCTTGTGGCCAAAGGATATCTCCAAGAAGAAGGTTTGGACTATCATGAGACATTCAGTCCGATTGCTAAACAACCAACTATTGGAATTTTGCTTTGTTTGGCACTTCATTTCTGTTGGCCGACTAAACAACTTGACATCTCAAATGCATTCTTGCATGGTATCTTGGATGAAGGAGTTTATATGACTCAACCTCAAGGTTTTGTTGACAATTCTAAGCCTCAGTTTGTATGCAAATTGACTAAAGCATTGTATGGCCTTAAACAAGCACCTCGTGCTTGGTATTCTACCTTTTCTAACTATCTTCTTACCAATGGGTTTGTTGTTAGTCCATCAGATTCCTTTCTATTTATTCAACACACTGTTATTACCATGACTGTGTTACTAGTATATGTTAATGATATCCTGGTTACTGGCAATGATTCAGTCCATATTGCTTCTCTTATTACTTACATGCACACTACATTTTCTATGAAAGAATTGGGTCTCATCAATTATTTCTTGGGTGTCTCTGTTACTTCCTCTGACTCTGGCTATTTTCATTCTCAAACTAAGTATGCCTTGAAAATTCTTGCTAAAGCTGGGATGTCTGATTGCAAGCTAGCTCCTTCTCTCATGTCAGTCAAGCCCTCTTCATTATCTTCTCCTACTATGGCTTATTCCAATCCTTTCCTCTATCGCAGCATTGTTGGTGCTCTCTAGTATTTGACCATTACTCGACCAGATATCTCCTTTGCTGTTAATCATGCTTGCCAAACTATGCATTCTCTTTCTGAAGCTGACTTTGCTTCTGTCAAACACTTGTTGCGATATCTCAAAGGCACCATTCATCAAGGCCTGTCATTTACTCCTGGTCCTTTTAAGCTTCATGCCTTCTCTGATTCAGATTGGGCTGGGAGTGTAAGTGATCGTCGATCTACCATTGGCTACTGTGTCTTTTTAGGTCCTAATCTTATCTCTTGGTCTGCCAAGAAGCAACCTACAGTCTATCGTTCTTCCACCGAAGCTAAATATTGAGCTCTAGCCCAAGCTACAGCTGAGTTGAGTTGGCTTCAAATGGTTCTCACTGATTTACACATTGCTTATCCTTGTCTAATCATTTGGTGTGATAACTTGTCTGCAATTTCCTTGAGCTCCAACCCTGTGTTTCATTCTCGGTCTAAACACATTGCTGTTGATTATCATTATATCTAAGAAAGAGTTGCCTCCAAACAAATCTTTGTCAAGCATGTTGCCTCCTCTGATCAGCTTGCTGATCTTTTTACAAAGACTTTACCAGTTTCTCGGTTCCACTTTCTTCATGACAAGCTCATGGTGCTTTCTTTCCCTATGAGCTTGCAGGGGGGTGATGAAAGTATAGCTCAGCAGCAGCTCAAACAGACCAAGACTCAGCAGCAGCAGTTCAAAGGGACTATGGTTCCGTTTAGAGATGTCTTAGCTCAGACTCCATCATCCACATCCATGTGTGAGAAGCTTCAAACTGAGTCTAGTGCAATCATTCCATATCTATTATAATATCTGTGTGATATGATTGTTACAGAATTAGTTAGAAGTTAGTTAGAGTTAGTGTAGTTAGAGTTAGTGTTAACTCATCATAGTTAGTCTTAAGTTTTAGAGGTTAGGTTGTTGTATATATATACTACATATTGATCTGTAAAAGAATAAGATAAGAGAGATTTCAAATCTTCTTTAAAAATTCCAATGATACCAAGCACATTTTTAAAGTTTTCTAAGAGAAGACTCTACTTTACTTATATATTGAGGGTGTTTGGTACAACTGTTAAAATAGATTATAGATTATAACTTAATATATTATAGATTATAGCTTTAATAAGAAGTTATTAATCTGTTTGGCGGAGCTGCTGGATTATAGATTTAAATTGTTGAGTAGTATTTGATAGATAAGTTATGAAATAGCTTTTTGAATTAACTTTTATTTTTTGTTATTCACGACTAGTCCACATTTTCCATAAAAAAATAATAATAATAATTTATAGTCCATTTGGATCTTTTTTATTTTTTAAAAATTAAGATGTCCACCATAAAAGCTAATAATCAGAAGTAGGGGTAGATAGCTTCTCAGAATCAATTTTTTTGAGTTAAAATAAGTTGCTAGAATAAAAAACTGTTTGAAATAAGTTCAATCAAACAGTCCAAAATAGCTTTTTCAAAACTAAGGGGGCGTTTGGCATAACCTATATAAGTACACTTATTTGAGTTACATCACCTCTCTAATTTTCTGTACATCTTTTCGTAAAAAATTAAAAAATATATTTATTTAGATCATTCTAAATACCTCCTAAATTTATTAGTTAGCCAAAATAAACCAACACCAAACATCCCCATTATATGATTAGTGGCCAACCTCACATTTGCAGTAAGGAGCCCAAAGAGTAGGAATGCTTATTGAACAATACAAGCAATGAACCATTCAAAAGTACTATGGACTGTTTACAAGGGACTCATCACATCATCATTGAAACAGTCAACATAAGATCATGAATAGTTTTGAGGATGAGACATATATCCAATGATTGAAGGGTGGTGCCAATAGGAGGAGTAGTAGTGTCATGACATTTGGTTCTCCCTAACCTATACTATTGTCAATTTTTGTTTTTAAAAACACTTTCAGCATACCCTTTTGATGCTTTCTTCACCAAGTTTTCTCCTTGGTTTTTTTATAGTAGCCGGCCCATCTTACATATTTTCATTTATGTACACACATACAATATGTTATAAATCTCCCCAAAAACAGTGTTCATGCACTTGTTTCGCGAAGCATTTTTTGTGTTTTTCGCAGCAAAGTTCTGCCATGGTAGCGGGGGCTAATGGAGATCGGTCGCTGAAGGAGACACCAACATGGGCGGTTGCACTTGTTTCTGCAGTTTTTGTGATCATTTCTGTTCTTATTGAACATGGGATTCATTCTCTTGAAAAGGTAAAACTGACTAAGATTTTTATGTAAAATTTGAATGATTCTGCAAGCTTTTTATATATGGTTGGATGGAATTTTGGAAAGAATTCAATTCTGAACTATTAACTTTGGTTTCTTGAATGGTACAGTGGTTTCGGAAGGGCCAGAAGAAGGCCATGATTGAGGCTTTGGAGAAGATTAAAGCCGGTCTCTCTCTCTCTCTCTCTCTCCCCCCTCCTTTCACAATTATATTGAAATATATATGATGAAGTTTATAAAGTTAGCAGAACGCCAAAAAGGATTCCTCATATCACGGATAATTACAAGTAGTAAGTTTAGAGGAGCTATTTATTGATTATACACAACTTGTTGACTATCTTTCTCATTTATTAAAGTAAGTGATGCAATTCAAAAATTAGAGGTGAGTCTAGAATTTTATTAAAGGGATGCAATTCAAAAATTATTAGGTGAGTTTAGAATTTTAGTATGTTCATCCAGTGACATGTGATCATAGAGTTACTTCGTTCATATTTATTTTTTATTTTTTGAAAAATCGTCATATGGATATGTCATCTCTTTCAACTATTACTTATAATAATAGTATTTAAAAAAAAAAAAAAAACAGTAACACCTTGACTGAGTTTGGGCCAACATTAATTTTTCATCTTACATTTCTATAATTGTTTTTCTATGCACACTGCATATTCTTTTTGAATTAATAATGAAATAAAAAAATGGTCTTTTATTATCAAATTATTTTAAAAAAATTTAAAAATGTGCAGAATTGATGCTTCTAGGATTCATATCCCTACTGATCACAGTAGGTACAAGCCTTGTGTCTAAGATATGTATTCCTTCCAAAGCTGGAAATATCATGCTCCCTTGTAAGCAGCAGAACTCCAACAACAAGCTTTCTCACGCATCAATAAAGTTGTTTGCCGGAGATACTGCCATTCGGCGGCGAGTTCTAGCTCCAGCTAGTGGTGCTAATGCTGGTCAAGACTACTGCTCTCAATATGTATGCCAAAAGTCGTCATTTTTTTTTTTTTTTTTTTGGTGCATATGTTTCCTATAGATGGGTCATTTAAGAAATTTTTCCTGAAAACAATTTTGGAAACAGTTCGCCAAATAAGATTGTTTTGTGATCATCAATTGTTTGTGAATGAACAGGGGAAAGTGTCGTTGATATCTCAGTCAGGGGTGCACCAATTGCACATTTTCATATTTGTGCTTGCCATTTTCCATGTTCTGTATAGTGTGATCACCATGGCTCTAGCACAGGCCAAAGTATGTCACTCCACTCCACTGCTTCTACTTTTCTGATTCAAGATTTTTGGTTAATGTGATTTATTATTTATTGATTTTTTGGGGGGTATTATTGAAAGGTGAAGAAATGGAAAGCATGGGAGCAAGAAACCAATTCATTGGAATATCAATTTAATAATGGTAATTACAATCAGCCTTCAAGTTTACTTTTATTTATTTATTATTGTGTAGAGAAAATAAAGTGTGTAATTGAGTTACGTGAATGTTGATTTTGGACAGACCCTGCAAGGTTCAGGTTCGCTCATCAGACTTCCTTTGTTAGGCAGCACAGTGGCTTCTCCACAATGCCTGGTCTCAGATGGGTTGTAAGTTCCACTACTACTCCATGCCCCATTGTTTTAGAGTCGCGTTTTTCTCAAATTCATATCTCAATTTGAGAAAATTTAATGGGTCTGGAGGCATATTAGAGATCCGTTTTAATGATACGAACTATTCATTTTGTAATCGCAATTCCATATAACATAAATTATTATATTTTTATAATAACAGAGACTAAAATAAATAAAGCAAATTTACAGGTGGCTTTCTTTAGGCAATTCTTTGCGTCAGTAACAAAAGTGGACTATCTGACTATGCGACACGGATTCATTAACGTAAGTAAAATTTCCAAATTACACACTTTTTATCCAATAATAATAATAATAATTTAGTTCAAGGGAACTAAAGTTGGGGGCCCAATCTGGCCCAATGCGTAATTTTGTCTTGGGCCATCCCCATCTATCTGGGCCATTTGTGCTCAAAGACTCATTGTATCCTCATCCATTTTTAACTGCAGGCTCATTTTGCTTCAAATACCAAATTTGACTTCCACAAGTACATCAAAAGATCTATGGAAGATGATTTCAAAGTGGTTGTTGGTATCAGGTTTCTCTCTCTTCTATTTGGCAAATATTATATATGGAAAATTATATTGTTATAATATTTTTATATAAAATTCATAACAAGAACGATAATAGTTACATTTGTAAAATTATAATGACAATGATAAATGTTTTCATTATAAATGAAGGAAGCACAAAATATCGCATCATTCTATACAACTTACATGCACTAACTAATTACCATGATGTTACACTTGGCAGTGTACCACTTTGGATATTTGCAGTCATCTTTCAGCTATTAAATGTCTATAGTAGGCCTTCTCTCTCTCTCTCTCTCTCTCTCTCTCTCTCTCTCTCATATTTGCATTATTATTACTATTTAAATTTTTTGGTTTTTAATTGAACTCTCATATGGAATGTTGAATTCTCTCCTTGTGCAGGATGGTATACACTTTTCGCGGTATCATTCTTGCCACCAGCAGTAAGAATTTATTTATTTATTCTTCACTTTAATTATACTTGTTTTTCCTAACATTAAAGAAATGAAAGAATTAGAAAGCATATATAACTTAATAAAGCCCAAACAATGAAAATTACAGATACTGTTGTTAGTTGGTACAAAGCTTGAGATCATAATAATGGAAATGGCTCAGCAAATCCAAGAAAGAACAACCATTGTGGAGGGAGTTCCAGTTGTAGAGCCTAGTAACAAGTACTTTTGGTTCAATCAACCCGAATTGATTCTGTTGTTGATTCATTTTACCTTGTTCCAGGTAATTCATCATAAGCCTTGAAAAGTTTTTAAGCAGTGTTACTAATACAAAAACCAAACATAATTCATTTTATATGTTTTCTAATGCAATTATCTAAAGATATTGCCTTAAAGTTTGGAGCTTTGTATTACAAGCTATTATTAAGATTAATGTTTTCAATTTTACAGAATGCATTCCAGATGGCCTACTTTCTGTGGACATGGGTAATTAAACAAAAAAAAACCTGCAATTTTGGCTTATTTCCTCAAAAAATTTGATTAATATTCTGCTTAAATACTGACTAATATATATACTATGATGATATGGTTAGTGCAGTTTGAGTTTGGGATAACATCATGCTTTCATGAAAACTTGCCAGTCATTTTAGCCAAGGTTATACTTGGAGTAGCATTTCAAGTTTTATGTAGCTACATCACCTTCCCTCTCTATGCCTTGGTCACCCAAGTGAGTACTCCTATAACTCAACTCCAACAACAATGATATTGATAGGTTGTTGATGATTTTCTGTCTTACTCTCTTCTACCCCTATCACAAAATTGGAGATAGTAAGAGATATCGATCTTGTGATAGAGATGTAATTTAATATAGAAGGATAAAAAAAAAGAAATGGGACAGAAGATTCGGTTCCATATATCAATAATCATGAGGCTAGCCAATCAGTTATGGGCCAATTGAGCAAATCCAAACTCGATTTTAGATTTTGCTCTTGCTAGTGTTTTTCACTGATACTAGAGATTTGCGAGTAATAGTAAATAGTCAAAGTTTACTTTGTATTGTGGGCCCAAAAAGTAATATTATATATAAAAATAATACCACATGTCGAGATGACCAACAAAAATCTCACATTTATCGTAGTAGAGGACACATGGTTTGGTTATTAGGTCTCGTTTGGGAACAGACTAATTTAGTAATTTTTTGACTATTTGGCTAAAAAGGTAGGTAAAAAAAACTTATATATTTAAGATGATTTTTTGACTAAATACGAAAAGATGTGCAAAAAGTAGAGAGAAAAGAGAATCTTTGACTTTTTGGTATGAGTTGTTGACTTTTGGACTAAAATGATAATTTTTTGACTTTTTGACTAAAAGACTAAGTCCCCAAACGGGCCTTAGTCTTTTTGAAACACTACCGTAGTGATATGCGTTAGTGGTGTGCTCGTCCAATAACAGAGAACTATATACTTACATGACCCCAAATAATATTAATAATTTGGAAAAATCATGAAACACAATCGGTCAAGCATACTACAACTATATGGTGTTCCAAACTTACGTCTTAATTTCTGGGTTAGCGGCGGAAAAAGAGAGTTCACACGTGATTTCATTTATCTTTTTATTGACTAGTGACACCATAGGTTGCACTCAATATTTGTTAGGTTTCTATTATTTTGAAGGGAAAAAAAAAGTTGTATAAAAAAGTATAATTTACAATCATGGATCACTCAAATATGTCAGCTAAATTTCAGATGGGATCTCACATGAAGAAAGCAATCTTTGAAGAACAGACAGCAAAAGCTCTAAAGAAATGGCAGAAGGCAGCAAGGGAGAGGAAGAAGTTGAGGAATAAAGCAGCAGAAGCAGATGCATCATCATCTGGGTTCACCAGTGTGGATGCAACTCCGAGCCGTGGCTCATCACCCATTCATTTGCTTCACAAGTTCAGAAACAAGAAGTCCAGTCCAGATACCGAAAGCATAATAGTCAACTCTCCTCCTAAAGCTTACTACTCTGAAACTGAGATATCAGAGGTTGAAGAAGAAGAAGAAGAAGAAGAAGCTCCTCCTTCTGCACTTGTTTCCAGTGATCATGATCATCATGAAACAATACCCAAATATCATTACAATGCAGTTAGAGATCACGAGGCTCGTCGCGATGATTTCTCCTTCAGTCTGCCTTAGAACTTGGCTTCTTGATTTACTTACTTTGTCTCTGCTAATTAAAAGTTGATCATCTAAAGAGTTGTTGTAATCAAATCTAATCATAATTTTATTTTATTTTTGTAAACGATTAATACCACGGTCAAGAGAATTAGAGAAGGAAAAGTTGCACACACAACTGTAAAATTGGAATCCAAACATTACATCTGATGAGAGAACATTCAGCCCTTGCTCTTATGCCACATGTCATAAAATGGTACATTTGTTCTAATCATTAGTGGATATTCCATAATTATCACATGAAACTATTTATGTTATATTTTTAATAAATAAAAAATTATAACATATATTAAGTCGATTATTATTTATCTTTTAATTATTTAATAAAGATAGTCAGTATGTCTTATCCTCTCGCGTTATGCTATGAACCTAAATTGATCATAAAAATAGACATAAAATATTTATAAATAAACAATATTTTAAAACAAAATTTATTTGAGGGACTCACATATAGAAAACTTATCTATCTATAGACATTTTGTGTCCAATTTTGATTTTTCTATCTGTTTCTCTATTCTTAAAAGATAAAAACGAAATCTACACAAATTCATTCATCTTGACTAATCATCTGAAACAAACAAATAAAAAATAGGAAAACTAATGATTCATAATAGAATATTAATGTAGTTGAGAGGGATTCAAGAATAGAAAAACCAAAGCACGATAATTTTAACATAAAGAAAACATTGACACGACTTTAAAATGAATGGTAAATGAGGTATACGTGCTATGAAAAGGACCAAAAAAAATCAAAAAAAAATAATTATTCATAATTGTTGGTTACATATTTTGTAAAAGACCAATTATAGTTCGACGCGTGGTAGAGTAAGGGTAATATAGGAAGACTGTTCAAGTCTTCGATCTTGATCATACACGTGACAGTTGATATTGTCTATTGCGTGGTCCGAGTAACATTGGATCAACAAAGAGATACAAGGTGACGTGGCTTTAGCAGTTACTCACATTCAAATTCAAATATAAGAGGGAAGCTTAATTGCAAGTGATGGCATAGTGGAACTACTTGTGAGGCAGCATGATCAGTGATCACGGAGGAGCAATTCGACAGTTTGAAGTGCAGTTCGATGGTCATCTTTGAGGAGTATAAATAGCAGGGAAGACCCCAGAAAAAAGCCCCAGACTCAGATCCAACAAACTAGTCTTACTTTACATATTTCTTTCCAGTTTTTATATTTCCTGTTCTTTACATTCCTGTACTTTAAATTCATGCACTGTACTTCATTCATAGGAGTAGTTTCAAATAAATTGTCACTGTGAACCTCTACGAGGCTGGATTTGGATCATTGTAAGTTTTTCATACTAATGAAATGCTTCAATTGCTCTTTATTTAACTGTTTTTGTGTTTAAATTCTCTTAAATCAAGCCACCAATAAAAGTCCTCTTCATTGAGGCTGAAAGAACTACAACACAATCGTCTGATAATTGGTTGGCAATTAAAATTCTGTAAGGACTGATTGATCCTTGCTGGCACGCTCACAATTACAAAAATAACCTTCGAAAGCTAAAAAGCCAACATATATTTTTGGCACGCCCGGTGGGACTCATTTAAAATGGCTAGACGTAGGAGACAAGGAGAAAATGAACGCTTGGAAGAAGGCGTGGAAGGAGAGGTAAAGATACCTAATCCAGAAAATAATGTGATAACACATCCTGTGAAAACTCTTATTTTATCGGAACCTATGGTCGAACAGACCAGTACTTCAGAGCAAATACCATTTGTTCGTAATCTTGGACAAGACCAAGGAATTGGACCATCTACTGTCCCTTCTACTCAGCCAGTGAATCCATGGGGTGGCCTAGTAGATGCCATGAGACAGCAATTAATAAACACAATGGAAAGGTGGGCAACATCCTTTTTGGATCGAATAAATAATCACCAACCAACAAATGCAAGACACATGGAGGAAGTAAATGTCCCTCAACAAAGATTGGCTAGAGATAAACAGCCTATGCAAGTTAATGGACATTCTAATGGTCAAACTAGTAATCAGAGTCATGAAAGACTATCACCTCAGTCTTGGTACGAACCCATTTTGAGGCCTATAGCAGGCCAAAATGCCTCAATGTTCAACAGTGAAGCCATGCAAGTTGGTGGATCTGGCCCAGTACAAGAAAATGGTATAAGAATGGTTCCAAATCTCACGTTCGAAGCCATACCTGGCACTAGAGGGTACAATAATCCCTTATTCGAATTTATACCCGGGGGGTTGGAAGGTTTTCCCACAAATAGAAGGGATACAACACCTGTTCCAACACCTTTCGTAGGTCCCTTCACAAGACAGGCTCAAAGAGGTTACCCACACCCCCAACAGCAACCTGTACCACAGGGACAACCAGTCCCAAATGTACCACCCTATGGACCAAGAGGACCACAAGCACAAGTTTGTCCACCAAATCCTGTGTTTGTTCCCCCAGTAGTGGTTCAGCAGGCACAAAATATGGTCCCTAGAGACCAATTGCTGATATAGTTAGGGAGATGTGTGGACCAATGGCTCGGGGGGTCCAAACTCCTGTGTACAGAAAACCATATCCAGAATGGGTCGACAGGGTACATGAATACCCAAGGGGTTTCAGGATACCAGATTTTGTCCTTTTTTATGGGAACGAAAACCAATCAACAGTAGAGCATATTGCTAGGTTTGCTGCTCAATGTGGTGAATTTACCAATCATGACTATATGAAGTTGAGACTATTCCCAAACTCTCTAACTGGGGGAGCATTTGTATAGTACATTAACCTTCCACCTGACTCTATCCAGACTTGGCAACAAATGGAAGAGGCATTTCATGCCCAATTCTTCCAATCAGAGCTAGAAGTTTCCATGGCAGACTTGGCAAGATTGAGTAAAAGGTCGGAAGAGAAGGCTACTCAGTTTATTGCCAGATTTAAAAGGGCTCGAAATAAATGTAGAATAATCTTGCCAGAGCCAGAATTCGTAAGATTGGCCCAAAATGGCTTAGAGTTCAGGCTTCGAAAGAAGTTTGACTCAACAGAGTTTAGGGACTTAGTGGAACTGACTTACAAAGTATCTAGATATGAAGCATTACTAGAAGAGGAGTAAGATCGAAATAATGCATCATATAAGTCATACTACAAAGATCCTAACTATGAGATTGATGCAGCAGAGATTGTAGGGAAAGAGCCTATGATCTGTGAAGCATTAATTCATAAGGATACGACAATTGACCTGCAGTTTAAAAAGAAAGATCTCCACAGGAAGTATTCTTTCGATTTAACTAAGGCAGATGACATTTTTGATCATTTGCTTGCGGCTAACTTCCTTAAGTTACCAAAAAGGGTTAAAATTCCATCTCTTGATGAACTTAAAGGAAAAGTATATTGTAAATGGCGTAATTCTTGATCTCACTCGACTAAAAACTGTGTTGTTTTTTGAGACAGGATCCAAGAACAAATTCGGAAAGGGAGTTTGAAATTTCCAGCCAAAGCTGAAAAGGCCATGGGGATCGACAGTAATCCATTTCCAGAAATTGGAGAGGTGGCAGCCAATGTCATTATGCCAGATTTTCAGAACCTGTCTTTCAAAGAATTGGAAGAAGTCAATGTACAGATGCATGTGGCCAACTAGACAACAATCAAGAAAGACACTAGAAATCTACCAGCTATTGGACAAGATTTCTTACATCAGAGGGAAGACTCTGATGAAGAAGCACTGGATGATGACTCCCTAGAGGCAGCCGTAATGCAGAGGATGTGTCCCAGGTGCAGACTGAGTTATAAGTGGTTGAAAGGCCTTCCAGTCGATGGGAAGCAATATTACAGGGATGTGCAGAGGCGTCCCAAACCAACCAATACTTATAATAAAAGGCCGTAGCCTGCTAAGGTTAGGCAGCAGCCATTAGTGGTTGAGCCTGCAGTTGATAGAATGCATGCTAAAGGCAAGAGGCCCTTATATGAGTCCAGGACACCTAACTATTACAGAATGGAGAGTAGTCATTCTGAAAGAAGACTGGAGAAGAGTTCAGGTTTTAGGATCAAAGCCAGAGATTGGCCCCCTGGATCAGCCTCACGGAGGATAGAAAATGATCACCTTCATTGAAGGCCTGAATCAGGCTCAAAGCTTGGGGTTAGGGCCAAGCAATTGCCTTCACAGCCAGCTTCGAAGGTGGCATCGAAGGAAGAAAAGGGCAGCGCAACATCTGGGTCAGTAAGTTCGTGGGTACCTGGAGTTCTAAATTGGTTTGTGATGCAGAACAAACCTAGGGAAGTGCCTACCCAAAGGAATGTTGGAAATCAAGGTAGGATGGTTAAGCCTCCTTTGGTGGTCCCTAACAATTGGGTATTGCTGAAACACCCAAGAACGAAGGAACCAGATATGGTCCCCGTAATTTCCAGATCACAAAGGAAGAAAATTCAGCGTAGGTACACCTAGTACCAGCAAGACCTGGAAGAAAGTGGAGAGAGTTCTTCATTGATCCAGGCTGAAGGAAAGAAGAATCCAAAGTCAGACCATACTCCGAAGCCAACTCTACAAAGCAAGGTGGGTTGCAGCAGAGAACAGTTGGCTAAGGTTCATTCTGAACTAAGAGTCAGAGAGAAGGCTAGCTTAGCAGGATTGGAGAAAGCTCTGATGGAGAATGGTAGCGAGACAAAAGAAGAAATTGGCATGAGCCAAAAGAAAGAAATGGTGGAAGAAGAAATGTTCGAAGCCTTCATGGCCGAGCAAACATTTTTGGTTGAAAAACCAGTCAAGGAAAACCATTCGAAGGAACTTGTTAGCAATAAAGTGCCAGAATGCAGCATGCAGGATGCTTCTGAGGTAACTGACTGTAGACACCCCATTTTTGACCGACCTTGAGATTCAGACGTCACCAGTTGAGCACTCGGTGATATTGCATGTTGTGCTTGCTCAGAAGTTTCAGAGTCGCGGCCGCGAGCCTTGCCTCCAGACTCCCGGACTCTTTTGTACTTTGCCTCGGTTTGCGAACCAGGCTCGATTTTCTCTGTTTTCTCTTACCAAAGGGAGGGAGAGGTCCCGTAGACCATCCCTCAGTGGCCGTGGGCTACATTTTGTGGCTGTAGGCCATTTTGTCCATTTCGGAGCCCGATTTCCAATTTTTCAGGACCGTTGGCCGTGTGCCTCGGTTCGGGACCGCTTAACCATCTCCGTTTGCTCCGGTTTTTGGCATACATCTTATTTACTCCCTTTTGAGGGACACTGAGGTCTGAGAGACCCACTTCGTGGTCGAATGCCACTTTTGGTGCTTAACAGGCAGTTTTCGGGACCCCGAACTGCGCGTTCTGGCCCCCGAACATTTGTGTTGCATCGGTTTTCATTCATTTTTGGCAGGTGCCTTTGTTTCATCACCAGGAAGACCGTAGAAGGGTGGGAAGCCAGCAATTGTTTCAGCAACCAGTTATATTCCTCCGGTGCCCTCCGACGCCCGTTTTTTCTCACTTCCAAGCCAATGTTGACCACCCTAGGGTCACTTTCTTCAATCCTAACCCCCATATTTGTGTTGTACACACATGGGAGGACACCAAAAGTTGGTGGCCAGCCAGTAATTCCCCCTGACCCTTTTGAACCCTTCCTAAAAATGGCCTATTCTCTCTCCTGTTTTACAGTTGACAATTTTGAACCACAGGGTTGTGTTGAGGGCACCTGGGAGGACACCAATTTGTGGTGGCCGGCCAGAAAATCTTTTTGACCTTTTTGACCCCTAGCCGGCCGGCCATGGGGGGTGGCCGGCCGGCCACCTGCAGCTCCAAAACCTGGCCGGCCTTGCTCCTCAGGGTGAGTACATTACAGTTGTATATCTGTTTTCCCTCCAAAAAACCTGTATCTGGGGGACAACTTTTGGGGGGAAACTTGATCCATTTCCCCCCCACTTTTTCCCTCATTTTCTCCCCCTCTTTGATCTACATAACTGGCCTCCAGCATTGGTCCAAGGGTTGGGAAAAATTTGCCTTGAAGCTTGCATATACACATCTCTCTCTATCTCTATATTTCCAAGCTCAAACCTTCAAACCCTACACCATTTACACTACACCACCAAGCCCCCACCCTTCCATCCTCCATTCCAGAAGTTTGAGGGTGTTCTCCAAGGCCTAGGGGTGCTGCAAACTCAAGCCAAGAGTTGCTAAAGACTTGTCTTCAAGGGTAAGTTCTATTTCCCCTCTTTTGAGCTTATTTTTGTATCATTTCTTAGCCATACATGCTTGCTGTTTTGAGCTCCGGCCCTAACTGAAATTGGCACTTTTTTGAGCTTCTTTTCACTTTTGTTTAAGGGCCTCTCACTGTTTGAGGCCTCCTTGATACACTTGCTTCATTATCCCTCTTGTATGCCACTATCTTGTGTAGTATTTTTGGCCTATGCATGATCTGTTTTGGATCATGATGTAAACTGTAGATAGGCTTATTTTGAGCCCTTCTTCAACATTGAAGAAGGGCTCATCACTGTTTGGGACCTCCATGTGCCACTTGTCATTATACCCCTCTTTGGTCCCCATTTTTGCATGATTTATTAGCCTCTGATGCTTCCATTTTTGGGCTCTTTTCAGAACTGAAAACAGTCTTATTTTGACCCCCTTGCCATGTTTCATTAAGGGTCTTTCATTGTTTGAGGCATCATGTTTATACTTTGTGTTATATCTCTCATTTTGGCCATGTTTTGCGTAGTATTTTTGGCTTGCATGCATACTGTTTTGGGTCCGGCCATCAACTGTAAAATGCCATATTTTAGGCCCCTCTTCAACATTGTTGAAGGGCCCCTTTATGTTTAAGGCCAGAAACCTCCACTTGCTTCTTTGTCCATCTTTTGGCCCATTTCTTGCATGAGAGATTGACCATACCTGTGCTTGTTTTTGGGCTCTTTTCAGAACTATAAAAGGTCATATTTTGGGTCCCTCTTCAACATTGTTGAAGGACCCTTAGCTTTTTGGGGCCAGCAGCTGTGACTTTTTTCATAACCTCACATTTAGGGCCATTTTTGCATGCTAGTTTTGCCCTATTTGTGTTTGCTTTTTGGCCCTGCTTAAAACTGAAAACATGCTTGTTTTGGGGCTGCCTTGAATCTGTATTCACATGTCATGATCAAATTATGCATGCTTTGTATAGCTGTAAGCCATTTCGTGTACCTAGTTTTGCATTTCGGGAGAAATTCCATGCATCGGGTGTCATTTCGCCTTGTTTCGGGGCTGTTTTGCCCCTCATTTTGCTACTGATTTTTGCATGTTTGCATATCATATTCCATGTCTTTGCCATGTCTCATTAGAGTGGCATTTCGGTGCCTGAGGGTCGGTCCTCGGTTTGCGTGCACGCGTGTATGCATTTCGAGTTGTCTTGTTTTCATCTGATGGCCTCCTATGTGAGTGTGGCTGAGGTCCACTTGTGTTGGTGTAAGTCCATTATGCATTGTGTATGCTAGGTTGTATGTTAGCGCATTGTGTATGCCATGTTACCTCGTGCATCGTGTATGCCATTTCATAGCATTATGTATGTTAGGTTGTATCTTAGTTGCATTTCATGCATATCATGCATATTGCATCGTGCTTGGGATAGGAGTTAGCCCGAGCATGGGAAACGAGGTACGTTTCGTACTCCGAGTGACGGAACGTGTCTCAATTCTCCAGTCACCGACACTCCGGATTAGCCATGATGGAGTTAGGTTTTAGTTGAGTTTTTATGTGCATTCATTCTATATTGAGTTGCACAATTCGACTCCTCGGCCATCATGCATTGAGATGCGTGATTGGTGGCACGAGGATCGAGGCATGCATACATCTGTGAAAACACATTGCTATGCCCCTCTCCTGCTCTCTGTTGCAGCAAATCAAGAATCAGCAGTCTTCCGGAGCTTGGCGCGCTTTCCAAGAATAATTGTAAAACAGAGGCTAATTGGGGCATCCCAGTGGATTTCCGCGCAAGGCAGCCCAAACATACATCATTCATCAGAGTCAAGGCAGTCCTTGGCTTGCATGCCAGTTTATAGCTTTCTTAGTTAATTTGTAAATTAATTAGGAATTTGTTTATATTCGGACTGTATCATTTGGACTGTAATATTTATTCGGGACTGTATATTTATTCGGACCCTCTGTGCGAGGGCATAATTGTAATAAGTGTGCGTGAGTGTGATGTATGTCTTCCAACCCCACGTCTTTCTTCCCTTTTATTTACCTGCTTATGATGGCTAAATTAGGGCATATTTCAATTAACATACAGTATGACAGCATGTTTGCATCATTCATCTGTTTTGCATGCACCGGGCTCGGCGCATCATACTAACTGCATTTGTATTTCAATTTCAAAGTTGAATACTTGTTAGCTGTTGCATCTCATATGCCATGTTTAGAGTAGCTGAGCCTGCTATAGTTGCATTTTTGCATGTGTTGCATTAGGCATTTCTGTATACTTAGGATCATGCATGATTTCTAATGTAGTTTCTGTTTTGGCTTGGAGTACTCGGTAAGTTTTATGCTTTAGCATCCTTGCATGCGTATGAGTGACTGCCATGATAGCATGCTTACCATGAGGCTATATGCTTATGTGATATAACTGCCTGAATGCCTGTGGGTGAAGGTTGGGTTATTTGGATTAGAACAAATCATTGACTGTGAGTTTTAAGCCCACTAGATAGTGGCAAAACCATCTTTTCTAAGCTCACCCGAGGGTGGCAAAATCTGCATTTTAAGCCTACTTGTGAGTAGCAAACCATCTTCCAAAAACAAACAAGAAATATTTTGTTCCAAATCAGGCGACCCAGTCTATATTTGTATGCTGTGCGCATCACATAGTAATCTAGGCTAATAACCGGAATAAGAACACACAATGTTTTCAAAAAAAGATATCATGGTTAGTAGAGGCCGATCTTTGATCGGGCGAGTGGGGGTGCTCACGAAGTGACCTTCTCCAATCATACCTAAGTTCCCGAGCCGAGGCAACTTTGGTGATGACGGACACGTGGCCTTAGGCAACGAGTCAGGGTTTCCTAAATTTCTCAAAATAAAATATTTAGGTGGCGACTCTGTATCTGGCAAAGCAGTCCATGTTTGGCACTTCTTTCAAAAATCTGTTTTCTCAAAACGATTTGCCGGATTTGGACTCTTTGGTTCAGATTTAGAATCGTAACAATTTGAGAGTCCTGAGCTGTAGTGACCCCAAATGAACAGAACGGGAATCACCCTCCCGGGACGTTCGGGGACGTCTACAGTTTCTGGCGACTCTGCTGGGGATTTAGAGAACTTGACTCGAACTCGTGATATCTGTTTTTGACTACACTTGCGTGTTTCTTTGCATTGCATTTGCATTGGTGCACCTAGGACACCGTGTTTGCCATCTGCTATTCCTGAACGGTTTGCCGGAGGTTTGTCTTGTCAAGGCATGACCATAAGGCTGACCGGTTGTGGGCTCTGCCAGTATGGAAACACAAACCCCGATTTTACCGGGGCACCCTTTTTGACCATTCGACCTAGTGCATATTCGGATCCATAGTGACCATTCCAAACTAGGACAGGTTACTTACCCGTTTATAGGTTGTTTGAAACCGCTGCGTGCGTAGTGAAACCCTAGCTCCTGACAAAATAGGACAGGGAAACCCTACCCCAACATAGGGGTGTTTTGGCTCTCACTTACCTGTTATGTGCTTTAGAGTGCGTCTCTTCAGGAATGCACGTATCAGTGTATGAGTTTGGGCATCAGGCCTGCGGGCATCAGTCAATATTTGAGAATCAGTTATCTGCGGGTATCAGAGATTCAGTTTTGGGGACAGTGATACAGGGATAATAATCAGTGTTTGAGGACAGTGTGTATTCAGCTTATCGACTGTGTGTTGTTATGCCCGGCTGTGTGTCATGCATTTACTTTACGCTGTTATGCTGTCCATTTATCTGTTTATTTATTTCCTTATTGCTTTATTTATCTCTTTGCTAGGGCAGTTTTAGCACAATTGCTTCCAACCCAGCAGATATTTCCCAAGCACTTTGGACACGAGGTCGTCGACTCAATCGATCCGAGGATCTAATTGACGAACAGCCAGTGTTTCATTCTCTACCCCCTGTTGTCAGAAGAAAGTCGAGAAAGCGCAGTGTGTCATAACAGAGGTTGTCAGAACAGTGGGTTACTCCATCGAAGGACAATAGAACTGAGGTCCCGATTGTTGCTATAGAAATAGACATACCAGTTAGTCGGATAGATCAGCAAAATACATTAGGGATGGAAGCCCTAATGCGCCAGATGCAGGAGAGCATGAGACAAATGCAAGAGGATGTTGCCCGTCAAGCGAAATTCTCCAAACAGCAGGCCGCGGTCATGGCCCAGCAGGCCGAGCTAATTACCAGACTGCAACAGCAGAATGCGGCATCTGCTTCACATCAAGTCCCTCCTCCGCCAGGGGCTCCATTACCTGAGCAGGCACCTACTGTCCAGAACGCTCCCCCAAACACCCAGAACACTGTGCCAAATATCCAAAACCTACAAGAGGACACGAATCTTCCAACGGGGCCAGCTCCGCCCCCGCTTCCACCTCAACTGTCCAAGACCCATACACCCAACCACCCGGACTCTCCCTTCGAGTTCGAGATAGACCACACAGCTCTGAAATTGAGCAAGCTTGAGAAGCTCTTCAAGAAATCGCAAGGGGTAAAGGCTATTCCGGATATCGAGGATGGATATACTGATGTGGCCGTGACATTGCCTGATAGGTTCAAGATGCCGCAAATTGACCGCTTTGACGGGTCCGGGGACCCTATGGTCCATCTTCGGCTATTCTCAGACTTCCTGTGGCCAATGGGCCTAACCCGACCACAAAAGCTTTCACTGTTCGGTCGGACTCTGTCGGGTGTAGCCGCCATCTGGTACGCAAAGTTAGAAGATGAAGTAAAGAGGAGTTATGATGAAATGACAGAGGCCTTTGTCGCGCAGTACTCGTATAACACTTAGATTGAGATTACAACTCGTGATCTCGAAACGACAAGGCAGGAGCCCAAGGAAACTTTCTCAGATTTTGTAACCCGATGGAGGGCAAAGGCGTCGATGATGACTTTGAGGCCCACTGATAAAGATCAAATCAGGATGATTGTGCGCAATCTCCAACCAAAATTGATGCAGAGAATGATTGTACTCCCCTTTCCCACCTTCTCAGATTTACACGAGATGGGGGTGCAAATTAAGGATGCGATGAAACAAGGTCTGATTGACCAGGACAGGGAGCAACCCAGGAGGACATTCAACCGAAATAACAATACAGGCCCGAGTGGCGCTGCAACTGCAAGAGCTTCAGAGGTGAGCATGGTCACCACCATTCCCCCTCCCCTTCCAAGGCTCATAGCGGCCACACCCTTCTCCGGTGCATCCGGAAGGAATAACCAAGCCTCTAAATATCAACCCAGAGGCCAAAGAAGCTTCACACCCTTATACATGCCCCTGTCCAAAGCTCTAGGGGTATTGATCAGGAAAAAGCATTTGAAACCCCTGGAGCCGAGGCCACTATCGAATCCACTCCCTCCCTCTCATGACCCAGCAAAATACTGTGCGTATCACCAACAACACGGTCACGACACCGACCGTTGTTTCAGATTGCATCACGAGATCCAAGATCTTATTGACAAGCAGGTGATTGCGCCTCCCGACAAACCCAATGTCACAACCAATCCTCTTCCACCGCATAACCAAGCTCTCCCTCCCAATAGAATCAATTTTATCCAAACTGGGGTCGCATCTTACGATCCTAGTATCTATATCACCCCATCCTACCTACCCAAGCCGGAGGTGCTCCTTTCCGACTGCACCGACTCTTTGTGCATGTTGGACATCTCCACAACCCAACCAGAGCCGACGGTGGTGACCATCAAAGATGGGGCAGGGCAGACTTCAGGAGAAAATGGGATTGTTGAGTCCGGGATTGAACAGAGGTTTGCTAGGAAAGCTTATGATCCAAGTGAGTACATCTTGTCAATGGGCCGGATTGGACTGGGTATAGAATTTCCAGAGAAGGGAGAGCTGTGTGTCATCTAGGGGGATGGATTTTAGCAAGGAGCAGATGATCTGATAGCTGTGGAGGAGGACTTTGCCAACCTATAGTTTTTCGATGATCAAGAATCAGGGGATACGGCAGTCAACTGGTTCGACTATGAGGAATCGGCAGAGGCCACTGGATGGCTCGATGATCAACCAGATGTAGTGGGAGAATCCCAACCGGAACAGGGCCCGGTAGGGGCGAGAGTATCAGCTGTGGCCGGAAGGGCCGGAAGTCAGGTTACATTGTCGGAGAGCGTCGGTACGAAGAATTTCGCTCGGGACTTGAGCATTGTGGATGCACAGAAAGTTGAACAACAAACCACACTGACACAGGCGGAACAAGAAAAGTTTTGGGATTCCGAGAGAATCAGAAAGGCAAAAGCCCATGAAGGGGCCGAGGGTGCTGTGGGCACAAGAACAGAAGATGCTACGGGCATATGGACTGAAGGTACTGCGAGTACGATCATACCGGGGCCGGACAGGTGTCTGTCGGCCGCCGATGGAATGTGGTGGGAAGACGATGACTTATGTCTTGCCCACACAGACGAAGACTGGGGAAGCAATCAACCGGATGACACTTGGTACCTCGATGAGGTCGATCACATGACAAGAAGTGGGCGGTACTTCAAGCCCCCACACCTAGACCAACCCGAGACATCCGGGAAAGACAAAGAAGCCGAGAGGCAAAAGGAGAAGCAGATCGAAGAGGAAGCTGTACTAAAACAGCTAAAGAAGATACAAGCAGACATCTCCATCTGGGGACTGCTTATGGCGTCACGGGTACACAGACAAGCTGTCTTAACTGCTATGGACAAATCCAAACTCTCCATCGATACTACACCAGAGCAGCTGGTTGGGCTGGTTTTTCTGGGAGGAAGTTCCCCGGCATTAACCTTTTCAGACAAAGAACTACCGCCTGAGGGCACAAATCATAACAAACCCCTCTACATTTTCGTGGAATGTAGAGACAAGTGGATACCGGTGGTACTTGTTGATACCGGGTCCGCCATCAATGTTTGCCCAGCCAGAACAGCATATGCCATCGGGTTGAAACCCGCGGACTTTGTGCCAACTACTCAGGTAATCAGAGCCTATGACAACACTAGCAGGGAAGTGATGGGGACTATCAAGATCCAGACCCAGGTTGGTCCAGGACAACACAACATTGAATTCCATGTCTTGGACGTTCCCGCAACCTTTAACCTACTCTTGGGGCGACCGTGGTTGCACCAGGTCAATGCAGTCTCTTCCACTTTGCATCAGATGCTGAAGTACCCTCACGGGAAGGGGGTGGCTATTGTCTTTGGGAATTCGTCAATCCATCCACCGCCAGAAGTGTCCACACCAGTCTTAGAAATCGAGCATGGCACTGAGGATGTGTTCTTATCCGGGTTCACTTTGGCTGAGGCTCGGGTGGTGCAGAATATGATGGCTGTGAATGAGGGGATGTACGTCAGTGCTCAATCCGTCTACCTCATGAACAAGTTACAACACATCCCTGGGATGGGATTGGGAAGGAGCGGCCAGAAGGGCGTCTCAGCATTGGCCGAAGTGCCACACAACCCTCATACCTTTGGTTTAGGTTATCTGCCCACCAAAGAGGACTGGGTGAGGAAAGGAAAAGAAATGGCCGGAAGAGCCAGAGCTAAGCAGGCCGGGAAGCCTTTCGAATTAATACATAGGCCCATTTGGGGTACCCTGAATGGACGCTTCGTCCGGGAGGGGGAAGACTTTCCATTTTACGGCTTCCCAGAACCATGGCTGAACGCGGAGAGGAAGCGCGTGCCTGGTTTCGAGATCTTCTTCGACCTGCAACTACCCGGGGATGACGTTGCCGAAGAGCAGACAGACCCATCAGCTGAGGTTGAGCAGAGCAAGAAAGTGCAGTCTGAGGACGCTGAACTTGAAATGGGGGTAGCGCTGGCGAGTCTACTCTCAGATCCTCCGATCGACCATGAGTGCTTGGGGGATAACTTCTCGGTGTGCGTGATCGGGGATGAAACGGCTGCGGGCCTTCCAGCGACTATTTTGGATGCATCTATCGCACCCTCTCTCACTTGGCAATACGAAGAGGGATTCTTGTCCAGCAGCACCGGGTCAGGTAGTGAGCCGGAATCTGATTCCACCGAGTCCTGTGAGTCGGAATCGGGTTCCAGCTCGACTGAGTCTGAGTCTGGTAATCCTGGGGATGATCACCCGGATGCCACAGTTATGTCCAGGTCGTCTTTTTCTTTCTCATTTGAGTCTGTTGTAACCGAGAATTCGGACGATTTGGCTAAGCTTAATGAGAATCAAGTAACTGTGGTTTCTGAGTACTTTTCTGTGCCCTTAATTTATTGCATAAACTTAGACTTTCAAAATTTTGATGAAAACGACGAGGAAGAAATTCCTTCGGTTTTGCAACGTCTAATTGAACAGGAGCATGAGAGATTTGTTAAACCCTTAACTGATGAAATCATTACCGTGAATATTGGTACTGAGGAGGACCCGCGGCTGGTCCAGATCGGGTCCACGTTGTCTTCGAAGGAACGCGAGCGCTTAGTCGCTTTATTAAAAGATTTCAAAGATGTTTTCGCGTGGTCCTACGAAGACATGCCTGGGATCGATCCTGAGATTGTACAGCACCGGATTCCCCTTGACCCCGAGGCCCGACCTGTCAAACAGAAACTCAGAAGGATCCGCCCCGACTGGGCTTTCAAGATTAAGGAAGAGGTCACCAAGCAAATCGACGCAGGCTTCCTGTTGGTATCCGAATACCCGACTTGGTTGGCCAACATTGTTCCAGTGCCGAAGAAGGATGGCAGGATCCGGGTATGTGTGGATTTCAGGGATTTGAACAGAGCTAGTCCGAAGGACGACTTTCCCTTACCGCATATTGATGAGTTGGTGGATTTTACGGCAGGGCATGCTTTACTTTCATTCATGGATGGCTTCTCAGGGTACAATTAGATAATGATGGCACCAGAAGACAGAGAAAAGACTGCTTTCACCACCCCGTGGGGGACATACTGCTACAGAGTAATACCGTTTGGGTTGAAGAATGCCGGAGCTACTTATCAACGGGCCGCGACCACAATATTACACGACATGATCCACAAAGAGGTTGAGGTGTACGTGGACGACATGATTGTCAAATCCAAAGAAAGAGAGGGCCACTACACCGCCTTGCAAAAGTTCTTTCAAAGGATCAGAGAATTTTGGTTGCGGCTGAATCCTCAGAAGTGTACGTTTGGTGTTACAGCGGGAAAAATGCTGGGATTTCTGATTACACAAAGGGGCATCGAGGTCGACCCTTCAAAAATCAAGGCCATCTTAGAAATGCCACCGCCAAGGACTGAAAAGGAGGTGCGAGGCTTTCTGGGTAAAGTGCAATTCATAAGACGGTTTATCTCAAAATTAACCTTGACTTGTGAACCACTTTTTGGTCTCCTGAAGAAAGGCAAGAAATTTCAATGGGACGGCCGATGCCAAGTTGCTTTTGAACAAATCAAAGAATACTTACAGAATCCGCCCGTGTTGTCGCCGCTAGAGCCGGGAAAACCGTTGATATTGTACCTCTCAGTGACTGAGACCACAATGGGCTGCATGCTCGCACAAGAATCAGAGGATAAGGTGGAGAGGGCCATCTACTATCTGAGCAAGAAGATGTTGGATTATGAGACTCGCTACACGCCATTAGAGAAGGCTTGCTTAGCTTTGGTATGGGCTACCAGGAAGCTGCGGCACTACCTGTTAGCTCACTTCGTAATGTTGGTTTCACGACTCGATCCCATCAAATATCTTTTCGAGAAACCGACACTTACGGGTAGGCTAGCTCGTTGGTTGCTGTTGCACTCTGAATTCGATCTGAAATATGTAACACACAAGTCAGTCAAGGGAAGAGCAGTGGCAGAGTTCTTAGCCGATCATCCAGTCGAAGGAGGTGAAACAGTTGAGTACTTATTCCCAGATGAAGTCATTTTGCACATCGACAACGAATATTGGACGATGTACTTTGACGGAGCGTCAAATCAATACGGGTATGGGATAGGAGTGTTGCTGATAGCACCCGACAATTCCCGTATCCCTCTAGCCTTTAAACTCCGGTTTAAAGTCTCAAACAACGAAGCTGAATATGAGGCATGCATTGCCGGTCTAGAAGCAGCCCTGGAACTAGGGGCAAGACGTTTGGACGTCATCGGGGATTCGAACCTTATTGTATCTCAAGCAAACGGAGACTGGAAAGTCAAAGAAGAAAAGATGATGATGTACCACCAGACCTTGGACTTGCTAATCCCTCGGTTTGAGAAGCTAAACTTTGCTCATCTTCCAAGAGAGAACAATAGGTTCGCAGATTCTTTAGCAACTCTATCTTCCATGATAGACATCCTGTTTGGAATCCGGATGCGTCTAGTTGTCATTGACTAGAAATTTACGCCAGCCTATGAGTCAATCGCCGCTATAGATAAGGTTCAGGACGAAAACCCCTGGTATTATGATATTTGGAATTTCTTGGAAAAGGAAGTATACCCGCCATGGGTAAATGCCAAGGATAAAAGGGCAATCAGAAGAATGGCCGTTCAGTTCATCATCTGTGGGGGTAAGCTGTATAAGAGAGGTCATCTGGGAATGCATAAGCTGTGTGTCAAAGCCGAGGAATCGAAGCGCCTGATGGAGGCCATCCATGGAGGAGAATGTGGTGCACACATGAACGGAGTAATGCTAGCACGGAAGATCCTCAGACAGGGTTACTACTGGTCCAACATGGAGGAGGATTGTATTAGTTTTGTTCGGCGATGCCACAAGTGTCAGATTTATGCAAACCGCATGAACATCCCGCCGTCGAAGCTGTACAACATGACTTCGCCATGGCCGTTTTCAGTTTGGGGAATCGATGTGATCGGGGCTGTCACCCCGAAGGGGTCAAATGGGCATGAGTTCATCCTGGTTGCGATAGATTATTTCACAAAGTGGGTCGAGGCCCAATCATATGCGGTGTTGAAGGCATCGCACGTTGCAAAGTTTATCAGAAACAACATCATCTGTCGTTATGGGGTCCCAAACGAGATAATTTCAGATAATGGTTCCCACTTCAAGAAGGAAGTGATAGACTTGTTGGAAAAATACAACGTGGCTTTTCATAAGTCATCTACATACCGGTGGCAGACCAACGGAGCGGTCGAGGTCGCCAACAAGAATATCAAACACATACTACAGAAGATGGTGGAAACCTACCGGGATTGGCCAGATAAGCTGCCATTTGCTCTGTGGGGCTACAGGACTTCAATCAGAACCTCTACCGGGGTGACTCCGTATTCATTGGTTTATGGGATGGAGGCCGTTCTACCTATTGAGATTGAGGTTCCATCATTGCGAGTATTGGCTGAGTGTCAAATAGCCGAAGCAGATTGGCAGCAGAGCAGGTTTGAGGAACTCATGCTTTTTGACGAAAGAAGACTGAAAGCACTGTACCACGTTCAAGGCTATCAGCGCAGAATTGCCCGGGCTTTCAACAAGAAAGTTAAGTCCCGGAATCTAAAGGAAGGAGATCTGGTGCTCAAAGACAACCGAGCTCCCATCCACGATCCAAGGGGCAAGTTCAAACCCAATTGGACTGGTCCCTACATCATCAAAGCTATCTGGACAGGTGGAGCTGTGGTTCTGATGGATCTAGATGGCCTAGAGTTTTCACAACCGATCAACATGGACAAGTTGAAGAAATATTACCCCTGAGAGGCTCGCTAGGCCGAAAACCCGAAAGGGCGACCTAGGCAAAAGTTAGAGCACAAAAAATTAGAAAATATAAAAACTGAGCTCGCAAGGTCGAAAACCCGCAAAGGGCGGCCTTGGCAAAAGTTAGAGCATAAAAGGAAAGTGAAAATACCCGAGTGAACCTAAGCCTGAACTACGTAAGGCTTGATTCCCATCTTCGGGATACGTAGGCAGCTTCACCTTGAAGTTCAGCCATAAACTTTTCCCCGATCAACTTTATCCATTTGACCATCTCAGTCATCTTTATCCATCAGCATTTATCGCAATCTCCAGTGCAGTGCTATTCAGACTAGGGGCAACTTTCCGTTGCCATGCAGTGCCGCGGTACTCTTCAAACTAGGGGCAACTTTCCAGTTGCAGGGATCTGGGGTTGTGCATCTCAGTGACAGATCTTAGGCGTGTCCAGTTCTGATCCATATCGAAAATGCTTTTGGAAAGTTTTTGTTCAAATCAATCTCTTTACAACTAAGACCATTTTTGGACCAAAGCAGAAAATTTTCAGTACCACAACCTTCAATTTCATTGATTTCAAAACAGAGTTCTCCTGCTCTTGCATACAATCGAAGTTTCTTTTTATTACATTCATAAAGAAAACTTGAAAGTACTAATAAAACAATAAATCTGGGGCATAGTCGAGTCAAGCATCCCTGCGCCCCCTCCCAGAGCTGGTCGAAGCCTCTGACGCCAAGCTAGGCCCAACCTGTGCCTCCTCGTTGAGCCAATCCAAGCACTCGTCAGACAAAGCGCAACTGAAAGTGGGAGCAGGGGCCAGGAGCTCTCTAGTTCTCCATGCTGTGGCATATCGGGCAAGTTGTGCACCTCGGACCGGGAAAGCAGCCGAGTACCCCATCCCCTCTGGTGGGCAAATCTGATCATGACCGAACTAGCGCAGGAACCGAAACGGAAAATAGAATACACAGTGGGTCAGACCAATCAACTGGATCCCGGTCAGCCGGGACATGCTATAGCTCATTGCCGGGAGATTGAGCCAAGGACAACGCCAAGCAATGCGATCTGCAGACAAATTGCACATCCAGTCAAACCACCACCTTTCATCAAGGGCATCAACTAGACGTTGTCGAAAGAAATAGCCTCGAGCTGAGTAGGCTGGGCAAGAGTCCACGACCTGCAATTTGTCCATCAACCATACCTGGGGAGGGATGAAAAATGAGAGAATAAAGAATAGAGAGGCGTACGGTGAGAGAAAAGTGAGAAGAGGGTTTTTGTGAGAAAAACCGAGCCTGAGGGCCGAGTGATGTGAGCAAATACATATGTAAGATTGGGTGGGAAACATTACCTGTAGCAGCAGTGGACTCCTAGCAAACCTAGTCGTCTCCCGACGATAGACAGAATCCAAGCCCATCAGCGTCTCGGCCAAGGTCATGGCGATGCGGCTCTTTCCTTCCCTCAAGCCTTGAGTAACTTCAATCAGACGAATGCTAGCTCCGCCGAAGCCCGGGGAAAGCAGAAAGTGAGACAACAAGCACAAGCAAATGGCGTGTTGCCGGAAGCCTTGCCAATAATGGTTGCTGCGGTCACCGGCGTCAGAAAAGCGATGAATCAAACCAAGGATATCCAGTTCTCCATTACAGATCAGAGATCGAGCATCATGCGCGGTGAGTCCGCACATCCGCCCCAAGGCCTGGGCGTGACCGAAGCAGAACTGGGGCAAGATCTCTTCATGACCTTCAGATTCCATCAAAACTTGAAAATCTTCAAAAGTCGGACATACCTCTTGCCCGCCAAAGCTGAAGACATGCGTCACCGGGTTCCAAAACCTCGCCGCGGCATGGAGGAAAGGAAGGTGCAACGGAGTGCGACTCAGCGTAAACAGTGCATTCAAGCCGAAACCCCGGAAGTTCAGCTTTTCCGAACCATCTAGAGAAGTGATCCAAGCTGTGAGGTTTTCAACAAGAAACGCCTCCATTTCTGATGCAAAACTGAGGTGAATTGAATGAACCATGGAGCTAGGGCTTTTAAAGAGGGAAAAACACTATTCAGAAGGACAAGTGTCAAAAATTGGGCGGCAGCAGGGATAAGTGGCCGGCCGGCCACCTTTTCTGGTAGGCCGGCCATTTCCTTTTTCAAAACTGGCCGGTGGCCCCCTCTCTTCAATAAATCTGGCCGGCCGGCCCCCAAAAGTGGCCGGCCATGCTCCAATGTATGTCCTTGGCCCTGTTTTACCCTCCGAGGGAAAGTTTCAAGCATTTCCATGCAACGGGAGAGTCAAAGGCCTTTATTTCCCTCTGTTTTGGATGCGTTCCGTCGCCCGGATCGTCCGGAGTACACTTTGTGTTGTTGAGTTTCGTTCATCGAGTTGTTGTTTTGTTTATCGAGTTGTTGTTTTGATTATCGAGTTGTCGTTTTGCTTATCGAGTTGTTTGTCGAGCTGTCGTGTTTCGTGTTTTTGAGTCGTTGCTCTCTGTTTAAGCAATCTTTGTTTAAGTCTTGTTATTTGCGTTGTCAACACTATTGTATTTTGCTTATTGAGTTGTAAACTTACTGAGGTTCTGTTATATCTTAGAAAGTTAGGTTGTTGCGTCGGTTCACTACCTGACTGGGCAGAATGCATAATGCATGTTTCCATTCAATCTCATTTTGGTGCAAAGTGATGCGATGATATTAAAAGTTTAAAATACAATACTTTTTTCAAAAGCTGTTTCATCCCATCATGCTTCGCTTGTTACAACATTTTACAACAAAGGCACAAGTTTTACAGGAAATAAACTGCCTGATAATGTACAAATGTGCTACAACTACTAGCAAAAAGATAAATAAAACAGGGAACAGCCGCATCTGTGCTCTCAAGAGCAGTAATAAGAGGCCCTCTTCATCCTCTTCTGCGGGACAACCTCTGCATCACCATCATCATCCGGGTCGGAGCTGTCGTCCTCAGGATCCCCCTCAGCCTCGCCTTCACTCCCGGAACCAAGACCAGAGTTCCCTTCATCAGCAGATGTCTCTGACTGACGGTCTGTAACCTCCTCCTCTTCCTCCTCCTCATCGGGCTCCGCCTCTATAACATGTGCCCTGCGTCTGCGAGAGGACCCTCCTCGAGCTCCTCGGAAAGGCCTGGATGGCCCAGCTCCCTGAAAAGGCCTGGATGGCCCAGCTCCGTGAAAGGGCCTAGATGGCCTAGCTCCCCAAGAAGGCCCAGGTGGCTTGGCCTGCGGCTGAGCATATACCGGGGGCATCTGAAAATAAAGAGTCCAATTCAAATACATCAGTCCAAATATGTACATCAGATGCAGATACAAGCAAAAACTACATGAAATGAGTGCATGTAAACACAGTGTACAAAGTGGAGTGTGTGTCAGATGTGCTCTACACAAGTGGCCTATCAATGCAGTAGAAATCAGCATGTCATCAGAAGTATGATAAATGCCAGAAAACTAAAGGGTACCTGGATGTCTATGATAGACAACTGTGCCTCCCTCTGCAGGACCATCTCCTCGAGTGAGGCCACCAATTCGATCACCTCCTCTATGTACTCTCTGGGTGGCTGCAAATACGAGCTCATAATCATCAGTGAATAAAGGAATGTCTAAATGTTTGAATGATAGATGAAAAACAGTAGGGCATACTAGTGGTGAGTCGGGATCAATGACGTATCGATGATCGGGCATCGGAGGCTCTATCGGGATTGGAATCGGAGAGGTAGTCCCATATTGCCACCCCATCAGCTCAGTCGGCATGTCTGGCCATCCAGGATGAGGATAAGTCGGAGGAATCGGGGGAACCGATCTACCCCCACCTCCAGATGTACCAGCCCTGCTGGTGGAAGGGGCGTCTGCAGCCCGAGCCCAGGCCTGGCCCGAGGATGGCGTACCAGCAGACCTCATCATCGGGGTACGAACTCCCGTCAATGGAGGCATCAGGTATGTATGACGGTAAGTGGCGTAATCCCCCTCCTCGAGATGTAACAAAGCATCAGTACCCAGCATAGCACTGACTACATCCTGGGAAGAGAGCCTATCAGCAGTCCGCATACTGACTGGGGGTGCTGCGGGAGGGTCTTGAGAAGTGTACCCCCATACCTGACGCAAAAAGCGTTCCCCCAGAAACCATGCTCTACCAACCGGTCCTTCGAGCAGGACCCTGTACTGGGAGGTGCCCGATCCTCCGGCATACTGAAATCGGAGACCATCACCCAAGGGTGCCCAGGGCTGCCATGTAATCTGCAGATAACAAGTGCATAAACCAATCAGAAATCGAGAATATGCAGGGCAAATCAAAGATGAAAATGGAAGGGACCGAGAGTTTTGAAATATCTCCGTCGTTCGCACAGAGTCAAAATACTGCCGTAGATAAAAGAGAGTCTCTCGGGGTCTCGGCCGGTGCTGGCCCTCGAACACCAGTGAGTACGGGGTCATGAGGGGCCCTGCCACCTCCAACTCTGGGGCTAACGTCGGGAAATATACGTAGACCCATAACTGAGAAAAACAGTGCAGAATGTAAGTACAAAGTGCTGAGGGCAAAATACAGACTGTAAAGTGCGTTGGGTGTGCAATGTACAAGTAATGAGGAGCAGAAATGTAAATCAAGATGACAGAAAGTACCTCCCAGGCTCTCCAATAACCGCCAAGTAAGTCTCCCTGCCCGCGGGAAGTCGCGCTCATGTAACAGTAAAGGGTAGCCAGGCCGGCGCCACCCCAGTCGTACCGACCGACCTGTGATAGGTCAACCAGAGCGCTCAACAGATACAGCCCAACCGTGTTCCCCCTATCGGCAAACAGAGTAGTCCCGAAGAGGAGCATAAGAAAACCACGGGCATACTGCTCTGTCTCCTCAGGAGTCTCGGGCTCCATCTCCTCCCTCCGAAAGTGAGAAGAGAACCAGGTGTATCGGACTCTCCCGGAAGCTTTGTTAACAGGCGGGCGGGCCCCCAGCAAATGTATCCAAGCGGCCTCCCATTCGCCCATGTCCTCGTCGTAAGGAATGGGCCAACCTTCTATGTCCAGGCCAGTCAATACAGCAAAATCCAGCGGGGTCATAGTCAAATCCCCAGTGGCGGAAAAATGAAAGGAGCTGGTGGTGTCCCACCATCTCTCCACCAAAGCTGCCATCAGTATCTTCTTGGTAGGACAACGCGATAACCCAACGCAGAAGGCCCCAAACCCCGCCAGATTTACTAAATCCCGGACAGCCTCCGGGAGCTCAACATACCAATCTCTCGCAGCGGTGGAGCCATATCCCCGCACAGTGTGAGAACCAACCTGCATTCAGAATGAATACATGTGTCAGTATAAAAATGAATGAGCTGTGTGCCAATGAAATGAATAAAGCTGTGTGCAAGTAAATAGGCTGCGTGCGAAGAAAAGTAAGCGAACTGCGTGTTCTACTCTCAATCAGTGTGGGTTGTGTATTCACCTTCAACTTGGGCTGTGTGTTCAGAAAATCAGAGTTTGGGCAGTGTGTTCAGAAAATCAGAGTTTGGACTGCGTGTTCTACTCTCAATCAGTGTGGGCTGTGTGTTCACCATCAATTTGGGCTGTGTGTTCAGAGAATTAATGTTTGGGCTGTGTGTTCAAATCCCAATCAGTGTGGGCTGTGTGTTCACCTTCAACTTGGGCTGCGTGTTCAGAAAATCAATTTGGACTGTGTGTTCAGAAAATCAGAGTTTGGGCTGTGTGTTCTCCTTTCAATCAGTGTAGGCTGTGTGTTCACCTTCAACTTGGGCTGTGTGTTCAGAAAATCAGAGTTTGGGCTGCGTGTTCTACTCTCAATCAGTGTGGGCTGTGTGTTCACCATCAATTTGGGCTGTGTGTTCAGAAAATCAGAGTTTGGGCTGTGTGTTCTACTCTCAATCAGTGTGGGCTGTGTGTTCACCTTCAACTTGGGCTGCGTGTTCAGAAAATCGGAGTTTGGGCTGTGTGTTCTACTCTCAATCAGTGTGGGCTTCACCTTCAAACTCTTGCTGCGTGTTCAGAAAATTAGAGTTTGCGCTGTGTGTTCTACTCTCGATCAGTGTGGGCTGTGTGTTCACCATCAATTTGGGCTGTGTGTTCAGAAAATCAGAGTTTGGGCTGTGTGTTCTACTCTCAATCAGTGTGGGCTGTGTGTTCACCTTCAATCCGAGCTGCGTGTTCAGAAAATCAGAGTTTGGGCTGCGTGTTCTACTCTTAGTCAGTGTGTGCTGTGTGTTCACCTTCAAATTCGGGCTGTGTGTTCGACAAATCAGTGTTTGAGCCGTGTGTCCACTTCTTAACTAATGTGTGCCGTGCGTTCGCAATCAATTAGTGAGCCACGTGTTCAGAAATTCAAGTGTTTAAGCTACATGTTCAGGATGCAAACAAAGTATTATGTCATAGGCTAAACTGTGTGTTCAAGCATGACAAAGGCACAAAATGCACGAAAAATGCAGAAAATGAAGTAAACACCTCTCGTGCCTCATAAGAGAGGTGATGCTCTGGCTCTCGCAGAAGTAGATCTCCAGGTGCTCGATCATTAAAATCAATAAAGTGACGAAAAATGGCCCGGGGAAGAACATGTGTCGGCGGGGCATACCTCTCGGGAATAAAGGGCCGGACCCTCGGAGGCAAAGTCATGACATCAAAATCATCCCCGGCACCCGAAGAGCCTCCACCATGAGGAAAATTACCCGCCATTTCGGAAAACCTGTAAAATGAGCAAAAATGAGCCAAAATTGAAAAAAGTCAACAAAAGTCAACTCTCAGGAAATGAAAAAGTCAACAAAAGTCAACTCCCGAGAAAATCTTTCAAATATTGAGACAAACTCTCCTCAAGTGGCGAAAATGAGAAAAGAAGCCCCGAAACCAAAATCTAATCGGTTCAAAGTGCTTGAAACTGAATGTTTTCGCGAAAACAACTTGCGTGGGGCGTTGAAAAACACGTATAGAGCTCAGATCCGAGTGAGAAAATGGTTTGGGAAGCAAGAGGAGAAGATTTCGTGGCTGAAGTTATGAGCTCAAAGTGTTTGGGTGAGAGAATATAAAGAAAAGGAGGTGAAAAGACCAATTTGCCCGCGGATTTGGGCAGGTGGCCGGCCGGCCACCTTTTCTGGCTGGCCGGCTATTTTCTTTTTGACAAATGGCCGGTGGCCTCCCCTTGGGAAGATAACTGGCCGGCGGTATCCTCCACATGCTCACCTAGCTCTCTGCAAATTTTGAGGAAGATCGGAGTTCCCGGGACCTGAAAAAGTTCAAGGAAAGTGCACTTTCTGTCGCGAAATTGCTCCGCCGGAACTTCAGCTTCAAGTTCTGACATGTGTCTCATCATTATTCATCGAAATCAAGATGTATCCTTTTTGAATGTGTTGTAGCCTTTCCAGGAAGTGAATCGGAGGCCGTGATCGAGTCGCCTTCGCCGAAACACGCGTTTCCTTACTCGTTATTTCGTAACAAACGGGCACCTTGATTTATGCTCGTTTTGCACTATCATGCACATAACTTGCATTCTCATGAGCATACTTGCATTATTATGCACATTTCTTGATATTGCCATACCTCTGTGCTTGAGCATGCGTTGTCACGTACGTTCCTTTCTGGCATCGCGATGCATTCACTCGCCGGCACTGCGTGTGTCAAACTTTCGGAATCACATTGAATATATGTTGGTAGCATATTGTGCTTGTTGAATTTCTCTCTTTTGCAGGCACGATATTGTATGTACGGTTCATTTGAGGCTGGTGCGACCAGACGAATCGTGCAGGTATCGTATCTTCTCCGTGTGAGACGTGGCAAGGATTGAATAATTCTCCGCATTCTTAACTGCATGAAATGTAGTTGTTGCCTTGCATTCTTGCTTAAAACTGTTGCATCTATTTGCAAAATACTTGCTTCATTACAGCTTGCTGCATTTGCACGATCAATGAGTTACTTTCGGCTTCTTGCATTGTCAGTTGCATTTTGCCCCCTTGCCTGCGGGCACATCTCTGTTTATCTTGTATGATTGTCTAAGTCTTCGGCCTTGTCAAAAATGGGTCGTCTCTGGGCTTTGACATTCACTCCCGTCACTTATGACTTCCGAGTTCTGTCAAAGAGGGGCAACTGTAGACACCCCATTTTTGACCGACCTTGAGACTCAGACGTCACCAGTTGAGCACTCGGTGATATTGCATGTTGTGCTTGCTCAGAAGTTTCAGAGTCGCGGCCGCGAGCCTTGTCTCCGAACTCCCGGACTCTTTTGTACTTTGCCTCGGTTTGCGAACCAAGCTCGATTTTCTCTGTTTTCTCTTACCAAAGGGAGGGAGAGGTCCCGTAGACCATCCCTCAGTGGCCGTGGGCTACATTTTGTGGCTGTAGGCCATTTTGCCCATTTCGGAGCCCGGTTTTCGGTTTTTCGGGACCGTTGGCCGTGTGCCTCGGTTCGGGACCGCTTAACCATCTCCGTTTGGTCCGATTTTTGGCATACATCTTATTTACTCCCTTTTGAGGGACACTGAGGTCTGAGAGACCCACTTCGTGGTCGAATGCCACTTTCGGTGCTTAACAGGCAGTTTTCGGGACCCCGAACTGCGCGTTCTGGCCCCCGAACATTCATTTTGCATCGGTTTTCGTTCATTTTTTTTGCAGGTATCTTTGTTTCATCACCAGGAAGACTGTAGAAAGGTGGGAGGCCAGCAATTTTTTCAGCAACCAGTTATATTCCTCCGGTGCCCTCCGACGCCCGTTTTTTCTCACTTCCAAGCCAATGTTGACCACCCTAGGGTCACTTTCTTCAATCCTAACCCCCATATTTGTGTTATACACACATGGGAGGACACCAAAAGTTGGTGGCCGGCCAGTAATTCCCTTTGACCCTTTTGAACCCTTCCTAAAAATGGCCTATTCTCTCTCCTATTTTACAGTTGACAATTTTGAACCACAGGGTTGTGTTGAGGGCACCTGGGAGGACACCAATTTGTGGTGGCCGGCCGGCCACCTGCAGCTCCGAAACCTGGCTGGCCTTGCTCCTCAGGGTGAGTACATTACAGCTATATATATGTTTTCCCTCCAAAAAACCTGTATCCGGGGGACAACTTTTGGGGGGAAACTTGATCCATTTTCCCCCCACTTTTTCCCTCCTTTTCTCCCCCTCTTTGATCTACATAACTGGCCTCCAGCATTGGTCCAAGGGTTGGGAAAAATTTGCCTTGAAGCTTGCATATACACATCTCTCTCCATCTCTATATTTCCAAGCTCAAACCTTCAAACCCTACACCATTTACACTACACCACCAAGCCCCACCCTTCCATCCTCCATTCCAGAAGTTTGAGGGTGTTCTCCAAGGCCTAGGGGTGCTGCAAACTCAAGCCAAGAGTTGCTAAAGACTTGTCTTCAAGGGTAAGTTCTATTTCCCCTCTTTTGAGCTTATTTTTGTATCATTTCTTAGCCATACATGCTTGCTGTTTTGAGCTCTGGCCCTAAATGAAAGTGGCATTTTTTTGAGCTCCTTTTCACTTTTGTTTAAGGGTCTCTCACTGTTTGAGGCCCCCTTGATACACTTGCTTCATTATCTCTCTTGTATGCCACTATCTTGTGTAGTATTTTTGGCCTATGTATGATCTGTTTTGGAGCATGATGTAAACTGTAGATAGGCTTATTTTGATCCCTTCTTCAACATTGAAGAAGGGCTCATCACTGTTTGGGACCTCCATGTGCCACTTGTCATTATACCCCTCTTTGGTCCCCATTTTTGCATGATTTATTAGCCTCGGATGCTTCTGTTTTTGGGCTCTTTTCAGAACTTAAAACACTCTTATTTTGACCCCCTTGCCATGTTTCATTAAGGGTCTTTCATTGTTTGAGGCATCATTTTTATACTTTGTGTTATATCTCTCATTTTGGCCATATTTTGCGTAGTATTTTTGGCTTGCATGCATACTGTTTTGGGTCCGGCCATCAACTGTAAAATGCCATATTTTAGGCCCCTCTTCAACATTGTTGAAGGGCCCCTTTGTGTTTAAGGCCAGCAACCTCCACTTGCTTCTTTGTCCATCTTTTGGCCCATTTCTTGCATGAGAGATTAGCCATACCTGTGCTTGTTTTTGGGCTCTTTTTAGAACTGTAAAAGGTCATATTTTGGGTCCCTCTTCAACATTGTTGAAGGACCCTTAGCTTTTTGGGGCCAGCAGCTGTGACTTTCTTCATAACCTCACATTTAGGGCCATTTTTGCATGCTAGTTTTTCCCTATTTGTGTTTGCTTTTTGGCCCTGCTTAAAACTTAAAACATGCTTGTTTCGGGGCTACCTTGAATCTTTCTTCACATGTCATGATCAAATTATGCATGCTTTGTATAGCTGTAAGCCATTTCGTGTACCTAGTTTTGCATTTCAGGAGAAATTCCATGCATCGGGTGTCATTTCGCCTTGTTTCGGGGCTGTTTTGCCCCTCATTTTGCTACTGATTTTTGCATGTTTGCATATCATATTCCATGTCTTTTCCATGTCTCATTAGAGTGGCATTTCGGTGCCTGAGGGTCGGTCCTCGGTTTGCGTGCACGCGTGCACGCATTTCGAGTTGTCTTGTTTTCATCTAATGGCCTCCTATGTGAGTGTGGCTGAGGTCCACTTGTGTTGGTGTAAGTCCATTATGCATTGTGTATGCTAGGTTGTATGTTAGCACATTGTGTATGCCATATTACCTCGTGCATCGTGTATGCCATTTCATAGCATTATGTATGTTAGGTTGTATCTTAGTTGCATTTCATGCATATCATGCATATTGCATCGTGCTTGGGATAGGAGTTAGCTCGAGCACGGGAAACGAGGTACGTTTCGTACTCCGAGTGACGGAACGTGTCTCAATTCCCCAGTCACCGACACTCCGGATTATCCATGATGGAGTTAGGTTTTAGTTGAGTTTTTATGTGCATTCATTCTATATTGAGTTGCACAATTCGACTCCTCGGCCATCATGCATCGAGATGCGTGATTAGTGGCACAAGGATCGAGGCATGCATACATCTGTGAAAATACATTGCTATGCCCCTCTCCTGCTCTCTGTTGCAGCAAATCAAGAATCAGCAGTCTTCCGGAGCTTGGCGCGCTTTCCAAGAATAATTGTAAAACAGAGGCTAATTGGGCATCCCAGTGGATTTCCGCGCAAGGCAGCCCAAACATACATCATTCATCAGAGTCAAGGCAGTCCCTGGCTTGCATGCCATTTTATAGCTTTCTTAGTTAATTTGTAAATTAATTAGGAATTTGTTTATATTCGGACTGTATCATTTGGACTGTAATATTTATTCGGGACTGTATATTTATTCGGACCCTCTGTGCGAGGGCATAATTGTAATAAGTGTGCGTGAGTGTGATGTATGTCTTCCAACCCCACGTCTTTCTTCCCTTTTATTTACCTGCTTATGATGGCTAAATTAGGGCATATTTCAATTAACATACAGTATGACAGCATGTTTGCATCATTCATCTGTTTTGCATGCACCGGGCTCGGCGCATCATACTAACTGCATTTGTATTTCAATTTCAAAGTTGAATACTTGTTAGCTGTTGCATCTCATATGCCATGTTTAGAGTAGCCGAGCCTGCTATAGTTGCATTTTTGCATGTGTTGCATTAGGCATTTCTGTATACTTAGGATCATGCATGATTTCTAATGTAGTTTCTGTTTTGGCTTGGAGTACTCGGTAAGTTTTATGCTTTAGCATCCTTGCATGCGTGTGAGTGACTGCCATGATAGCATGCTTACCATGAGGCTATATGCTTATGTGATATAACTGCCTGAATGCCTGTGGGTGAAGGTTGGGTTATTTGGATTGGAACAAATCATTGACTGTGAGTTTTAAGCCCACTAGATAGTGGCAAAACCATCTTTTCTAAGCCCACTCGAGGGTGGCAAAATCTGCATTTTAAGCCTACTTGCAAGTAGCAAACCATCTTCCAAAAACAAACAAGAAATGTTTTGTTCCAAATCAGGCGACCCAGTCTATACTTGTATGCTGTGCGCATCACATAGTAATCTAGGCTAATAACCGGAATAAGAACACACAATGTTTTCAAAAAAAGATATCATGGTTAGTAGAGGCCGATCTTTGATCGGGCGAGCGGGGGTGCTCACGAAGTGACCTTCTCCAATCGTACCCAAGTTCCCGAGCCGAGGCAACTTTGGTGATGACGGACACGTGGCCTTAGGCAACGAGTCAGGGTTTCCTAAATTTCCCAAAATAAAATATTTAGGTGGCGACTCTGAATCTGGAAAAGCAGTCCATGTTTGGCACTTCTTTCAAAAATCTGTTTTCTCAAAACGATTTGCCGGCTTTGGACTCTTTGGTTCAGATTTAGAATCGTAACAATTTGAGAGTCCTGAGCTGTAGTGACCCCAAATGAACAGAACGGGACTCACCCTCCCGGGACGTTCGGGGACGTCTACACTGACCAAGGTAGCCAAGAAGGGAAACAGGTACAGCCAGTCATCCAGTTTGGCTCGTTTCCTCCAATATCAGTAAACATGGTACAAATACTACCGCATGAATTCCAAGCTGGAGATGAGAATCAAGAGGGGCAAGGAATTGACCCAATTCCAATCTCTAGTGAAGACTCATAAGCGAGTATGGTACAAGATAATTTTGGAATGGCTACCCCAATGGAAACTGAGTATGAGAGTGAAGAAGTGGTAAGTATTAACCTCTCGTATCCTTTTGAATATCCCTCGAATTCTATGACACAGCATGTTAAGCCTTTGTATATTAAGGCCTTCTTCGATGGAATACAGTTAAACCGAGTCTTAGTGGATAATGGGGCAGCGGTGAACTTACTACCGAAATCTTCCTTGAAGAAATTAGGGAAAAAAAATCCCTGGTTGATCCTAACCAGTACAACCATTGCTGGTTTTGCTGGGGACAAACAGATGGCCCAGGGAATTCTACCCATCAACCTGAGTGTGGGAACCAGGGACTGCATGACGGCGTTTTTCGTCATCGACAGCAATGCGAAGTACAATGCTTTACTTGATAGAGATTGGATCCACACTAACAAATGTGTGCCTTCCTCTTTACATCAGAAAATGATAATGGCTCTAGGCAATGGGGAGACGGAGGAAATTGATGCAGATCTTCAACCTTTCATAGCCTGCGCAGACTTCGACTTCGCAGAAGCCAAAATGTATATTGAGGGAGTGACACCGCTCAGTATACTGACGAAATCTGATGGCTCAGCCGAAGTAACGGCTGATGAGGAAGTGACACACCTGAAGCACTTAGTCCAGGAGAGTGCTGATGAAGAGGTGGTCGTTAAAGATAACGATGATGCCTGGTTATAGGCAGCAAGATGAAGCATCAGAAGCCAGGTCTTTGGCTTTAATTAAGTTTTCAATATTGGATGTGAAGTCAATAGTCCAAAAAGTGCGGGAACAAGAGAAATAAGTCATGACAATTGGCTACAAGAAGGAGCAGCAACAAGCCAGAGTTTTGACCCTTGATAAATACTGTGCATTGGACATAGAAACAAAAGTCCAAGAAATACAAGAAGAAGAAAACTTGTGGACAGACTTTGTCTATGAGGAGGAGGGTAAATAGGTTGAATCAAAGAACCTAGGAATAGAACGCAGCAAAGAGATTGCTTCGAAGCCAAAGGTAATCAAAGGAGTCCCAGTAAATACCCAAATACAAGACCCCTTAGAAGAAATAAATTTAGGGGAAGATTCTGTACAACAACCCATTTATATAAGTGCTTGGTTGAGTGCTCTTGACAGGAACCAGTTGTTGGTTATTCTGAGGAGATATAAAGATTGTTTCGCATGGTCTTATAATGAATTACCAGGTTTGGATAGGTCATTAGTGGAACATAGGCTTCCTATGAAGCCTAACTTCAAGCCATACAAACAAAAACCAAGAAGAATGGGTCTAGAAGTGATCCAGAAAGTTAAGGAAGAAATTCTTAAACTACTCAAGGCAGGCTTTATCAGGACAGCCAAGTATGTTGAATGGCTATCTAATATTATGCATGTAGTTAAGAAGAATGGCAAAATGAGAGTATGCATCGATTTTAGAAACCTAAATCTAGCGACTCCAAAAGATAAATATCCTATGCCTATAGTAGATTTGCTGGTAGACAGTTTAGCAGGGCATCAAATTTTATCAATGATGGATGGGCACTCTGGTTACAACTAAATCTGCATTGCGGAGGAGAATATTCACAAGACAGCATTCAGATGTCCTGGGAATATTGGGACCTTCGAATGGGTTAAAATGCCATTTGGCCTAAAGAATGCTGGGGCCACATATCAGAGGGCTATGAACACTATCTTTCATGACCTTATTGGAGGGTATTTAGAGTGTTATATTGATAACATTGTAGTTAAATCCCAATCCATGGAGAAGCATCTGTTTCACCTAGAAGCAGCCTTTGAAAGAATGAGAAAGTCTAAATTGAAGCTTAATCCTCTTAAGTGTGCTTTTGGCGTATCATTTGGAAACTTCTTGGGCTATGTAGTACACAAGAAAGGAATACAGATTGACCAGAATAAAGCCAAAGCCATCATTGAAGCCAGACCTCCATCAAGTAAGAAAGAATTACAAAAGTTCCTTGGACAGGTTAATTTTCTTCGAAGATTCATTTCTAACACTGCAGGGAAAACTAAAGTATTTTCTTCCTTATTAAGGCTGAAAGATGAAGAGGAATTTGTGTGGACAGCGGAGCATCAAATTGCTTTCGAAGGTATCAAAGCCTACTTGGCCAACCCTCCAGTGCTGATACCACCAAAGGGTGATAAGCCCTTGAAGTTGTACATAGCTGCAGCAGATGATTCATTGGGAGCCTTTTTGGCCCAAGACAATAAAGAAGGCAAGGAGCAAGCTGTTTATTACCTTAGTAGGTTTCTAAATTCTTATGAATGTAAATATTCAGCTGTTGAAAAGCTGTGTCTTGCTTTGTATTTTGCTGCAATGAAATTAAGATATTATCTTTTACCTACAACCATCTTGGTAATTGCAACCACAGATTTGGTTAAGTACATGTTATCTAGACCCATGTTGAGGGAAAAAATTGGTAAGTGGATCTTAGCCTTATCAGAGTTTCATTTAGAATATGTTCCCCAAAAGGCAGTAAAAGGCCAAGTTTTAGCCAATTTTTTGGCAGACCATCCATCTCAAACAGAAAGCCAAGAGATAATGGAACTCGGAACAGCTAGTGTTGAGCCATGGCAAATGTGGTTCAATGGATCAAAAGCCAATGGTTTAACTGGAATTGGTATTGTGATTAGGTCACCACAAGGGGTAGAAACCACACATGGTTTCAGAGTGGATGAAGCTACCTGTTCCAATAACCAAGCTGAGTATGAAGCCTTAATAGTGGGACTAGAAATTCTTATTGGATTACAAGTTCATGTAGTCGACATATTTGGAGACTCTCAATTGGTGGTTAATCAAGTGAAAGGGATTTTCAAGTGTCAAAGCATAAGTATTTTGCCATACTATGTTGTTGTATTACATCTGCTTTCTCAATTTCAAATAGCAAATGTAACTCATGTCCCAAGGTTCTTGAATAATAGAGCTAATGATGTGGCTCAGAAAGCTTCGAATTTCAAGAGAAGGGATGATGCCCAAAGAGACATAAGCCAAACAACATACCAGAAGTTAATACCACCTTTGAATAAAAGGAATGTGGTCTTGGAAGTCAATAATAATGACTTGCAAGAACAAGATTGAAGGTATCCAATAATGCATTACTTGGTTGGTCCATCTTCGAAGGCCAACAGGAAAATTAAATTGCAGTCTATGCAATATATGATATATGGTAATGCCCTCTACAAGAGAGGGGGAGATGGCTTATTGCTGGAATGTTTAGGCCCAAACGAAGCATTAACAGCTATGGCTGAGGTTCATGAAGGCATCTGTGGTGCACATCAGCCTGGTGTGAAAATGAGATGGCTACTTCGCAGACATTCCTACTATTGGCCAACTATCCTTAAAGACTGCATAGAATATGCAAAGGGTTGCCAGGCATGCCAAAAGCATGGCACAATAAGGCATGTGCCCATAACTGACCTGCATGCAGTAGTAAAGCCTTGGCCATTTAGAGGATGGGCCATGGATATGATGGGAAAAATACACCCACCCTCTTCGAAGCACCATTGTTTCATTCTAGTGGCTACCGATTATTTCACTAAGTGGGTCGAAGCTAAGCCATACAAAGCTGTAGACCAGACAGAGGTTATTGGGTTCATTAAAGATTTGATCCATAGATTTGGTATCCCACAAACTATAACGGTTGATAATGGGACTGTTTTTGATGGAAAAATGGTGAAGTCTTTTGTGGCCGAGTTTGGAATTAGCCTTGTTAATTCCACCCCATATTATGCACAAGTCAATGGTCAAGGTGAATCATCCAATAAGTCCTTGAAGAAAGGAATACAAAAGGTTATGGAAGATAATCCTAGGGATTGGCATAACTTATTATTGGATGTATTGTGGGCTTACAGAACTTCCCCAAGGTCAAGCACAGGAGTCACTCCTTATGCCTTAGTTTATGGGCATGATGCAGTATTACCTGTGGAGATCAATGTTAAGTCCCTGAGGGTAAGATGCCAAGACCAATTGGATCATGAGCAGTACCATCAGAGTATGTGCTTGGAGTTAGAAAGCATAGATGAAGCTAGAATTCTGGCATTAAATAGTATTCTCTTGCAAAAGAAGAAAACAGCCAGACATTATAATAGGAAAGTCAAATACATTGGCTTTGATGAAGGTGATTTGGTATGGAAGACAATACTTCCAGTAGGAATTAAAAGCCATAAGTTTGGCAAATGGTCACCTAACTGGGAAGGACCATATCAAATTCATAGAGTTCTGCCTTTTGGAGCATACCATTTGAGAAATTTGAATGGTTATGTGCATCCCAAAAAGATTAATGGCAGATATTTGAAGCCTTATTTTCTAACTATTTGGGAAACACAAGGAATAAAATAAACACTAAATACAAGAACACAAGATTACTCAGATGATAAACAAGAATTTGTCTTTTCATAAAGAGTCAAGTACATCGTGCCACAAATTGGCCCAAAAATCATTACAATGTTTTAATTATTTTTGTACAACAGATTTCCTATTGGTAAATGATGAAAATAGTTGAATAGCTGTAGCCATGTCTACCTTTTGATCGGTCAGTCTTTGGTTGGTGATTTGCAGTTTGATGCCAGTTCGGAACTAGGCTTGGTTCACTGCAGAAAGCTCCTTTTCAAGTTGAGCTTTCCTCTCCAGTAGCTGAGTTCGAAAGTGAGAGGCAGATGAGTGTTGTTCCTTAAGCTTTGACACTTCAGTATGCACTTGGGAAACAAAACTCTGGTCTCTAACCAATTTCTCATCCGCAGCCTTGGCAGCATGACAAATGCTGATGTAGAAGTCGATAGTAGCTGCTACCTGGGATAGGTGACTTGAGACATTCATGCCGGACTGCTCAGCAATTTTGCAGCACTGAAGAAACCCATTTCTGATTATAGGCCGTTATAGAGCCTCGAAGGGAATCTTCGAAAAGGAAATTAACAGTTCCAGGCAGGTGTCTAAGTCTATCAAAGGTACAGAAGGCTTGCTGCTGGAGGAAGAAAAGCTCTCAAAAATTTCCAGCAAAGAGTCAGCCAAAACTAATGGCTCAGCTTCCTCATTGAATGCTGGAGAAGTAGAGGGGATGTCGAAGAGACTAGCTAGTCTTGCTTCGAAGACATCAACCTCATCATTAGACATAAAGGGCGCAGAAAGAGTTGTGGTGGAAGACACAGAAGACTGCACAGGGATAGGAGAAATGGGTGAGGCATCTTTAGCAGTCTCCATGGTCCTAGCCACCAATGAATCAAGTGAAGAAGGGCTGGAGCTAGGTAAAGGTGATAAACCATAGGTTGGAGAGCTGCCAGCACCCTTAATAGGGGAATCAACTACCATCAGAGATGGGGTAGCAGTTAGAATTTCCTTGGAAGGAGGAGGAGGAGCAAGGCTCGATAGAGAAGTAAGTTGAGGAAAGTCAAGGGTCAAGTGGGAAAGATGTGGAGTCAAACCAAGAGAAAGAAGTGCAGGAATGCTTGGCCTCAGGAAAAATTCAGGAAGTGTAGACCTTGGAAGTGGAAGTATGATCTGAATAGCCTTCACATCCTGCATCTGATCAACCTCAAGTGAAACTGAGGGAGGCCTCATTAGAAAGATGAACTCAGTAGTTGCTGCTGCAAGAGGAAGAAATGTAAAACAATGTTAAACTTCAATACCAAAGGCTGACAAGGGAAAAACAGCAGAAGTATGAAAGAAATTACCCGCTCCAGAAGTGTCGGCAATGATGGGAGAACTACGAAGGGAGTATTGTCTGGCAGTTTGTTGCCTTCTTGCAGTTTCCTTTTGTAGTGCATCAGCAGCAGCAGCTTCATCTCTCAGAAATTGTTGCTGTCGTCTCTTCTCAGCTCTCTTGAAGACAATCATGGCCTTAGAATGTTCTTGTTCTATTGCCTTGACAGCTGCTCCATGTATGGTATCTTCAACCAAGTTGGTAGCATAAGTAGTCACTTTCTTTCTCTTTTCCATTGCTTTGGCAATTGTCTCGGAGTCGGAGTCTTCGACCATATCAGAAGGAGAGACAGTGACCTTTCTTTTCTTTTTTCTTTGTATTGGCATGGTCTGCTCCTTCTCAATTTCCTTCTCAACTTCTTCAATCTGAGATCTGGATTCCGAAGAAATGAGCTCCTCTTTTATTTCTCTGGCAGTAGTTTCATTTCCAACCAAATCAGAGGAAGAGATGATTACTCTTTTCTTTCTTTTTTTTCAAGGGCGACTCTTGCTCTTGATCTGCTTCCTCTTCTACTGCTTGAATATCGGGTGTTTCCTTTTCAAGCTCAAGGAGTCTCATTTTCTTTTGTTGTTGGCCACCTCCACAAAAGAAGAACTAAAGATAAGGCTAAATGCATTATGAATGCATTATGAAGAAAACAAAAGGAGAAGAGACAAGGGTATATACCTTTCTTCGAGGCAACCCGAGTAACTCTAGGAGGAGTTGAAGAAGCAGGAGCGGATTGGGTTGTAGCATGTACTGCAACAGAAACAGTGGAAGAAGTGACAATTCCAGCTCCTTTGGGCTTGGCCACATCTAACACCATTAGTAGGTTTTGAGGTGAAATGGCCAAGTAGATTTCTATGTTGGTCACCCACCAGTGTTGGTATCTCTTCAATAGGGTACCTTGAGGAATGAAAGGGGTATACTCAAAATTGACCAAGTCATCTATGAACTTGAAAGTTGCTTGTTCTAGCCTGGACTTCCGCACTTTCAGATCCCTTCTAGTAAGACTGAGATTTGTGTTACTGCAGAGAGGTATTGGGACCCCTTGTGTGAAGCCAAATTGTCTAGCAAATTGAGTAGGACAATAGGGCTCAACGATGCATTTGTAGGCCTTGGGGTTCAAAGTCCCAATAAATAACTCTCTGGGGATCAGAATGGAGGCCCATATCTCTTTATGAATAGGTGAAGCACAGGACCTGTCACTTAGGAAATTCTTCAACCAAGATGGACCAATGGTGGGTTCGAAGGGACGGAAACAGTAAGAATGAAGGGAAGTTGGAAGTTGGTGGAAAAAAGAAAAGTAAAAAGCAAAGGTAGAAGGATAAATTGAAGCATTGGCCAGCCTTATGCCATGAGTAAGAGGGTTTGGCTCAGAAAATTTAAGGCATTTGGATTGTAACTCAGTGAAATAGGCAAAATGCCAAAACTGAAGGATCCAGAACGGCCCCCCTTGATTAGCATCTAAGGGTTTCTCACAGAAAATGGAGCAGACTCTATATACGTGACCTAGAACATGTGGGGCTAAGGCCACCTTTTTTTGTAAAACAAAGGCTTTGGCAAGAGGGGCAAATTCAGGCATGATTCTCTGAGAGGAGGTGCAAAAGAGGAATTTGCAAAGCCAATACAATAAGAAAGAAAAGAATTCCCTATCAGTCACAGAGCCCTCTCTTTTATTCTCAGCCTTAGCGAAATCACTATAGGATGAGTTAAGTGAGGGGAGAGAGAAAGGGACTGCTGAGTCAGGGTAATCTGGTCCAAATGGGGTACCAATGGGGGATAATCCTAGTAGATAGCAAATGTCAAGAACAGTAGGGACCATCATCCCGCATCTAAATTGAAAGAAATTAAAGATAGGATTCCAAAAACACAAGGCAGCAGGAATAAGGAAAGGGTCCTCTGAGATAGTTACCCTGGATAGTCGGAGAGCATTGAGAAGGCAGAGTTCTTGAAGGTCCAGAGTTCTAGCAGGAACAACCCGGTCATACCATTCTTGCCACTCCGGTCTTACTATGGGCCAACATCGGTGGGGGCGATTTATCCTCCAGTTCCTCCAGTCAAGACCACCTTCGTAAAGGAGACATTGGTTTTCCAGACGAGGATATAGGGCTGGGAGTTCAGTAAGGATCTCTTTGAATATGGGCCCAAGCACGTAGTCTTGTTGCACATGGCGACAAGGGACGAAGATGCGTCCATCGATAACACTTTTCTCCCCAGCTTTGTACTTCTCACATTCTGCATCAATGATCCTCTTCAGGATTACAGATGGGCTCGCACACTCTACGACTGGCACTGAAGAAGAAGCCATTGATAGTACGCTTTTCCAGAAAGTGAAGCTGAGAAAGGAAGTAGAGAGAAGCAGAAGATCGGTAGAAAGAAGGGTTTGTGTGTTAAAAGAGCAAGTGATTTCAGAGCACGAAACAAAAGGGTTTTAAAAGCTTTTGTGTCTGGAAAATATATTGGGTAAGCCGTTAAGTACTAGAAGTACGAATACGAAGAGCTTCCTTCAATATTGATACCTTTAGAGGGAAAACACAACCCAGATGTTGAGGCTAGCTTTGAAGTACGATATTTGGCTTTGAAGCCAAGTTTTAACGCCAGAAGCCAAAAAACAACGGCTTCAAAACAGAGAAGCCAGCTTCGAAGCACATTTCCATACCTAAAAATATAAGAATACTCGAGTGTTTGTTTTACTCCAAAGAGTTTAAAGACCTGTTTTTAGGTTTCTTAACGAAGGTAATGTCCTTCGAGGCAAAACTTGAGATTCTTTAAGGATGAGATTTGGTGTTCGAAACATCAAAACCATTGGTTGGTTTATATAAAGAAAAAAAAAAGAAAAGAAAAAAAAGGGGGCTGTCTGTTGAACTAAAACAGCATGAACTGTTGTTCGAAGCAAAAGGTGGTCAATTTAAAACTAATTGATCATAATAACCATGATCAGGTGTTGGTTATGGTTGAAACAAACTTTAAGTATAAGATTGCTAGATCCAAAGCACTGGTTCTAATTGAAAATCAGCCAAAACTGTCAACTTTATTCCATAAATTGGAAAAGTTCATAATTGGTTCTTTTAGTGTTTCATTTAAAACAATTGAGTTCAAGTTCGAAGGATGAGATTGTTCAGTTCGAAGCCCTGAATTGGCTTTTAAAGACAAATGGAAGCAGGGTCAAACAATGCCAAATGAAGAAGAATTTTGTTTATATTAAAGCCAAAGCAATTACATCGGATGACCCTATCTGGGTATAAACTCAAGCTCATAAAAATAAGGAATGGAATAAATAACAAGATCATGAAATTTAGTCCAACAATGATCAATGAATTTTTGTTCTTTCTTTATTCTATCTTTTATGTCTTCTAACATTGGCTGCATGAGTTGATGTGTTCTCACTTCGTAGTAGAGCTCTTCAGCCTTTATTTCGAAAGCCGCCTCTCTCAATCCTTGTTCCAATTCGTCTATGTCCAAGTTATCCCAATACGCAGAATCTTTATTCTTGAAATCACCGAATTCTTCAATGAAGTTCTCTGCTTCATACTGGGCATGAACTCGAAGAGACGAAAGTTGGTCTAAAGATTGTGTAATGGCCATATAATTTCGATGCCAGTAGAGGAGCAATGGAAGTTGGTCCAGGAACATATGGAGTTCTGCTTGGGCAAGGGGATTAAGGACATGGCCCCTAGTCAGAATATCACATTCCCATCGAAGGTTCTTGAGAGGGACTTTGTCCTCAAGAACATTGAAGGGCAAGTGGGAGAAAGCTGCAAGCAGAAGTTGAGCTTGTTTCCACTCAGCTGGAGTAGGGGAAGGTAGAGGTTTGTAAGGTGGAAAAACGTTATCCATGGAAAGGGCAAGCTTCAGTCTCTCTATCCAGCAAAGAGTTGGTAGAGGAGAAGGTGTGAATGCTTCAATTTCAGGAGACGGAGAAGAATGTGTGGATGCTTCTATTATGGGAGATGGCGCGGGAGCAGAAGGAACAAAGGCATTAATATAATCGAGCCAGTCAGAAGAACAAATCTTCGCCTTCTGGGCTAAGAATGATGGGTTGTACCCTTGTGCTTCTTCTAGGCGTCGGGCAGCGTGCACTATCTTTGTAGGCATGGAGGATGTGTACCATGCTACAAGCAGATTCTCCTCCAGACTATGTCGATGGTCAATAGGCACGTAGGGATAGACCACTGAACTTCGAACATAGGAAGGAAACTCTAAAGGGTCAGTGAACTCAACAAAATGATGGTTAATTCGCTCCCTCAAATCACAAGTCTCAGGTGTTGACCAGCTTGTCCAGTCAGAACCCCCAGAAGAGGAAGAAGTTGCAGCCTTATCCCATACAGAGGCTTGTGAAGAAGAGTTTCCCAAGTCCATATTTGCAACTTTCCGAATCAAAGGTTTGAGAGCAGTTTGTTCGAACTATAAGGGTGAGTTAGAGGAAGAACTTCTTGTGTCTATATCTGCAACTTTCTGAATCGAAGGATTAAGGGCAATATGTTCGTAATCCAAAGGTTGGTAATTTGCAAAGGCTTCCATAACTTGAATATAGAATGGTGGATAAAGATGACTAATGAATGCGTGGAGGTTCTTTCGAGGGGAAGCAACATTATTCAATGACTCTTCATGTGCCCGGTCAATAGAGAAGAAAGTTGATTAGGCCATAGAAGAAGTATCAGCCTGTACGAGTGCTAAGGTATTGGGGTATTCAAAAGATTGAAAGAGAATTAATGCAAATGATCATCAATAAGTGACGGTTGTGTTTTCAGAATCTAGACCCCATACACGTTCTAAGAAGCGCGGGAGAAAGGCTTTGATCCACTAATATCACCAAGTATTGGGTATATTAGTGCGGGGGGTAATGTTGGCTACATATTTTGTAAAAGACCAGTTACAGTTCGACGCGTGGTAGAGTAAGGGTAATATAGGAAGACTGTTCAAGTCTTCGATCCTGATCGTACACGTGACAGTTGATATTGTCTATTGCGTGGTCCGAGTAACATTGGATCAGCAAAGAGATGCAAGGTGACGTGGCTTCAGCAGTTACTCACATTCAAATTCAAATATAGGAGGGAAGCTTAACTGCAAGTGATGGCGTAGTGGAACTACTTGTAAGACAGCATGATCAGTGATCACGGAGGAGCAGTTTGACAGTTTGAAGTGCAATTCGATGGTCATCTTTGAGGAGTATAAATAGCAGGGAAGACCCCAGAAAAAAGCCCCAGACTCAGATCCAACAAACTAGTCTTACTTTACATATTTCTTTCCAGTTTTTATATTTCCTGTTCTTTACATTCCTGTACTCTAAATTCCTGCACTGCACTTCATTCATAGGAGTAGTTTCAAATAGATTGTCACTGTAAACCTCTAAGAGGCTGGATTTGGATCATTGTAAGTTTTTCATACTAATGAAATGCTTCAATTGTTCTTTATTTAATTGTTCTTGTGTTTAAATTCTCTTAAATCAAGCCACCAGTAAAAGTCCTCTTCATTGAGGCTGAAAGAACTACAACACAATCGTCTGATAATTGGTTGGCAATTAAAATTCTGTAAGGACTGATTGATCCTTGCTGGTACGCTCACAATTACAAAAATAACCTTCGAAAGCCAAAAAGCCAACAATAATATAAAATTGATGCAGTCACTACAACATATAACACTTTTCACTACCAATTATTTTGGGCCCTAAAATCATTATTTTGGTCTCTAAATACTTTTTGTGACAAAAATAAATTCGTCACTAGAAACGTCACTAAAAGTGGGTCTAGAAAAGTCAAAATTGACTTTTAGCAACGAATTTTTTAAAATGTCGCTAAAAATAACAATTAGCGACAAAATTTGTATGGTCACAAAATGTTTGATTTTGTAGAACTAAACATTTGGTCGCTAATATTTCGTCACAAAATGCCCCAATTTGGTCACAAAAAACAAAATAATGATATTTTCAACAACAATTATATTTAGTCACTAAAAATCAAATTACTTTCTCCACTACATATTTTCGTCGCTAAAAGTCAGTTTGAAAAAAAATTTTGACATCCACTCATCAAGGCTCTCAATTTCCAAAACCATAATGATTATAGAAAGCAAAATTTTTCAAAAAATAAAATAAACTCAAAGATGGCAAATAAGATAAACAACCTTTAATGTGATCAAAGTAAAAATTAGAAAAAAGCAAAAAACCAAGGATGGTGCTGAAAAGAATTGTTCAGGAGATTAGTGACCACCATAACTGTCACGATCCGCTCCCCGTACTCAAGGGTTAAGTATCGTGATGGCCAGTAACTGAAGTTACCTATGGCCAAATCATGAACAAATAATATAAACGCAAGCGGAAGAAATATTTAAATGAGGGTACCAAAATAATTATCAGAGCTTCTATTTTTATTACAAAATTATGTTGACCAAAAATGTCGATATTTACATATAAAAATGGAATAAAAGTGCTGTGTGTGTCTATTCTGCAGCCCCGCATCTAAGACTTTCCAAAAGTTATTTCTAAATTGCATTATTTCCTGAAAATTGGTAAACAACTATAAGCACATGGCAGAGCGAGAAATATTATACCAAGAGTATAAGGGACACGAAATAACCATGGATAGTTAGTTAGCCAAAACATTTAAGATAACTTAATCGGAACAAATAATCATTTAAGTAGCAAAACTGAGATTTTGTAAATAAATAACCATTACCATGGTACTTTGATAAACAAATCATTTAAGTGCCAGAAACTGAAATACAGATATTATGTAAGTAAATGACCATAATCACGGTATAGAACAGAATAGAACAGATGTCACTGAAGTGACAGTCAGAACAGAGGTACGGATTAAAGAGGTGGCTAGCACTTAGCTCCGCACAGCACTTTGGTCCGCACAAAACAGAGGTACGGATTCAAGAGATGGCTCGTACGGATTCTAGAGGTGGCTCCCACGATAGTGTATCACTTAGCTCCGCACAGCACTTTGGTCCGCACACAACAGAGGTCAATGGATCAGAGGGCCACAAAGTAACCAAACAGAGACCAATGGTTATTTAAGTCCCCCAAGGCATGGGACTCCCGTGGTGGTACGTACAAAACATAATTGTTTATAAGGTTATAGTCAAATATTCTTTAAAATATAAACAAACATATCCATAGATTTCCTTTTAAGCAAATAGGATTCAGGAGATAAACACGTAACTGAAACCTTTATAAAACATAACTTTTATTAAAAACACAACTTGTATAAAATAGATTTTGGTAAGTTACAACATACGTAAAATACATTTTGGTAACTCGAGGTATAATATAACTCACTTTAACTTTAATACCTTACTCTTTCTTTTCCACTATCAAAAACCCTTTCAACTTCCATTATATTTTCTCTCTTTTCTTCCTCTCCTTTCTTTTTTTTCTTCTTTTCCTTTTCTTTGTTTCTTTTCGTTTCTTTTTTCTTTCTTTCTTCTTTCTTTCTTTCACGCAGGTTGATCACCTCCTCCCTATTTAAGGGAGGAGGAAGCCACAGCCGGTCAACACGTGGCAACTTTAAGATTCACACATTAACTCACTAAGATTTATACTTATCGTAATATATATTTAAGGTAATTACGTTTTGACCTAATATTTTAATATAATTATATAAATTAATTAATTTTTAATTAAATTACACTTTATCATATATCAACAGTAAATTAATTATTTATTTATATTTTGACCCCTAAAATTATATTATTTTACAAAATTACGCATAATAATATATAATAATTATATATTTTCCGAACTGAGATTAAATAATATTAGTATAAATTCTACAGAATAATTAAAAATTTGGATTGTTACAATCTTCCCTCCTTTTAAAATTTCGTCCTCGAAATTTGTCATTGTAAGCTATCCGCTGCGCACTCTGATATATATATATTAGATGATTAATCTGATAGAAAATAGTACCTCAAAAAAAAAAAGGAAAAGAAAGAAAGAAAAAGAAAAGAAGAAAAAAAAAAAAGGAGAGGAAGAAAAGAGAGAAAAAATAATGGAAGTTGAAAGGGTCTTTGATAGTGGAAAAGAAAGAGTAAGGTATTAAAGTTAAGGTGAGTTATATTATACCTTGAGTCACCAAAATGTATTTTACGCATGTTGTAACTTACCAAAATCTATTTTATACAAGTTATGTTTTTAATAAAAGTTATGTTTTATAAAGGTTTCAGTTACGTGGTTTATCTCCTGAACCCTATTTGCTTAAAAGGAAACCCATGGATATGCTTGTTTATATTTTAAAGAATATTTGATTATAACCTTATAAACAATTATGTTTTGTACGTACCACCACGGGAGTCCCACGCCTTGGGGGACTAAATAACCATAGGTCTCTGTTTGGTTACTTTCTGGCCCTCTGATCCATTGACCTCTGTTCTGTGCAGACCAAAGTGCTGTGCGGAGCTAAGTGCTACACTATCGTGGGAGTCACCTCCAGAATCCGTACGAGCCACCTCTTGAATCCGTCCCTCTGTTCTGTGCGGACCAAAGTGCTGTGCGGAGCTAAGTGCTACACTATCGTGTGAGCCACCTATAGAATCCGTACGAGCCACCTCGTGAATCCGTACCTCTATTCTGACTGTCACTTCAGTGACCTCTGTTCTATTCTATTCTGTACCGTGGTTATGGTCATTTACTTACATAATATCTATATTTCAAAGTACCATGGTTATGATTATTTATTTACATAATCTCAGTTTTGCTACTTAAAGGATTGTTTGTTCTGACTAAGTTATCTTAAATGTTTTGGCTAACTAACTATCCATGGTTATTTCGTGTCCCTTATACTCTTGGTATAATATTTCTCACTCTGCCATGTGCTTATAGTTGTTTACCAATTTTCAGGAAATAATGCAATTCAGAAATAGTTTTTGGAAAGTCTTAGATGTGGGGCTGCAGAATAGACACACATAGCACTTTTATTCCATTTTTATATGTAAATATCGGCTTTTTTGGTCAACATAATTTTGTAATAAAAATAGAAGCTCCGATGATTATTTTGATACCCTCATTTAAATATTTCTTTCGCTTGCGTTTATTAATTTGTTTAAGAATTAGCCGGAGGTAACCTCGGTTACTGGTCATCACGATACTTAACCCTTGGGTACAGGGAGCGGGTCGTGACAATAACTACCTTGTAAGGCCATCTACAACGGTTCATCAAACCTTACATCAGATTTGAAATTTGGTAAAAAAGTCACTTTTTGGAGCTCCAATGGTTTCAGCAAATTGGTATCAAAATGAGAATGGAACAAAAAATTCATCAAAGTGAGAACAGGCTCCAGGTTTCACCATTTTACTGTGCGTGACCGTTGGGGGAGACCAACCGGTCAACCGGCCGGTTGACCAACCGGTCGACCGATTCCCTTTCAAATATGTAGGTTCAAACAGGTCGAAAGATTCAAACAGGTTAAAAAAAAAATTAGTCTTACCGGTCGACCGGCCGATCGATCGGCCGGTTGACCAACCGGTCGACCCTTCCCTCAATTCTGCATATATTTTGTTCAACAAGTTTGATGCTCACCGTTGGAGGAAGTCGTATCAAATTGAGAAAACAACCTATTTTTTACTCAAATTTGGTGAAAAAAGAAATGAACGGTTGGAGATGCTCTAAAACCATAAAAAAACATACTTTAGTACAAGTATTTATCAATCAAAAAAAAAATATATATATATATATATATAATGCTTCTTAACCATTCAATTACAATAAAAACTTAATCCACATATTGTAGTGAGTATTTGATGTCCATACAATTAAAATTAACTTCAAAATGATATATATATTTTTTATTTTTTTAATTACCTCTTTTCAAACATAATAACCACAAAAACGTAATTTAATCTATCACCAAAAATCACCTCCACAGAATATGTAAAGCATAAATATTATAAATAACTACAATTAAATAATACTTTTATGAGGATGACATCTAGGAATCTGTTCCTGCTTTTTATTCACATAGCTCTGATTGATGACTATTTATGAAACTACTACGATTAATACAAATTGTGTTTCTAAATCAAAGTATGAAGATGACAAGCAAATGCATGGGGTTAAAAACAAAAAAACATGTTAAGATAAGGGGGCATTAACTTTATTCTCTACCTGATTGAACTCATTTGCACTCATCCTTCACTGGATCTTACTAATCAACTACCATAAAAAATAAAAATCATAATTGAATGTAAAGAATATGAAAGAATGAAAGGACACTACAAAGTAGCAAAAATCTTTGAAGACCTTTATGGCAATGAAATGAGAAGAAGCCATATTCAAAATTCCAAGTTGATAAACAAAGTAGCAGAAATCTGCAAAAAATGAAGAAGATGATGAAGAATCAACCTACAGAAAAAATTAATAAAACTTGAAGGATCGAGAAATACCTTGATAGAGAGTGCATGTTGCCAATTTCAAGATAATTCAAGGATATCCTATATAAACACTGCAAAATTATCATAGCACACCTAATACAGTGTAACCTACCAAATGCTCAATGTGATAAAAAAAAATCCCAATAAACTTAACATTTATTCAGTTAATCATGATACAATAACATATAACTATCAAATCGCTGGGATCAACAAAATGGTCATAACGTGGTCCTTCCAAACTAGTTATGTCAATCTTATATTGATCATGTCTAATTCAACTAGTCCCTAAATCTTAGTCTCTAAAAGACTAATTTCTTGTAGTGATAGGTCTTCCCAAACTTGACTACAGTAGAGAACACAAGGACCTTGCAGCTTCTAATTCACTGTTAAATAACCCAAGATACATATACCTACGAGCAAACATCATAATCTTATAGATAAAAGGGGTCCCCAAGCATTTCTACTTTGAAATTACCATCCTAGATTTTTATCCTACATGAGTAAAAGCACAATGGCAAGTTCTCAAAAGCCAAATCAGAGTTCCTAGCACCATCTACCAAGTTTGTAACTTCTAATATTTACATCTAACAATAAGATCATCTAATTAATTAGTAACAGTTTTGAGTTTAAGGGCTACTCACTTCTTCCCAAGGAACTTGTTGGCTGTATAATTTATAAAAACCAATCACAATTTAATATGTGGCACGAAGAGGGCAATGTGGGGAATTAATACAAGTTGCCAATCGAAGTCAGACACGCGGCAGTTCGTATTGGTAATAATGGATCTGCGTAGCACTGGAACAATCGAGAGATACAAGATGATGTGCCTAACTGTTACTCATAAAGTTTAAATCCGAAATCAGAAGCGAAGCTTAACCGCAAGAGTGGCATGGTAGGACTAACTGTGAGAGAGCATATTCAGCAATTATGGAAGGACATTTTGACGGTTGGAAGCCCACTTCGATGGTTACCACTGAGAAGTATAAATAGCAAGGAATGCCTCAGGATAGCCCCCTAAATTCAGATAAAAAAACCAGTTTATTTACTTCATTTTTCGTTCCAGTTTTACAGTTCTTTACATTTCTGCACTTCAGTTCTTGTACTGCACTTTATTTCCTAGGAGTAGTTTCAAATAGTTTATTGCTGTGAACCTCTACGAGGCTGAGTTAGATCATTGTAAGTTTTTATTTACTTAATAAAATTTAGATTTTGAAATTGTTCTTCACTTATTATTATTTACTAATTTCTCCTAAACAAGCCATCAGTAAAAGTCATCTTCGTTGAGGATGAAAGAACTACAACATGATTGCTTGATAATTGGTTGGCAATTATAAATTTTGTAAGGACTAATTGATCCTTGCTAGCACGCTTAAATTTACATTATTAACCTTCGAAAGCCAAAAAAACTAACATATATTTTTGGCACCCCTAGTGGGACACTAAAATGGCTAGACATAGGAGACAAGGAAAAAATGAACAATTGGAAGAAGGTGTGGAGGAAGAGGTAGAAGAACCTGATCCAGAGGATAATGTGGTAACACATCCTATGGAAGCACCTATCTCATTAGAACCTATGGTCAAACAAACCAGCACCTCAGAGTATACACCACATGTTCAAATTATTGGACGAGGCCATAGAATTGGACCATCCACTGTTCCGTCTACCCAGCTCCGTGGGGAGGCTTGGAAGATACCATGAGACAGCAGTTAATGTATACAATGGAAAGATGGGAAACATCCTTTATGGATCGAATGAATTCCCATCAACCAACTATCACAAGGCATATGGAGGAAAATTCAAATGTCCTTCAGCAAAGGTTGGCTATAGATAAACAGCCTACACGAATTAATGGATATACTAATGGTTAGACTAGTAATCAAAATTATGAAAGACCATCACCTGTACCTCAATCATGGTATGAGCCTCCTGCGAGACCCTTGGTAAATCAAAATATCTCATTATCTAACAGTGAAGCCACACAAATTAGTGGATCTAGGCCAACACAAGAAAATGGCATGAGAATGTTTCTAAATCCCATGTTTGAAACCATGCCTGGCACAAGGGGATTTGCTAACCCTCTATTCGAATTCACACCTGGGGGGTTGGAAGGGTTTCCTATGGCTGGGAGAGAAACAACACATGTTTCTCCTCTTGCAGCACCTTTCACAGGACAAGCCCAGAGAGGTCAACCATACCCCCAATAACAACCAGTACCACAAGGACAGCTAGTCCTATATATGCCTCCCTATGGACCAAGAGGACCTCAAGCACATGGGATTCCACCAAACCTTGTGTTTGTTCCTCCAGTAGTAGTCTAACAAGCATAGAATATAGTTCCTAGGGACCAAATTGCTGATATTGTTAGAGAAATGTGTGGACCTATGGCTCGGGGGGTTCAGACTCCTGTATATAGAAAGCCATACCTAGAATGGGTAGATAGGGGACATGAATACCCAAGGGGGTTTAGAATACCAGATTTTTCTCTCTTTTATGGAAATGGAAACCAGTCAACAGTAAAACACATTGCTAGGTTCGCAGGCCAATGTGGTGAATTTACCAATAATGATTATATGAAGTTGAGACTCTTTCCAAATTCTTTAACTGGGGCAACCTTTGTATAGTATATTAACCTTACACCTGGTTCTATTCAAACTTGGCAACAAATGGAAGAGGCATTTCATGCCTAATTCTTCCAAACAAAACCTAAAGTTTCCATGGCAGATTTGGCAAGATTGAGCCAAAGGCCTGATGAGAAGGCTGTTCAATTTATTGCCAGATTCAAAAGGGCACGAAGCAAGTGTAGGGTCATTCTACTAGAGCTTGAATTTGTGAGATTGACTCAAAATGGTTTAGAGTTTAGGCTTCGAAAGAAGTTCGATTCAACTGAGTTTCGAGACTTAGTAGAATTAACCTATAAAGTGTCTAAATATGAATCTTTACTTAAGGAAGAACAAGATCGAAATAATGCATCATATAAGACTTATTACAGGGACCCTAATTATGAAATTGATACAACAGAAATCGTAGGTAAAGAGCCTATGACCTGTGAGGCGTTAATTCAGAAAGACATCACAATAGACCAACAGTTTAAAAAGAAATACCTTCATAGGAAGTATTCTTTTGATTTAACAAAAGCAGATGACATTTTTGATCATTTACTTGCAGTAAATTTCCTAAAGTTACCAAAGGGAGTTAAGATCCCTACCCCAGAAGAACTTAAAGGGAAAATATACTGTAAATGGCACAACTCTTGGACCCATTCAACTAAAAACTATATTGTTTTTCGAGATATACTCCAAGAACAGATTCGAAAGGGGAGTTTAAAGTTTCCAGCCGAAGAAGAGAAAGTTATGGAGATTGACACCAACCCTTTCCCAGGGATTGGGGAAATTACAGTCAATGTTGGCGTGCCAAATTTCCAAAACCTATCCTTGAAGGAATTAGAGGAGGTTAATTTGCAGATGCACGTTACCAGCCAGACTACTTTCAAGAAGGATACTAGAAGTTCACCAGCAAATGGACAGAGCTTTGCAGACCAAAAGGATGACTCTAGTGAGGAAACACTGGATGATGACTCTCTTGAGACAACTGTCATGCAACGGATGTGTCCCAGATGCAAGTTAAGTTACAAATGGCTGAAAGGGCTCCCAATTGATGTGAAATAGTATTACAATTATGTACAGAGACGCCCTAAGCCAACCAATACCTACAACAAAAGGCCATACCCAACTGGTCCCAGACAGCAGCCAATCTTGTCTGGACCACCAGCTACTACAATGCAATCCAAGGGTAAAAGACCTTTGCATGAGTTCAGACCACCAAATTACTATAGGATAGAAGGGAATTATCCTGAGAGAATGCCTAAATTGGGCTCAAGTCAGGAATTCAGAGCCAGTAATTAGCCTCCAAAGTCAACTTCGAACAAGATACAAGGCAATTACCTTGAAAGAATGCCTCAATTAGGCTCGAGACAGGGTGCCAGAGCCAGTGATTGGCCTCAACAGTTAGCATCAAAGGTGGCTTCAAGGACTGGGAAAGCAAGTTCAGCAACTGAATTAGTGAGTTCATGGGTACTTAGGGTACTAGACTGGTTTGTCATACAGAACAAGCCTAAGGAAATACTTGCACAGAGAAATGTATTTGGAGACAAGGGCAGAATGATTAAACCCCCATTGGTGGCTCCAAATAATTGGGTATTACTCAAGCACCCAAAAATAAAGGAACCAGATATGGTTCCAGTAATCTCTAAGTCTCAAAGGAGGAAAATCCAACGAAGGTACACCTAGTACCAAAAGGATCTGAAGGAAAGTGGAGAGAATTCTTCATTGGCCCAGTCAAAAGGCTAGACAGAGGAAAAAGAAAGTCCAAAATTGGCTCTTCAGAACAAAAGAAATGTCAGTAGAGAGCAGTTGGCTAGCGTTCATAGAGAACTGAAAGCCAAGAAAAGATCCATCTTAGCAGGTCTTGGAAAGGCCTTCATAGAAAGCGACAATGAGATAAAAGGAGAAGTTGAACTAGGCCAAAGGAAATAAATGGCTGAAGATGAGATGTTTGAAGCCTTCATGGATGAACAGACCTTTTTGGTCGAAAAGCCAACAGGAGCAAACCACAAACGAGTTGATTCGAAGGAAGTCGCCAGTACTGAGGTACCAGAGTGCAACATGGAAGATGTTTCCGACATAACTGAACAAGTTAGTTTGGAAAAGAAACAAGTGCAACCAGCAGTTCAGTGTGGTTCATTTCCTCCAGCGCCAGTAAACATGGTATATATATTGCCACAGGAGTTCCAAGCTGAAGATGGAAATCAAGAAGGTCAGGAAGATGACCATATTCCAGTTTCTAGTGAAGATTCACAGGTCAGCATGATTCAAGATGAGTCTGAAGTGGCCACACCAATGGAAATTGAAGATGAAAGTAAGGCGGTGAGTATTAATCTCTCGTATCCCTTCGAATACCCTACAACATCTATGACGTAGCACGTTAAGCCCTTGTATATTAAGGCGTATTTTGATGAGATACAAATGAACATGGTGTTAGTGGATAATGAGGCAGTAGTGAACATGCTTTAGAAGTCTTCTTTGAAGAAATTGGAAAAGAGAAACCCCAGATCAATCCCAACCAGTACAGCCATTGCTAGCTTCGCTGGGGATAAGCAGATTGCTTAGGACATCCTGTCCATTAACTTAAGTGTGGGAATCAGAGATTGCATGACAACATTCTTTGTTATAGATAGTATTGCCAAGTATAATGCATTACTTGGCAGGGATTGGAACCACACCAACAAATGTGTGCCTTCCTTTCTGCATAAAAAAATAATGATGGCCCTACGAAATGGAGAGACATAGGAGATCAATGCAGACCCTCAACCCTTTATCGCTTGTGCTGACTTTGCAAAGGCCAAGTTATATACTGAAGGGGTGACACCACTCAGTATATTAAGAAAACCTGATCGAACAACCTAAGTGGCGGCTGATGAGGAAGTAACACACCTAAAGCACTTAGTGTAAAAGAGTGCTTATGAAGAGTTTGTCACCAAGGATGATAATGATGCCTGGTTGTAGGCAAGAAGATGAGACCCAAGAAGCCAGACCCTTGGCTTTAGTCAAGTTTTCAGCATTGGATATAAAATCAATAGTCCAAAAGGTTCAAGAACAAGAAAGGGAAGCCATGGTGGTTGGCTGTAAGCAAGAGCAACAACAGGTCATGCCTTTGACCCTTGATAAGTACTGTGCATTGGACATCGAAAGAAAAGTCCAGAAAATATAGGAAAAAGAAGGCTTATGGATAGATTTTTTCTGTGAGAAAGAAGGCAAAGATGTTGAACTAGAGAAAGTGGGAGCAGAACAAAGTAAAGAAGTTGCTTCAAAGGCAGAAGAAGTCAAAGGAGAAGCATTAGTAAGTTCTCACGTACAAGATCCCTTGGAAGAGGTCAATTTAGGGGAAGGTTCTGCACAGCAACCCACTTATATCAGTGTTTGGTAAAGTTCTATTGACAAGAACCAATTGTTGGTAGTCTTAAAGAAATATAAGGATTGTTTTGCGTGGTCATATAATGAACTGCCAGGATTGGATAGGTCATTAATGGAACATAGGCTCCTTATGAAGCCTAACTTCAAACCATATAAGCAGAAACCAAGACGGATGAGTCCTGAAGTGGTTCAGAAAGTGAAGGAGGAAATTCTCAGGCTCTTAAAGAAGGCTTCATTAGAACAGCCAGGTATGTTAAATGGTTATCTAATATTGTGCCCGTGGTTAAAAAGAATGACAAGATGACGGTATGCATCGATTTTAGAAATCTGAACTTGTCCACTCCAAAGGATGAATACCCCATGCCTATAGTGGATCTATTGGTAGACAGTTCAGCAGGACACAGGATTTTGTTTATGATGGATGGGCATTCTGGTTATAACCAGATCTACATTACAGAGGAGGATGTCCACAAGACAGCATTCAGGTGTCCTAGGATTATTGGCACCTTCGAATGGGTAAAAATGCCATTTGGTCTAAAGAATGCTGGGACAACATATCAAAAGGCAATAAATACTATCTTTTGTGATCTTATTGGAGGATACCTAGAGTGTTACATTGATGATATTGTTGTAAAGTTCCAGTCAATGGAGGAACACTTGGTTCACTTGGTAGCAGATTTCGAAAGGATGAGAAAGTTCAAGTTGAAGCTTAATCCTCTCAAATGTGCTTTTGGTGTATCAGCTGGAAACTTCTTGGGGTATATTGGGCACAAGAAGGGAATACAAATTGATCAGAATAAAGCCAAGCCCATCATTGAAGCCAAACCTCCATCAAGTAAGAAAGAAGTACAAACGTTTCTTTGTCAGGATAATTTTCTTTGAAGATTTATTTCTAACACTGTAGGGAAAACTAAGGTATTTTCTTCTTTGTTAAAGTTGAAAGATGAAGAGGAGTTTGTGTGGATAGCAGAGCATCAAGCTGCTTTCGAAGGAATTAAAGTCTACTTGGCTAAACCTCCAATGTTGATGCCACCAAGGAGCGACAAGCCCTTGAAGTTATACATTGCTATAACAAAAGATTCATTAGGATTTTTCCTAACCCAGGGCAATGAAGAAGGCAAGGAGCAAGCAATTTATTACCTTAGTAGGTTTTTAAATTCTTGTGAATGTAAATACTCAGCTGTAGAAAAGTTGTGCCTTGCATTGTACTTTGCAGCAATGAAATTAAGATATTATCTTTTTCCTACCGTTGTCTTGGTAATTACAACTACAAACTTGGTTAAGTACATGTTATCTAGACCCATGTTGAGAGGAAGAATTGGCAAATGAATATTAGCTTTATTAGAATTTCATCTAGAATATGTCCCCCAAAAGGCAATAAAAAGACAAGTTTTGGCTAATTTCTTGGCAGATTATCCATGTCAAACAGAAAGCTAGGAGATAACGGATCTTGGCATGGTCAATATTGAGCCATGGCAGATGTGGTTTGACGGTTCAAAGGCCAATGGTCTGATTGGAATTGGTGTTGTAATTAGGTCACCACAAAGGATAGAAACCACACATAGTTTCAAGGTTGATAAAATTACTTGTTCTAATAATCAAGCTGAATATGAAGCTTTAATAATGAGACTGGAAATACTTATTAGATTACAAGCTCACGCAGTTGATATATTTGGAGATTCTCAATTGGTAGTCAACTAAGTGAAAGAAATTTTTAAATGTCAAAGCGCAAGCATGTTACTATATTATGTTGTTGCATTACATTTGCTTTCTCAGTTTTAGATAGAAAATGTGACTTATATCCCAAGGTTCATGAATAACAAAGCCAATGATATAGCTCAAAAGGCTTCGTATTTCAAAAGGAGGGATGACACTCAATTGAACATAAGTCAAGTAACTTATCAAAAATTAATACCACATTTAGCTAAAAGGAATGTTGTGTTAGAAGTCAATCATAATGACTTACAATATCAAGATTGAAGGCATCCATTTATGCAGCACTTAACTGGCCCAACTTCGAAGGCCAGCAGAAAGATTAAATTACAGGATATACAATACATAGTGTATGGTAATGCTCTTTACAAAATGGGAGCAGATGAGTTGTTATTGGAATGCCTAGGGCTGAAGGAGGCATTGACAGCCATGGCTGAAGTCCATGAAGGTATTTGTGGTTTCCATCAGCCTGGTGTAAAGATGAGATGGTTGCTTCGAAAGCATTCCTACTATTGGCCAACCATCCTTAAAGATTGTATAGAGTATGCTAGAGGTTGCCAGGCATGCCAAAAGCATGGCATGATAAAACATATACCAATAATTGATTTGCATAGAGTTGTGAAGCCTTAGCCATTTAGAGGTTAGGCTATGGATATGATATGGAAAATACATCCACCCTCTTCGAAGCACCATTGTTTCATCCTAGTGGCCACAGATTACTTCACTAAGTGGGTCGAAGCTAAACCATATAAGGTTGTGGATCAAACTGAAGTTATTCGATTAATTAAAGATCTGATTCACATGTTTGGCATCCCACAGACTATAGCTATAGATAATGGAACTGTATTTGATGGAAAGATGGTAAAATCTTTCATAGCAGAATTTGGAATTAGTCTTATTAATTTCACCCTTTATTATGCACAAGCAAATGGTCAGGCAGAATCATCTAACAAGTCCTTGAAAAAAGGAATACAGAGAGTTGTGGAAGACAATCCTAGGGATTGACATAACTTGTTGTTGGATGTATTGTGGGCTTATAGGACTTCTCCAAGATCAAGCACAAGAGTCACTCCTTATGCCTTAGTATATGAGCATGATGTAGTGTTGCCTGTAGAGATTAACATTAGGTCCTTGGGGGTAAAATGCCAGGACCAGTTAACTTCTGAGCAATACCATCAGAGCATGTTCTTGGAATTAGAGAATATAGATGAAGCTAGAATTCTGACATTAAATAATATTCTGTTCCAGAAGACAAAGGCAGCCAAATAAGAAGGTTAAGCATATTAGCTTTGATGAAGGTGATTTGGTGTAAAAAACAATATTCCCAATAGGAATTAAAAGCCATAAATTTGGTAAATGGTCACCTAATTGCGAAGGACCATATCAAGTCCATAGAGTTTTTCTTGGGAAATAATACCATCTGAGAAATCTAAATGGTTATGTACATCCTAAGAAAATCAATGGCAGGTATTTGAAGCCTTATTATCCAACTGTGTGGGAAACACAAGAAATGTGAGAAATGCTAAACAAAAGAAGCATGAAAACACTCAAATAATAAATAAAGATTTCATTTCATAAAGAGTTAAGTACATGTAGCCATAGATTGGCCCAGAAATTAGTACAATGCTCAAATTGTTCCCTTATAATTGATTCTCCATTTCTAAGGGATGAGAACAACTGAATGGCTGTAACCATGTCTTGCTTACGATCAACTAGCCCTTGATTGGTAACCTGCAGCTTTGTAGTAGTTCGATCCAAGGCTAGGTTAACTGCTGCTAACTCCTCTTCTAATTGGGCCTTTTTTTCCAAAAGCTGGATGCAAAATTGAGAAACAGAAGAATGTTGTCCCTTCAATTCAGATACTTTAGTATGTATATGGGAAACAAATTCCTTGTCTTTCAATAGCTTCTCTTCTGCAGCTTTAGCAATGTGGCAGATGTTGACATAGAAATCTATGGTAGCTGCTGCCTGGGATAAGTGGCTTGAAATGGCCATATTGGATTGCTCAATGACTTTGCAACATTGGAGGAAACCATTCTTAAGTATGGGTCTTTGTAAGGCTTCGAATGGAATTCTTGAAAATGATGTCAGCAATTCCAAACAGGTGCCTAAGTCCAATGAAGGCAAAGAAACTCTGCTGATGGTTGAAGAGCTCTCAAAAATTTCCAAGAGAGAGTCAGCAAGGGCCAATGGCTCAGCTTCACTGCTGGCTATTGGAGTGGTTGAAGGTGTGTCAAAAAGGCTAGCCAGCCGAGCTTCAAAAATGTCCATCTCTTTCACTGACATTAAAGGTGCAGAGAGGTTTGGAAGAGATGGTTGCAAAGGGATAGGAGAAGAGGTTGAAGTGTCCCTAGCAGTGTCTATAGTCTTGGCCACCAGCAGATCAAGGGAAAAGGGATTGGAGCTGGATGGCGGTGGTGGACAAAAAACTAGTAAGCTACCAGTATCTTCTCTGGGAGTATCAGCTATCACTGATGAAGTGACAACTAGGGCTTTCTCAGGTGATGAAGGAGTAATCAAGACTGTAGGGAGAGTAAACTGGGCTGAGGTAAAGGTTAGATGAGGTAGATATAGAGCTAAGCCCAGGCATCAAAAAATAGGGATGCCTTGCCTCAAAAAAGGTATGGAAAGTGTAAAGCTGGGAAGTGGAATTACCTGGATGGGCTCTACACATAAGGGCACTTTGGTGTTGATCTTCTTCCTCCTTTTCAAGGCTGCCTCAAATGGCCTTTCAATTTCATATAAGGCAGAAGAAGACATTGTCAAAGGAGGAGGATGTGGAGTAACTGTTGCTGCAAGACAGAAAATAAGAAACAATGGTAAATTTTATTGCTGAAAACTTGGGAAATGAAATGACTAGAGAAACCAAAGGAAATTACCAGCCTCGGAAGTAGTGGTGGTAATGGTTGGAGAACTGCAAAAAGCATAATGTTCGGCAGTTTGTTGCCTCCTTGCAGCTTCCCTTTGAAGTGTATCAGCAGCAGCAGCTTTATTCCCTAATATTTGTTGTTGCCTCCTTTTCTCAGATCTCTGGAAAACCACTGATTCCCTGGATTGCTCCCCCTCTCTACTGTCTTGGCAGCTGCTTGATGAGTTGGGTCATCAATGAAATCAGAAAGGGAGACTATTATTTTCATCCTCCTCTTAAGTAGTGTTTCTTCAAGTACTTCCCCCTCTTCAGGATCAAGCACAAGTTTCCTTTTCTTTTGTTGCTGCTGCTTGTCTTTAAGAATGCTTAAGGCTTAAGCCCTTTGAGGAGAGTCTACTTGTGAAGGCCCTGTATCAAAAGGAAGTATAAGTAGATGAGCAAGGCATTATAAAGAGAAAAGAAATTAAAGATAGAAGTGCATGCCTCTCTTCAAAGCAGCCCTGGTGACTTTAGGAGGAGGAAGGGAGGCAGCAGGAGCAGTCTCTGTGGCAATAGGAGTAGGAGCTGGGACAGTAGGATTAATAGAAGGAGTGATGAGCCCAGTCCCCTTAGGCTTGGCCTAAGAAGGCAAGTCCAATCCCACCAATAGATCCTGAGCTGGAATGGCCAAGTGCACCTCCATATTTGTTGTCCACCAGTTCTGGTATCTCTTCAATGCAATGCCTTGTGGGATAAAGGGAGTGAATTGAAATTCGATCAAGTCTTGAATAAATTTGGAGGTTGCCTCATTCAGCCTGGTTCTTTGCACTCTCAGCTCTCTAGTGGCAAGGTTGGGGTTAGTTTGGCTGCAGAGAGGGATAGGGATCCCCTGAGTAAGCCCAAATTGCCTAGCAAATTAAGCAGGGCAGTAGGTTTCTGCTATGCATTTGTAAGCTCAAGGGTGTAAAGTGCCAATAAAGAGCTCCCTTGGAGTTAAGATAGAAGCCCACATGTCCTTGTGCTGAGGTTGGGAACAGTTTCTGTCAACCAAGAAAGTCCTCAACTAGGCTGGGCCAATATTGGCTTCGAAGGGACAAAAAAAGGTTTGAGAATGAGGGGAAGCTGAGAGTTGGTGGAAAAAAGTAAAGTAATAAGAAAAAGTGGAAGGGTAAAGTGAAATTCTGGCATATTTTACTCCATAAGAAGTAGGGTCTGATACTAAAAATCTCAAGCACCTAGAGTGTAAAGCAGTGAAATAAGCAAAGAGCCAAAGTTGCAATATCCAGAGTGGTCCCCCTTTGTTGACATCCAAAGGTTTTTCACAAAATTAGGAGCAAGCTCTATACTGTAACAAGCCCGCGGGGGACCTCGCTACAGCTCGGACTTGACTTTGTAGTCACGGTTCTAAGTCTGAACCAAAGAGTCCAAATCCGGCAAATTGTTTTTGAGAAAACAGATTTTTTTGAAAGAAGTGCCAAACATGGACTGCTTTGCCAGATACAGAGTCGCCACCTAAATATTTTATTTTGGGAAATTTAGGAAACCCTGACTCGGTGCCAAAAGGCCACGTGTCCGTCATCACCAAAGTTGCCTCGGCTCGGGAACTTGGGTACGATTGGGGAAGGTCACTTCGTGAGCACCCCCGCTCGCCCGGTCATAGACCGGCCTCTACTAACCATGATATCAATTTTTGAAAAACTTTGTGTGTCCTTAAACCGGTTATTAGCCTAGGTTACTATGTGATGTGCACAGCATACAAGTATAGACTGGATCGCCTGAATTGGAACAAGAAAACATTTCATGTTCGCTTTTTGAAAATGGTTTGCTACCTGCAGGTAGGCTTGAAACATTTGATGATTTACTCCAATTCAGATAACCCAGCCTCCACCCACAGGCATTCAGGCAGTTATATCATATAAGCACATAGTCTCATGGTAAGCATGCTATTCATGGCAGTCACTCACACGCATGCAAGGATGCTAAAGCATAAAACTTACCGAGTACTCCAAGCCAAAATAGAAACTTCATTAGAAATCATGCATGATCCTAAGTATGCAGAAATGCCTAATGCAACACATGCAAAAATGCAACTATAGCAGACTCGGCTATTCTAAGATGGCATATGAAATGCTACAACTATCATGTATTCAATTTGGAAATTGAAAGTACAATGCAGTTAGTATGATGCGCCGAGCCCGGTGCATGCAAAACAGATGAATGATGCAAACATGCTGTCATACTGTATGCTAATTGAAATATGCCCTAATCTAACCATCATAAGCTGGTAAATAAAAGGGAGAAAGACGTGGGGTTGGAAGACATACAACACACACACGCACACACTTATTACAGTTGTGCCCTCGCGCAGAGGGTCCGAATAAATAATACAGTCCCAAATAAATAATTACAGTCCGAATAATATACAAATTCCTAATTAATTAACAAATTAACTAAGAAAATAAATAAAACTGGCATGCAAGCCAGGGACTGCCTTGCTTCTGATGGATGATGCATGTCCGGGTTGTCTTGCGTGGAAATCCACCGGGATGCCCCAATTAGCCTCTGTTTAGCAGTTATTCTTGAAATGCGTGCCAAGTCCCAAAAAATTGCTGATTCCTGATTTTGCTGCAACAGAGAGCAGGAAAGGGGCATAGCAATGTATTTCACAAATATATGCATACCTCGATCCTCGTGCCACCAATCACGCATACCGAGGCATGATGGCCGAGGAATCGAAATGCACAATTCAATATAGGATGAATGCACATGAAACACAATAAAACCTAACTCCATCATGGATGATCCGGAATGTCGGTGACTGGAAAATTGAGACACATCCCGTCACTCGAAGTACGGAATGTATCTCGTTTCCCGTGCTCGGGCTAACTCCTATCCCGGACACGATGCAATATGCACGACATGCATGAAATGCAACTAAGATACAATCCTAACATACACAATGCTATAAAAAAGAGGTGCCTCAAAATGCGTGCACACGGGCACGCAAACCGAGAAGATGGCAGAATGTGATCTAAGATACAACCTAGCATGCACTATGCTGTAAAAAAGAGGTGCCTCGAAATGTGTGCACACGGGCACGCAAACCGAGAAAATGATAGAATGTGATCTAAGATACAACCTAGCATGTACTATGCTGTAAAAAAGAGGTGCCTCGAAATGCGTGCACACGGGCACGCAAATCGAGAAAATGGCATACGCAATGCAAATGATATGGAAATGCGATATGGGCTTATACCAACATGAGAGAGCCTTAGCCACACTCACATAGGATGCCGGTGGATGAAAATGAAGTACCTCGAAATGCGTGCACACGGACACACAAATCGAGGCAATGATAGAATGCGATGCAATGACATGAAAACATGATATGGGCTTATACCAGTATGAGTGAGCCTCAGCCACACTCATATAGGATGCCGATGGATGAAAACGAAGTGCCTCGAAATGCGTGCACACGGGCACGCAAATTGAGGCGATGATAGAATGCGATGCAATGACATGAAAACATGATATGGGCTTATACCAACATGAGTGAGCCTCAGCCACACTCATATAGGATGTCGATGGATGAAAACGAAGTACCTCGAAATGCGTGCACACGGGCACGCAAACCGAGGTGATGATAGAATGCGATGCAATGACATGAAAACATGATATGGGCTTATACCAACATGAGTGAGCCTCAGCCACACTCATATAGGATGTCGATGGATGAAAACGAAGTGCCTCGAAATGCGTGCACCGAGGCGATGATAGAATGCGATGCAATGACATGAAAACATGATATGGGCTTATACCAACATGAGTGAGCCTCAGCCACACTCATATAGGATGCCGATGGATGAAAACGAAGTGCCTCGAAATGCGTGCACATGGGCACGCAAACCGAGGCGATGATAGAATGCGATGCAATGACATAGAAATGGAAAGCAATCATTCTAATAGAATTTCAGCAATGAAATATGGGGTAAAACAGTCCCGAAATGAGGCGAAATGACACCAAATGCATGGAATAGTCCCGAAATGCGAATTTAGGCACCCAAAATGGCTTATAGCTATGCCAAACATGCACGATATGGACATGTAATGCAAAGACAGAAGCTAGGCAGTCCCAAAAAAGGCACTTTCACAGTTATAAACATGGCCAAACAGTAAGCATAGGTAGGGCAAAAATGGCATGCAAGAATAGGGGCCAAGAGAGGGGTAATGAAGCAAGTGATATAAGAAAAATCCAAACTGAAAAATTTCCTTCTACAACATTGAAGAGGGACCAAAAATATGAATGTTTACGGTATATGGCAAACCTCAAATCAATATACAAACATGCTAAAAAAAAGGCATACGATTGAGGCTCAAAAGGTGCTATAACATGAAGTATACAAAATAATCACCAAACAGAAAAAAAATGTTAATGAAACATGAAGTATAGGCCAAAATAAGGCCATCTCTAGGCCTGTAAAATGGCCAAAAACAAAAGCATGATAGGCTACCAAAACATGCAAGAATGGGGAATAAAAGAGAGATATAACATGAAGTGGCATATGGAGGTCCCAAACCATGAAAGGCCCTAAATGAAACATGAAGAATGGACCAAAATAAGACTATTTCAAGAACTGTAAAATGGCCAAAAACAAAAGCATGGTAGGCTGCCATAGCATGCAAAAATGGGGGCCAAATAAGGGATATAACTACAAGTGGCACATGGAGGCATCAAATGGTGAGGGGCCCTTCAACAATGTTGAAGAAGGGCCCAAAATAAGCACATTCACAGATTACATCATGCTCAAAAACAGATTACTCATGAGCCAAAAATAGCATGCAAGATTATGACATATAAGAGGATCAATGAAGCAAGTGCATCATGGAGGACTCAAACAGGGTTGAGTCCTTAATGATAAGTGAAAATGAGCTCAAAAGAGGGCCACTTTCAGTTAGGGCCGGAGCTTGAAACAAAAAGCATATAGGGCTTATAAATGGATCAAGAAAAAGGGTCAAAAGATGAGAAATGTCACTCACCCTTGAAGACTAAAGCTTTTGTTGCTTCTTGGACCAATTTGCAGCTCCTTTAGCCTTTGAGAAGCCCTCCTTGTTGCTGGAAATGAAGTGGTGATGGTAGAGCTTGGTGGTGATGAAGAAAACAAGGTGTAGGACTTAAGGTTTTTTAGGGAAATGAGAAGGATGGAGGGAGATATGGATCTTGAGGCTTGAAGAACAAATTTTCTAACCCCTAAATGTGATGCCACCAGCTGGTTATAAGGGCCAAAAAAGGGGTGTAAAGGTGGGGGAAAAGGAGGCCAACTTTCCCCCACAAAATATCCCTCGGATATTGATATTTTCTAGGGGATAAAGCTATACAGCTGTAAAGTGAACAGTGTGGGGATCTCGGCCGGCCAGTTATTTTGGTTGCAGGTGGCCGGCCGGCCACACCCCCTAGCCAGCCGGCTAGGGGTCAAAAGGGTCAAGCTGATTTAGTGGCCGGCCACCACATGATGGTGTCCTCCCATGTGTGTACATCACAACCCTGTGGTTAAAAGTCCAAGAAAGTGGCTCAAGGGTGTTCAACATTAGCTCGGAAAGAGGGGTTCAAAAGGGTCAGGTGGAATTACTGGCCGGCCACCATTTTTTAGGGTCCTCCCAAGTGTGTACATCACAAATATGTGGTTCAAAGTTCAAGAATGTGGCCCCAAGGTGTTCAACATTAGCCCGGAAGGAGGGGTTCAAAAGGGTCAGGTGGAATTACTGGCCGGCCACCATTTTTTAGGGTCCTCCCAAGTGTGTACATCACAAATATGTGGTTGAAAGTTCAAGAATGTGGCCCTAAGGTGTTCAACATTAGCCCGGAAGTGTGAAAAACGGGCGCTGGAGGGCGTCGGAGGATGTATAACTGGTTGCTGCAACAATTACTGGCCTCCCACCCTTCAGTGACCTCCCCGGTGATAAAACAGAGGTACCTGCCAAAAATGAACGAAAACCGTTGCAAAACGAATGTTCGGGGACCAAAACGCGCAGTTCGAGGTCCCGAAAATGGGCTGTTAAGCACCGAAAATGGCATTCGGCCACGAAGTGGGTTTCTCAGACCCCAATGTCCCTCAAAAGGAAGAAAATAGGAAGTATGCCAAAAATCAGAACAAACGGAGATGGTTAGGTGGTCCCGAGCCGAGGCACACGGCCAACGATTCCGAAAAACCGGAAACCGGACTCTGAAATGGGAAAAATGGCCTACGACCACGAAATGTAGCCTACGGACATTGAGAGATGGTCTACGGGACCTCTCCCTTCCCTCAGGAAAAGAAACAAAGAAAACCGAGCCTGGTTCGCAAACCGAGGCAAAGTACAAAAGAGGGTTCGGAAGTCCGGAGGCAGGGCTCACGGCTGCAACTCTGAAACTTCTGAACGAGCACATTATGCAACATCACCAAGCGCTCAATCAGTGACATCTGAGTCTTAAGGTCGGTCAAAAATGGGGTGTCTACATATACACATGGCCTAAAACGTATGGAGCTAAGGCTATTTTCTTCCCCAAAACAAGGGCCTTAGTAAGGGGAGCAAACACATGCATAATCATCTGAGAAGAAGTGCAGAACAAAAACTTGCAAAGCCAATATAGAAGAAAAGAGAAGAATTCTCTATCTGACACAGGACTCTCTCTTGGGTTTTCAGAATGTGCAAAATTACTAAAGGAGGAATTCAAATGAGGTATGGAAAAAGGCACATTAAGGTCAGGGTAATCAGGACCAAAAGGGGCGCCAATGGGGGATAACCCTAAGAGATGGCATATATCAAGAATGGTAGGGGCCATCATGCCACATCGAAATTGAAAAAAATTAAAAGATGGATTCCAAAAACAGAGTGCAGCAGGTATGAGGAAAGGGTCTTCAGGGATAGACCTGGCTAGTTGAAGGGCATCAAGGAGGCAGAGTTCATGAAGGTCCAGCGTCCTAGCGGGGACAACTCGATCATACCATTCTTCCTATTCAAGTCTCATTATAGGCCAGCAACGATGGGGTTAGTTTAACCTCCAGCTTCCCCAGTCAAGGCCACCCTCGTAGAGTAGGCAGTGGTTCTCCAAACGAGGGTATAAGGTAGGAAGCTAAACAGGGGCCTCCCTGAAAATAGGTCCAAGCACATACTCTCCTTGAGCATGGTGACGAGGAATGAGGATGCGTCTATCAATAGCACATTGTTCACTAGCTTTATATTTCTGACATTCTTCATTGATGAGTCTCCTCAAAGTCACAGAGGGACTTACACTGAACAACTGGCACTTTTAGAGACGAAGAAGCCATTATCGAGGAGTTGAAAGAGGAAGGTGAATGAGGAGTGGAAAGTTGCAGGCAAGAGCAGTAGGGGTGAGAAGGAAAATTTTGGGCAAGTGAATAGGCAAAGCGCGAAGGAAAAGGGTTTTTAACCTTTATGTCTAAAAGATTACCAATTCAACCCAACGGGTCAGTTATACCCGAAATAAACCATTTGATGGTTTTGACTTATGTGGAATTAAAACCCTAATTTCAGAACATAAAGGGTTCTAAAACCACATCATAGAGAGTCTCTTTCAGGAGTAAGTTGTGGGAGGGATGTATATTTTTAAATGCTCAGCTTGGCTTCGAAAACCTATAGTTGGCTTTGAAGCCTGTTTTGTCCCAAGATCTTTGAAGTTTATGCCTCAAAAAGGGAAAATAGATAAGGCTTGTTCTTTTCAAAGGTTTTATAAGCATTCTCCTAGACCATCTTTATACGGTAATGTTCTTCAAAAGAATCTTTAGAATGCCTATTTTGTTTAAAGTTGTGGATTCTAAAAGTAAGCACTACAAAACCAGTACTTGGCCTAATAGTGAAGGAACCCAAAAGGACTCACTCTTTAAGAGTATGCAGTATAATTCCTAAGGGAAATTTCCATACTCTGAAGCACGTAAACTGTGTTTCGAAGCAAAATGGTTAATTCGAAGCTGTTGGTTATACAGATTATGTTAACTATGTAATTGGAATGTAAAACTTAGGGCAAAGATTGTCTTCTTTAAGAGAAAATTCCACTTTGAAAATACTTAAGTTAGGCTTCAGAGTAAAATTGGTTGATTCGAAGTTTTTGTGAACATAGTAAGGAGCAAGATCACATTAACCATACAATCAAGCATGCAATAGGAACATAAAACCAGATCATGCCTAATATGGAAAGAAAACCCTAGCTTTATTGATATGTAAGTAATTACATTAGAAAAGCCTACTTGGCTACGAATTCGATTTCATAATAATAAGGAATAAAAAGAGTAACAAGTTCATTAAATTTGACCCAGCAATGTTCAATGAACTTATGTTCTTTTTTTATTCTATTTTCTATCCTATCAAAGTTAGGTTGTTGCAGTTGGTATGCTCTTATTTGGTGAAAAAGCTGTTCAGCTTTCACCTTGAATTTATCTTTTTCAAGCCTTGTTCCATTTCGTCCATATTTAAATCATCCCAGTACGCTGAATCCCTATTCTTGAAGTCATCATATTCTTCAATAAGGTTCTCTGCTTCGTACTATGTCTGAATTCGATTGATTGTGATTTCGTCCAAAGAGTCACTGGTCGCCAAAGAAATTTTGAACCAATGAAGAATGAGTGGAAGTTGATCCAAAAAAAGCTTGAACCTCTACCTGGGTAATAGGGTTGAGAACATGACCTCAGGTCATAACATCACAGGCCCATTGGAAGTTCTTGAGAGGAATCTCATCTCCAAGAACATTAAAGGGCAAGTGAGAGAAAGCAGCAAGCAGAAGTTGAGCTTGGTATCACTCAAATGCAGTTGGAAGAGTTGAAGGCTGGTAGGAAGGTAAAAACTGATTCTCGAAAAGAATAAGTTTCAATTCTTCCATCTAATGAAGATTCTGAGGGAGAGGAGGTGCAGAGGGATCCATCCCGAAGGAAGAGGGGAACTAGGGGTTATTCACGCATTCGAGCCAGTCAGAAGAGCAAAGTTTTGCCTTCTTAGCCAAGAATGACAAATTATATCCTTGTGTTTCGTTTGGATGAGGAATTTCTTGCACTATCTTCGCTTGCATGGAGGACGTGTACTATGCCATAAGCAAGTTGTCCTCCAGATTGCGTTGATGATCAATGGATATATAGGGGAAAACAACTGAGCTCCAAGCAGAAGGAGGAACAAAAAAAGGATCATCGAATTCAACAAATCGATGATGAATCCGCTCCCTTAATTTGGGTTCATCAGGTTTTGGCCAACTTTCCCAGCCAGTAGACCTAGAGGAAGAAGAAACGGTTGTGTCCCATGCAGAAAGTGATGGGGCAAAAGAGAAGCTTCCAAGATCCATTTTTGCAAATGCTTGGTCCAAGGGTTTGTACTTGGTAGATTTTTGGTCTAAAGGTTGGTAATTTGCAAAAGCTTCCATGGCTTGTATAAATAGAGGCGGATAAGTGTAACCAATAAATGCATTAAGGTTCTTTCGAGGCCTGCAATCATCTTCCAAAGACTCCTCATATGCTCGATCAATGTAAGAGAATGTGTGATTGGCCATTGGGGATGTACCAGTTTTTTCGTCTACTTAAAGAACAGAAGTGCAAACCACAAGGATTGAATGAAGTTCATTGCTTCATTATTCAAAAAGCAGTTATACTCCCAGAATATATAAAATCCATGCACATCCTAGAACGTGGGTAAATTGCACTAGTTTACTAATATCACCAAGTATTGGGTATATTAGTGCGGGGGGTAATGTTGGTTGTATCATTTGTAAAAGCCAATCACAATTTAACATGTGGCATGAAGAGGGCAATGTGGGGAGTTAATACAAGTTGCCAATCAAAGTCAGACACGTGGCAGTTCATATTGGTAATAATGGATCTGCGTAGCATTGGAACAATCGAGAGATACAAGGTGATGTGGCCTAACAGTTACTCATAAAGTTTAAATTCAAAATTAGGAGGGAAGCCTAACTGCAAGAGTAGTGTAGTGGGACTGACTGTGAGAGAACATGTTCAGCAATTATGGGAGGACATTTCGATAATTGGAAGCCCACTTCGACGGTTACCACTGAGAAGTATAAATAGCAAAGAATGCCTCAGGATAGCCCCCTGGACTCAGATCAAAAAACCTGTAATAACCTGACTCTCTCATATGCTGCTTATACTCTAATTCCCTCATTATCTATGTGATTATATGTTTGATATGAAATTCCATATTTAAATGTGTGAATTATGTGCTTATGAGATTGTATCTGTCGATTATAAGAAAATCTGTTGAAATTATAACTTTTGGACTGTAAATTGAAAGGCTTAGAGGTGTGATAAACCGAAATTGACTTTACAGTTATGATTGGCATGATTTTTCGAATAAAATATGAAGTTTTGTAAAAATTTGATTCATAATGAATTAATTAGCTTTATTTGGCTAAAACTCGTAGAGTTAACACCTTGAAACTAAAATTGATGACTTTAATAAGTTCAGAAACCAAATTGAATACATGGATATGCTAATGGAAATTTGTAGAGCTATTTGGACAGTTTAATTGAAAATTGATTTTGTTTGATTCGTTAAGTTATGTTTGGTTGGCCTAAATAGATATATATGACATGTTATATACATTTGAGCTCATCTTTAGCCATTTGAAGAGACAAAAAATGTGGAGAGAAAGAGAGAGTTCTAGAGAGAGAGAAAGCTCTTAGAGAAGAGGGAAAGTGTAGAGGAACTCGAAATTTGGCTTGGATTTGTCAAGATTATGCAAGATCAAGTGTTTATGAAGACTCTAGGTAAGATTTTACCTCTCAAACCTTGAAGATCATGAATTAAGAGTTGGCTTATGGAGTTTATGGAAGCTTTTACATGTATTTTGTCATATAAGGCAAGAACATAGCATGATTTTATGGGATTCATGTTTACGCCTTGTTTTCTTGCATGATTTCTAAGATTCTTAAAGATTTCAAGCGACTTTCTCCATGGATTTTGAAAGTAGAACTCATCACATGTATAGCTTTTGATTTTGTGTTTGACTTTAAGTCTTTGAGCTTGTAAATGGAATTTTGGATTTGCTTTGAAATTATGATTTTGATTGAAGGTAGAATTGTTTAATTCAACATGGTTTTGAAAGGTTTTGGGCCTTGATTTGTATTAAATGAAGTTTTTCCACTTATATAAGTTAGGGCTTTGAAATGATGATCTTGTTTGAACAAAAATTATGAAATGAACATAGATTCCTCACATTTGTTTGATTTAAAAGTTGATTTCCTCATTTTTAGTGTGATTTGAGTTTGATTGTGAGAAATTGTATCTAATCTTGAAGCTTTGTATGCTGTGAACTCATATAAACATATACAAACATGTATAATATGAAAAGATGAAAGAAGTGAAGGAAATATGGAAATTAGAGTTGTATATGTCTAATTAAAGTAGGTTATGATCATATTAAACTTGAGTTTCATGTTTATCATGGCTGTATATCATGTTTTTGAAGTGAAATTGCCTAAATTGTGCCTTAGAAATACATTAGAAAGCTTGAGTTTGTTGGATTTTCGGACTACGCAAACAGGGCCCAGAACCGCACGTGCTAGGCTCACAGCCACACGTGCGAGATACACAGTCGCACGTGTAGTGTGCGGAAAATAGCGGAAGCAACTTGAACATTCTGAAATAAAAGCACGTGCGTGGCCGCATGTGCGGCACACCTCTCCGCACGTGCGGTGGGGCCTTCCACACATGCGGGAAACAGAGAGAAAATCAGTATCTTTTTGTACACCTTTTTGACCCTTTGAATCTGTGTATATGTATGTTTAAACCCTCCGAAATGTTTAAAAATAAATAGAAAGTGAACGAAACGGAAGAATGATGTTAGACAAGAAGTTAAGAAATTAATGCATTCTTATCAATTTATGTGTGTAATGTGTAGGTCACTCACCGGAAGGGACCATCGCACGACCAAATCACTGTAAGTAATAGTAGTGTAACGATACGTTTTGATTATATGTTATGTTTATGTACTTTGACATGTTTTACACAACTTATGTTTTATTGGAAATGATTGAACATTAGATCATAATGGCATATGAATTGGGCCTAAGGTCGTTCTGTTATTATTGGGCCTAAGGCCATTCTGTTATTATGATTGGCCCTGAGGCCGTTCTATTATTATTGGGCCTGAGGCCGTTCTATTGTTGGGCCTGAGGCCGTTCTATTATTATGAATTGGGCCTGAGGCTGTTCTGTTATTATTGGGCTTGAGGCCGTTCTTTTATTATGATTGGGTATGAGGCCGTTCTGTTATTATTGCGCCTGAGGCCGTTCTATTGTTGGGCCTGAGGCCATTTTGTTATGATAATGGGTCCAAGGACGTTCCGTCTTATGTGGGCTTGAGGCCGTTTTGGAATGTAAATGTGATAGAAACATTCTTCAAGACACATGTGTAGACGTCCCCGAACGCCCCGGGAGGAACGAGCCCCCGTTCCGTTCATATTGGGGTCACTACAGCTCAGGACTCTCAAATTTGTCACGGTTCTAAGTCTAAACCAAAGAGTCCAAATCCGGCAAATCGTTTTGAGAAAAACAGATTTTTGAAAGAAGTGCCAAACATGGACTGCTTTGCCAGATACAGAGTCGCCACCTAAATATTTTTTTAATGGGAAATTTAGGAAACCCTGACTCGGTGCCAAAGGCCACGTGTCCGTCATCACCAAAGTTGCTTCGGTTCGGGAACTTGGGTACGATTGGGGAAGGTCACTTCGTGAGCACCCCCGCTCGCCCGGTCAAAGACCGGCCTCTACTAACCATGATATCTATTTTTGAAAACTTTGTGTGTTCTTATTCCGGTTATTAGCCTAGGTTACTATGTGATGCACACAGCATATAAGTATAGACTGAGTTTCCTAAATTGGAACAAAACATTTCATGTTTGTTTATTTGAAAGATGGTTTGCTACTCGCAAGTAGGCTTAAAATGCAGATTTTGCCACCCGCATGTGGGCTTAGAAAAGATGGTTTTGCCACTATCTAGTGGGCTTAAAACAAACAGTTGATGATTTATTCCAATCTAAGTAACCCAGCCTTCACCCACAAGCATTCAGACAGTTATATCACGTAAGCATATAGCCTCATGGTAAGCATGCTATTCATGGCAGTCACTCACACGCATGCAAGGATGCTAAAGCATAAAACTCACCGAGTACTCCAAGCCAAAACAAAAACTGTATTAGAAATCATGCATGATCCTATTTATACAGAAATGCCTAATGCAACACATGCAAAATGCAACTATAGCAGGCTCGGCTATTCTAAACATGGCATATGAAATGCTACAACTATCATGTATTCAATTTGGAATTGAAAATACAATGCAGTTAGTATGATGCGCCGAGCCCGGTGCATGCAAAACAGATGAATGAATGCAAACATGCTATCATACTGTATGCTAATTGAAAAAATGCCCTAATCTAACCATCATAAGCGGATAAATAAAAGGGAGAAAGACGTGGGGTTGGAAGACATACAACACACACACGCACACTTATTACAGTTGTGCCCTCGCGCAGAGGGTCCGAATAAATATACAGTCCCGAATAAAAGAATATTACAGTCCAAATATTACAGTCCAAATAATATACAAATTCCTAATTAATTAACAAATCAACTAAGAAAATAAATAAAACTGGCATGCAAGCCAGGGACTGCCTTGCTTCTGATGGATGATGCATGTCCGGGTTGTCTTGCGCGAAAATCCACCGGGATGCCCCAATTAGCCTCTGTTTAGCAGTTATTCTTGGAAAGCGTGCCAAGCTCTGAAAAGTTGTTGATTCTTCATTTTGCTGCAACAGAGAGCAGGAAAGGGGCATAGTAATGTATTTTCACAGATATATGCATGCCTCGATCCTCGTGCCACCAATCACGCATATCGAGGCATGATGGCCGAGGATTCGAATTGCACAATTCAATATAGAATGAATGCACGTGAAAACACAACAAGACCTAACTCCATCATGGATGATCCGGAGTGTCGGTGACTAGGGAATTGAGACACATTCCGTCACTCGGAGTACGAAATGCACCTCGTTTCCCGTGCCCGGGCTAACTCCTATTCCGAACACGATGCAATATGCATGACATGCATGAAATGCAACTAAGATACAATCCTAACATACACAATGCTATGAAAATGAGATGTCTCGAAATGCGTGCACACGAGCACGCAAACCGAAGAAATGCATAAATGCGATCTAAGATACAACCTAGTATGCACTATGCTGTGAAAATGAGATACCTCGAAATGCGTGCACACGGGCACACAAACCGAGGAAATGCATGAATGCGATCTAAGATACAACCTAGTATGCACTATGCTGTGAAAATGAGATGTCTCGAAATGCGTGCACACGGGCACACAAACCGAGGAAATGACATGAATGCGATCTAAGATACAACCTAGTATGCGCTATGCTGTGAAAATGAGATGCCTCAAAATGCGTGCACACGGGCACACAAACCGAGGAAATGACATACGCAATGCAAATGACATGGAAATATGATATGGGCTTACACTAACATCAGAGAGCCTCAGCCACACTCACATAAGAGGCCGATGGATGAAAATGAAGTGTCTCGAAATGCGTGCACACGGGCACGCAAACCGAGGCAATGGCATACGCAATGCAATGGCATGGAAATGGCATATAGAATGCAACATGGACTTATACTAACATGAGAGAGCCTCAGCCGCACTCACATAAGAGGCCGATGGATGAAAATGAAGTGCCTCGAAATGCGTGCACGCGGGCACGCAAACCGAGGTAATGGCATATGCAATGCAAATGCATGGAAATGGCATATAGAATGCAACATGGACTTATACTAACATGAGAGAGCCTCAGCCGCACTCACATAAGAGGCCGACGGATGAAAATGAAGCGCCTCGAAATGCGTGCACGCGGGCACGCAAACCGAGGCAATGGCATATAGAATGCAACATGGACTTATACTAACATGAGAGAGCCTCAGCCGCACTCACATAAGAGGCCGATGGATGAAAATGAAGTGCCTCGAAATGCGTGCACGCGGGCACGCAAACCGAGGCAATGGCATATGCAATGCAATGGCATGGAAATGACATATAAGCATGCTAATGGATTTTCAGCAATGAAATGTGGGGGGAAACAGTCCCGAAACGAGGCGAAAACACACCCGATGCACGGAATAGTCCCGAAGCACGAATTTTGGCACCCGAAATGGCCTATAGCTATACCAAACATGCAAAATTGGTACATGGAATGTAAAGACAGAAGCAAGGCAGCCCCAAAATAAGCATTTTACTAGTACAAAACATGGCCAAACAGCAAGCAAAGATAGGGCAAAATTAGCATGCGAAAATGGCCCTATCATGAGATTATGAAGCAACTCACAACTGCTAACCCCAAACGAGTTAGGACCCTTCAACAACATTGAAGAGGGGCCCAAAATATGATGTTTTCCAGAACTGTAAAAACCCCAAAAACAAACACAGGTATGGCTGCACTCCTATGCAAGAAAAAGGGCCAAAAGGTGGCCAAAGAGGCAAGTGGTATATGCAAAGTCCAAACTGAAAAATTCCCTTCTACAACATTGAAGAGGGACCAAAAATATGCATATTTACAGAACTGTAAAAACTCCAAAACAGTATAAAAACATGCTAGAAATGCAATGCAAAATGAGGCTCAAAAGAGGCTATAACACAAAGTATACAAAATATTCCACAAACGGCCAAAGACCCTTAATGAAACATGAAGAATGGGAAAAAATAAGACTATTTCCAGAACTGTAAAATGGCCAAAAACAAAAGCATGATAGGCTAACAAAACATGCAAGAATGGGGACCAAAAGAGAGATATAACATGAAGTGGCATATGGAGGTCCCAAACCATGAAAGGCCCTAAATGAAACGTGAATAATGGGCCAAAATAAGACTATTTTCAGTGCTGTAAAATGGCCAAAAACCAAAGCACAATAGGCTGTCAAAGCATGCAAAAATGGGACCAAAAAGGGAGTATAAAGGTAAGTACAACATGGAAGTCCCAAATAGTGTTTATCCCTTCTTCAATGTTGAAGAGGGGCTCAAAATAAGCCTATTATCAGTTTACAACATGCTCCAAAATAAATCACACACAAGCTAAAAATATCATGCAAGAAAATGACATTTTAGAGGGATAATGAAGCAAGTGCAAGATGGAGGGCTCAAAAAGGGTTGAGCCCTTAATGAGACATGAAAATGAGCTCAAAAGAAGGCCACTTTCAGTTATGGCCGGAGCTCAAAGAAAAAAGCATAGATGGCTAAGAAATGTTGCAAAGAAAAGCTCAAAAAAAGGGAAATGGCAACTCACCCTTGGAGACAAGTCTTTTGTTGCTTCTTGGACCAAGTTGCAGCACCTTTAGCCTTTGAGAAGTCCTCCTTGTTGCTGGAAATGAAGTGGTGATGGTGGTGCTTGGTGGTGATGAAGGAATGAAGTGTGGAACTTGAATGTTTTAGGGTAGAAATGAGAGAAGGAGAGGGGAAGCAATGCAAGACTTGGAAGCAATTTTTTCTAACCCCAAAAATAAGTGCTGGCCCTTGGTTATATGGAACAAAAGAAGGTGTAAAGGTGGGGGAAAAAGGAGGCAAACTTTCCCCCACAAAATATCCCCCGGATACAGATATTTTCCGGGGGATAAAGCTATACAGCTGTAAAGTGAACAGTGTGAGGATTACGGCCGGCCAAGTATTTTTGTTGCAGGTGGCCGGCCGGCCACATCCCCTAGCCGGCCGGCTAGGGGTCAAAAGGGTCAAGCTGGTTTAGTGGCCGGCCACCACATGATGGTGTCCTCCCATGTGTCCTCAACACAACCCTGTGGTTAAAAGTCCAAGAAAGTGGCTCAAGGGTGTTCAACATTAGCCCGGAAGGAGGGGTTCAAAAGGGTCAGGTGGAATTACTGGCCGGCCACCAACTTTTAGGATGCTCCCAAGTGTGTACATCACAAATATGTGGTTGAAAGTTCAAGAATGTGGCCCCAAGGTGTTCAACATTAGCCCGGAAGGAGGGGTTCAAAAGGGTCAGGTGGAATTACTGGCCGGCCACCAACTTTTAGGATCCTCCCAAGTGTGTACATCACAAATATGTGGTTGAAAGTTCAAGAATATGGCCCCAAGGTGTTCAACATTAGCCCGGAAGTGTGAAAAACGGGCGTCGGAGGGCGTCAGAGGATGTATAACTGGTTGCTGCAACAATTACTGGCCTCCCACCCTTCAGTGACCTCCTCGGTGATAAAACAGAGGTACCTGCCAAAAATGAACGAAAACCGTTGCAAAACGAATGTTCGGGGGCCAAAACGCGCAGTTCGAGGTCCCGAAAATGGGCTATTAAGCACCGAAAGTGGCATTCGGCCACGAAGTGGGTTTTTCAGACCCCAGTGTCCCTCAAAAGGGAGTAGAAAGGAAGTATGCCAAAAATCAGAACAAACGGAGATGGTTAGGCGGTCCCGAACCGAGGCACACGGCCAACGATTCTGAAAAACCGGAAACCGGACTCCGAAATGGGCAAAATGGCCTACGACCACGAAATGTAGCCTACGGACATTGAGAGATGGTCTACGGGACCTCTCCCTTTCCTCAGGAAAAGAAACCGAGAAAATCGAGCCTGGTTCGCAAACCGAGGCAAGGTACAAAAGAGGGTTCGGAAGTCCGGAGGCAAGGCTCACGGCCGCAACTCTGAAACTTCTGAATGAGCACATTATGCAACATCACCAAGCGCTTAATCAGTGACGTCTGAGTCTTAAGGTCGGTCAAAAATGGGGTGTCTACAACATGCTCCTTTATATGCCTCCTTATGTTATTATTACTCACTGAGTCTTTCTCACTCCGTATTGATATATGTTTTGTAGGTGGTTAGCTTGGAGGCCAGCCCTAGGTCAGCTTCAAGAACCTTTTGGTGGACTTGTTTTGTTATGCCTCCAACGTTGGAGTCGTTTTGTCTTTTTGAGAAGTTCCTTTTATTCCACCTTTTTTGTTAAGCTTTTGGTGGCTTTTGGGTAGACTCTTTGATAATATAGTAATTTTGGATGGTTAACTTTTTAGACATATTTATACAATCTAGACTATCTATATGGACATTCTAAGTACGACATGATGTTTTAAGAATCTTGGCATATAAGCACCGCTCAATGGACGTTCTAATTTTTATTTGCTTCCGCTTTAGGCCCATTATTGAATAAAATATTTTGAATTTTTGTTTCGAGGCCTAAGTATAGGCTGGTCATGGCCTAAACTTTTAGGGGTAGATTTGGGTCGTGACAGTTCTAGTTTATTTACTTCATTTTTCCTTCCAATTTTACAGTTCTTTACATTCCTGCACTTAAATTCATATACTGCACTTCATTTCCTATGAGTAGTTTCAAATAGTTTGTTATTGTGAACCTCTACAAGGCTGGGTCAGATTATTGTAAGTTTTCATTTACTTAATGAAATTCAGATTCTGAAATTGTTCTTCACTTATTATTATTTACTAGTTTCTCCTAAACAAGCCATCAGTAAAAGTTCTCTTCATTGAGGCTGAAAGAACTACAACACAATCGCTTGATAATTGGTTGGCAATTATAAATTCTATAAGGACTAATTGATTCTTGCTGGCACGCTTAAATTTACATTATTAACCTTCGGAAGCCAAAAAAACCAACAGAACTGTACAATTTGAGCCTCTCATCTAATTAATTAGTAGCAATAAGATCATCTAATTAATTAGTAACAGGTTTGTAACTTCATATCGTCTTCGTAATCACAAAGAAAAATTGATACCCCAAATCACTCTAAAACATTGAATTCAGACATTAGCCAACTACAACAATTGGGGGAAGGGGGAGGGAAAGATAATGACAACACGAATATAGTGGAGATATATTACCTCATCAAATCATTGCTTTCCAGCCACAACCTACAACACCATTAACTATTTCTAGTAATGAAGCAAACCAAGAGAGGGGAGGAAAAGACAGAATTTTGCAGCAGCAGAGGCTCTTCTACGAATAAAAATAAAAATAAAAACACAAATCCAAAAGCTCAAATACTCTACAAAATTAATTTCATAACAAAATTATTTTGCCTAATTGTATGGCTCTCGCTTGTACAGTTTGTACCTAATTACGCAATCACTCTTAATTACGTGATATGAAGTAGCAAGCAATAGCAAAGTATGGATTGATAGAAACCATGGAACAGTGAAATAAAACTTTACCTCCAGATCTAAATCAGTCAAATCCAAACCGTACATTGATAAACATCATTTCTGGAATGAACTTGAATACAAAACAATCAAATCAATTCTGAAGTTGAATTAAAACATAAACTATTGAAAACAAATACAAATCCAGATTCTCTTCGGATTCCCAAATCACTTAAATGAAGAGAGATGATCAGATCGAATAGACAGAGAAGAAGAACAAGAGATTGAGATGTAGAACGCGAAACAAATCCTAGATTTTATACAAGATGATAATGAGAGATCCATCGATAATAATATGTAGTATATAGCAATTTTAATCTGTCCAATCGAACAATACGTGAACTGCTTATTGTGTTCTTCATAGATCTACAAATATATATACTTATATATGTATGCATATATAAGCACAAAAAGATTGAGAGAGAGACTCGCCAAATCTGCAACAAATTTGAAGAAGAGAGATTTATTGTGGATTAAAGCTTGTAGATCTCAAATTTGAGTCGGAGTGAAGATCTACGATAGAGAGAGCGAAGAGAGAGAATATCTGTGATGGATAGAGTGAAGATCTGCAATGGAGAACGAGACAGAGAAAGAAGCGGTTTCACATCATGAATTTGTAAAAGTGAATGGAGCGTGAACAATGTGTGCATTTGATTTGGTGGAGTTTTGCAAAATTATTTAGTCCCTAAAGATGTTAATAATGTATTAGCAACCAAATTTATTGGTCTCAAAAAGTTATGTAAATATTATTAATAGTCATTTTTTCAATCTTATAAATAAATTATCATAGGATTAAATTTGTTCCTAAAAATATTATTTTTAGTGACCAAATTTAACTAGTCTCTAAATATTAATCTCTAAAAGACTAATTTCTTGTAATGAGTTAAGAGCCGTTTGAGAATTTACTCTTATGTAATTTAGGAATCAGAAAAATATGAATTCGAATCTCTAGAGTGATAGTCAAGAGTGAGATTAAGGTCCATTAATATTGAGCCATCTGTTCTTTATCACAATGTGCTTGGTGGATGAGAGGCTGTATTCAACTATGACACAAACTATTTTGAGAAAGTGCCAACAAATCTCTTGTAAATATGATACCCTTAGGTTATTGGGTTCATTTGCAACCTTTTGTCCGACTTTCAAACAAGTAGGCACTCCTATTATGTGTTTCCTTTTTCTTTTCTTTTTTTTTCTTTTTTTTTTTTTGTTAAATACCTTCATGTTGTTCGCCCTTCTAATCCTTTTTTATTTACCAAAATATGTGTACTTGGTGTTGGGTAATTTTCCTTTGTTCATATGAGGACAGTTGATTTTCCTAATAATTTGCGCAAATCAAGCCTAAAAGTTCTCAATTCCAATGGACAAATGTAGCTCTTCTTTAATCATTTGATTTCAAAATATTGATTGTCATCATGACCACAGTCTCAAATATTGATTGTCATCAAGACGGCAGTCTCAAGACCACCGTCAATTTTAGTATGATGTTGTTCACCTTTTTAAGATTAAGGCTATATGGACTAATTAGTGTCTGTTTAAAAAGTGTTTAAAAAGTGAGTTGACATTTTGATTTTTTAATTTTTTTAATTATTTTAGTTTAAAGTTAAAAAGTTTAATTTGGGAAGAATTTTTAAATTTTTTAAATTTTTTGTGAGAGAAAAAATGTAATAATTATAGGTTGATTGTGATATTTTGTCTTATTGGGTTAAAAAATTTATTTTATTTTTTATAACTATTTTAGCCAAAATAGCCTACAAATCAACTTCCTAAACAGAAGCTTAGTTTATTAATTAATATATCAATTGATAATATGACATAATTTATAATATTTATAATTTATCTAATAAGTAAGATTAATAATAATATAATAACTAGTATTAATGCATATAGCACCCTTCCTTTTTAAAAGGCCTATCATTTGCTTGGTGGGACAAGTTGCCGAAGAATAATCGAAGGCAATAATAAGTATTTATTTTCTCAAATTTTAGGGTGTAAAAACAAATTACAATACATATATATATACTAGCATAATTACCCGTATTATGCACGGATATAAATAAATAATCACAAATTAATTTGCAAAATTAAATAATAATTTAAAAATTTATCTACAATATTTGGTAAAAATGATTTAGAATTAATTAAATTTTATTCATTTTTATCGCAGTTTCATATATAGACAATTTTTTTTTTATTCTTATGTCATTAATTGTGTACTCTAAGTTCTTAATAACAAATATATATATCATAATTTAAGTGGTAAAAATTAAAAAATAAATCACAAAACTTATATTTATGATAAAATATAAATACATGTCGTCTTATGAGTTTCGTAAATTTAATTTATCATATGATAGTGGTAAATTACATTTGTCAATATAATAATTTTTTCATATTTTATGAAGTCTAAAAATTATAATGTGTCTTATGTTATAAGATTTACGTAAAAATAAATTAGGATTCACTTGTGACATTAAATTTGGGCTTCACATTAGATTTACGTCAATTTGTCCTTCATCTAATCATTAAAAATTGTCTTACTTTGTTCCCAATTTATATAAATCATTTGACCTATCTATTTATTAAATTAGTAAATAAATATTTGCAAATATTTTTATAATAAAAATAAGAAATATGGACTTATTTTATGCATATTTATTAAAAAGTTTGAACTATAGTTTAATTTTTTTATACATATATTTATGTTTAAAACAATTAAATGAATAGTTATATATATTTATGTATAAAAAAAATTATTTAAGATAAAGTCACCTTAAATTGTAGGTCATATTTTAGTCCTAATAAATTTAAAGTTGATATTTAAATTATATCATAGTTTATCAGTTCGTGACTGAAATGAGTTAATTTGAAAGTTCTAATATTAGATTAAACACTAAAAAGTAGTCAAAAAAATTTAGTTCAAGTCGATTTTTTTTGCCAATATTTCTTGATTTAAGCTTAGTCCTTAGATAATCGTCTAGTTTATGTCCAATCCATGAGTTAGTAGACCTACTTATTTATTTAATTTTTAATTAGTAAATATATTTTTTAAAAAAAATTTATAACGAAATAGAAAATATGTACATATTTGTTTGGTATATTTATTAATAATTTCAAAATTAATTAAGTAATTATATACTTATTCTTAAAATGATAAATTACATTGGTAATACCTATGTTTTAACTCTTGTGTTATTTTTGTCCTTGCAATTTTAATTTGCTCAATTTTGACCATAAATTTATAATTTTGTCTCAATTTGGTCTAATTATTATAATTGCTAGTGTTTTTTTTTATTATTGAAAATACACAAATGAGTAGCATCTATTACATTTTTATAAACAAAATTATAAACTTGTTCAACCCAACAAATCTCAACCAACTCAATAACTATTTTCTTTCAAAAATATTAACCGGCATTATCAATTGGACCAAATTAATACAAAATCTAAAATTATGGGTAAAAATCAAACTAATTGAAATTACAGAAATCAAATTGACACAAGAGACAAAATGCGGAGACTATCGATATAATTTACCTTTTTTAAAATATATCTAATATTGATTATATCAATATTAAGATATATTTATATCTAAAAAACTATTTAAGACCAGATCAAGCTAGAACCTGAATAAAAAATTAATGGTTTATTAAAAATATTTAATAATTATAAATTCAAATTTGATCAATTTTTCTTATTTAAATTTTTTCAAAGAATTAGGCTGTTTGATAATTTTAATTTATAGTTCCAATTTTTCATTGTATTTTTTAAAAAATATTTTAAAATTATATATAATTATAGTTTCTTTTAAAATTTCATTTTCAATATCAAATTAGTTATAACTTGAAGTTGATTAAAATTTATTTTTGACTTCTCATCTACAAAAACTAACAATAAACACCAATTAATTTTTTGAACATTGTAAAAAGATAAATAAAGAAATATATTAACAACAATAATAATAACAAAACATATTTTTATTTATCATATGACGTCTCACCATTGCATTGATAATAGACATTAATAATAAAATTTATTACGATAATACAACAATAATATATCAAATGATAAGTAACATCTGATCACAATAATTTTTTGTAGTTATACAGAAGTACCCAAAATTATATATAAAAAATAATATATGATCCATATTCAATTTTTATATGGTAAAATTCACACTTAACCTAAACTCACACATTAGTTTTCTAAATTAATTCATCACCCAAACTATCTATTATTCTTTTAATATTCACCTTTTCAAAATCCACCCAAACAATGCTCTAACCAATCTCATCATCACCCTTGTTGTTGCCATACTCACCATCTCCACTAACCATTATGCAACTCCGGTCTAATTTTTTTATCTTTATAAATATAAAAAGACAATGTTGTGGAAATAAAAATGTACTATTAGAATTTTAAAGAGTTAAAAATGAAAAATAAAAAAAAAATGCGTGATTTGAGGTTTTCTTATTCCATATATGGGTGCTAATTTTTTTTTTAAATCCATAAATTATAGAATAGTGTTCATTATTTAAAATTTTATTTATTGATGGGGCAAGTCAATTAAATATTTTTATTGTTTTACCAAAAAAAAATTGAAGATTTTGTTTAAGAAATTTTAAAAATGGTCAAATCATGAAGAATAATATAAGACGGCTGATTCTATATATATATATATACATATATACTAGAGGTTGGCACACGCTATCCGTGTGCAATTCAAATAAATAAAAGTAAAATAAAACATTTATCATATATTGTGTGCTAGTTAAGTGGTAAAAGTTTTATTCATTTGACATAAGTCTAAGGTTCAAACCCCATCCTCTCATCTATCTAATTTTTTTTTTATTTCAAACAAAAAAGTAGACACATGGCAGCATAAGAAACAAAAGTTTTAAGACATCATAAGGAGTGTTCACTTTATAATAGATAGATAGATAGATAGAAGATAGATAGATAGATAGATATAAAAACTCATAACTATATTATTAATTCACATATATTAAAAAAAATAATAACGACAATATAAAAAAATACACAAACATCCACCCAAAAAAAATTCTTCAAATCAACTCCCAAAACAAAGATAGTTAACAAATATATATTTATTATCAATTTAGTTGGGAAAAAACTACATTGGAAAAAAAGGGTCATATAGAGGGGAAAAAAAAATACTCACACAAAAATATAAATTTACAAAAGAAAAAAAAATCACAAACAAACAAACTTGAAATAAATTTGGACTATTGGCAAAGAGAGAATAACTATTGTATCATTACATTTGGGGAAGAGTTGGCTAAGCTGAAAAAAAGATCAAATATTGAGTATTTTAAAGAGAGAATTGTATTGAATATTTAATTTGATTGGGTTTTTAAAATTTTAGATTTATATTTATTTTCAGAAAAGGTGAGATACTATATTATTTTGAATTTTGAAATTCAAAATCATAGATAATTAGTGTCTTGATTTTTTTTATTTGAATTGTTTTGATCAACATTATTTTTGAAAAGAGTGATGGTGACTTATCATACTGTTTTAAATTTTAAAATTCAAAAATGTAGATAATTAAAACTTTTTTTGTTTTTGGATTTTTAATTTAAGGAACTAATCAATAGATTTTTTTATTTATTTAAAAATTAACAAAATTAATTTGAGAGTTTAATGTTGTGTTTGGTAAAACTTTCTAAATATGATTTGAGAGTAGGAGTTGTATTTTGAGTTTGTAAGTTTTGGAATTATGATTTGAGTTTGTGAGTTTGTATTTTTGAAAAGAGTGATGGTGATTTATTATATTGTTTTGAATTTTAAAATTCAAAATTGTAGATAATTAAAAAAAAAATTGTTTTTGGATTTTTTACTTAAAGACTAACCAATAGATTTTTTTATTTATTTAAAAATTAACAAAATTAATTTGAGAGTTTAAGGTTGTGTTTGGTAGAGCTTTCTAAATATAATTTGAGAGTATGAGTTGTATTTTGAGTTTGTGAGTTTTGGAATTATGATTTGAGTGTGAAAAATTTGTTTGGTAAAAGAGTTTTGAAAAGAGTTTTAAATGGAGTGGAGAATTTTTGATGTGACATATGATATTTGATACAAAAACTTACAACTCGTAACCAAACATACAACTTAAAATTCTATTAAAGCACATAAAAAAAATTTAAAAATTTGGAATTTTTTTTTCAAATATATAAAAATTAACATATGTCAATTGCAAAAAATAAATAAATAAAATAAAATAAATTGCACTGTTTTGGTCAATCGGCTGAACGACTAGTGGGACGTCCGGTGGGACGGCCGGTTAGGCCAAATTTAAAAAAAAAATAAATTGAAAATCGCGCCTCACACAGAGTTTTCTGAATGTTGTAAAAATATAGTTTGAACATCCTATCCAAACATCATATTGGAATGTGATGATAAAATCATAGTTTAGAAATCGTTCCAAACACAACCTAAAATTTTCACAATCATTATTCTTAAAAAGACCATTTCCCATATATATATATATATCGATTAAGGGTTCGTTTGGCAAGAAGAGTTTGGGGCTTTTTTGGCTATTTTAGCCACAAAAGACAAAATAAGTTATTTTAGCCACAAAAAACAAAACATCACATCCAACCCATAATCATTACACTTTTCTCTCACAAAAAAAGTCAAAAAAACCAAAAAATTCTTTCCAAATCAAGCTTTTTAGCCCAAGCTAAAATAACCAAAAAAACCAAAAAATTAAAAAGCCAACCCACTTCCCAAACGGAAGCTTAATGTGGCAAACTGTACTAAAATTTGAAACGCAAAATGGGACTCCCTCATCAGTTCACTAACATAATAGGTGCCATATCAATTTGTAAGATTTTTTTTTTTTTTTTTTTTTTAGTATAACACAACTTGATATGAAAATAGTCCGATCAAACTGTCAAATTAAAAAATATAAATAAATAAATAAAAAAAGAAGACGTTAGTAAAGACAAAAATAAATCAAGTGGTGAATTTTTTTCATCACTTTTTAAAAATATTTTAATTTTAAGGTTTATAAATAAGTGATTGTTTGAAATGATCTAAATAAGTGTATTTTTTGATTTTTTATGAAAAAATATATAATAAAGTAGAGAAGTAATGTGATAAAAAAATAAAAAGATAAAAGATGGATTATTTAATGGATGCCAAACCACCCTTAATAACATTTTTTGAGTGTTGAGAATCAAAGAAATAAAATGATTTTTCAAAACATGATATAATAAAAATAAATATTTCAAAACAAAGGAATAAAAAGATTTCAAGACGGAGAATTCTCTGCTGTTAAAAAAATTGATTTTTTTGATTATTATGAAAAGACGTGTAAAAATAGAGAAATAATATGGATTGTTTTGAGAATGGAAAATGTTATAGATCCTAAATAATCTATTAAATTTTATACCAAAGCTTTTACATGGATGTGGGATCCATACAAATTCACATGTTTGTGAGTCCTACACCTATGTGAGAGATTTGATAAAAATTTAGTAGATTATTTGAGATTCCTAGCATAATTCTTTGAGAATTAGGTTAAAAGTTGATTTTTTTGATTTTTTTTTAAATATGTAAAAATAAAAATAAAAAGATGATTTGATTCAAAATAAACTAATAAAAAATAACTTTTTATCCACTTATCAAAATAAGTTTTGACATATACTAAAAAAAAATTAAAAAATCAAAAAGTTACTACAAAAGTCAAAAAGTCAACACTATTTAGGAAAAGCTTATGGGAGAAGCCTAGAGGTTTTAAATTATTATTTTGGAAGTTTGTGGGCGAAGCTATAGGACAAAATTATTGTTTTGCCTTTTTGCATTTAACCATCCAAAAGTCAAAAAGTCAACAAGAGTAGAATAGTCATTTCAATTTTACTATAATATTTTATTACTCATCTTTTCGTAAAAATTTTAAAAATTATCCCAAACTTATATCTTTTTTGCTCTATTTTTTTAGTCAAAAAATTAAAAAATACACTTATTTAGACTGTCCCAAACATCCACTAAGTCTATGACTAAAATAAATTAATAAGTTAATAAATTGAAATTTTTACCACTTTTTAAAAGAGCCCTAAATCATTGTCAATACAAGATTACTTTGGTAAAGTCGTAAACGCTGCAGTCACATTTGTATTTATAAAAGCCTATACTGTCACATTCTGGCCTTTAATTAGAGTTTTCACGGAATAAATAAGTTAGAGCATCCGCAATGGACACGTTAGCATTGGTGTTAGTCTCAGTGGCCAAATTTTAACTAGCTACAGTAATATTTGGATGCCACATTGGAAGTATTAAGTAGTGTGTTAGTGGATTTTGTTAGCGTCAGTTGCTAAGTTCTTTATTAACTGCGGCTAGCGTTTTAGCTAGCGCAGGGAAGCGTTTTTTTGTGTTACGGGTTGATCGGCTGGTTGACCGGCCGAACGTCCAGCCAGTTGACTGGTCAACAGAATTTTTTTTTTTTTTTTTTACATGTTGGGATTGTTTTTTTTGGACTTGAAATTTAATTTTGGGTTTGAAATTTTTGATTAAACTAAATTATTTATTTATTTTATTTATTATATACACACACACATATATATATATATATATATATTTAACACACTCATTAACACATCCATTGCACCACCACTCACTCTCTAAAATTAACAAACTCTTAACATATCTTAACAAACATTTTTGGGCCCCACTTTTATCATTTTTTGTCATATAACACACTTTAACAAACAATTTTAGCTATCTCATTGTGGATGCCCTTAGAACCATAAGGTTTGGTGATAACCCACTAAAATTAAGCTTCTCTCATATTTATATATTAATATAAAAAAAATTGAATAATATTTAGTAGCTCAAAAACCATTGACCTGAATTGGCTCAAATATCTAGAACGACATCATTTTAACTATTCTTTTTTTTTCTCCTTTTTCTTTTCTTTCCTTTCCCTCTCTGAAACAGAGAAAAAAGAGAGAAGATGGGAGAAAGAGAGAGAAGGAGAAAAGATGGAGAGAAGAGAGAGGAAGAGAAGAAGGAGACGGTGATGGCGGTGCCAGTTAGTGGTTCTCTCTCTCTCTCTGTCGATGGGTGGTCCTCTCTCTCTCTCATATATATATATATATAGATGTGTGTGTATAGATCTTTGTATACACACAGATCTGGTGTTGATGGTGATGTGTGTATAGATCTGGCGGCTCTCTCTCTCATATATATATATATATATGTGTGTGTGTGTGTGTGTATAGATCTATATATACACACAGATCTGATGTTGATGATGATGTGTTAATGGGATAAGAATGACAGAGAATGAAGAAGATGATCTGGTGTTGATGTTGATGCTCTCTCTCTCTCTCTCGGTCCCAAACTCCATCTTCTCCCTTCTTCATTATCTTCATCCGCTCTATTTCAAAAAAAAAAAAAAAAAGTTTCCAAAACGACGTCGTTTTGGATTCGAGTCATTTCGGGTCAAACGTTTTTTGAGCTACGTAACAACTTTGAAGAAAATTTAAGAGGTTTGTAGAGTTCATCACAGGTTTCATTTCAACTATTTGAATTGTTTACTTTTTAAGACTTATTAAGTAGAATATTCAAATAAAAAGTCAAAATGATCGGACATTGATAGTTATATATTTGAATCAAATTTGTATTACAAAAATAGATGGTTATTCTTGAATTATACTTGTCGTCGATTTTTTTAAAATAAATATGATTCAAACATATAGATACTGATGTCTAATTATCTTGATTTTTTTGCATAAATATTATACTTAACAAGTCTATGTGAAAAGTTTGGATCACCAACATTGGGTTTACCAAACTCAAATGCTCGCTCAAGTTGAGATGACAACTTGAGAAAAGTCAAACCCTCACAAATACACTTCCTGAGATTTGTTTAAAATACGATATTATATTTTGCCCATAGAAGTTTTGAATTTTGATGTAGAAGAGTGTTCCAGATGGAACGGGTCGGACTGATCCATGCTTCCCAAACCGGTGTCCGAGGTACCAAGCCCATAGAGAGACCTGTACAAGAATCTGACCGGGAACGGGGAGTCCCCAAGCGAACCCTCTGTCGAGCAAGTTAGAGAGAGATGGAATGTAGAGATAGATTAGTGATAGAAAGCTTAACTTTCTTCTTGTCTTCGACGCTTGCTTATATCCTCTGATAATCATTTCGTTATCCCTTCCAACCTGTCATCTTGGCCAAAAGTCTATGCTCTAGCTTGCCTTGTTCATGGTGAGGCCGTACTGTCTCGACGGTGAGAGGTTATCGTAATAAATGTTGTAAGGGACTTCATTAATGGCTAATGTGCAGTGCAATAACTTTGCAGGATCTTTGTCTGCTTATGTGGCTTGTCCTTCTCTTGTCACGTGTTTAGATGTTATTGGTTCTTAATGCCATGTTGAGCTCCAGCAACGTTGGGCTTTAGTATTTGAATTATGTCTTGGGCCCTAAATGGTGGACTATATCCTTTATGGGCTTACCGTGTCAGTAGTCCCCCATTCCCAAGTGCAGCTTGAGTCCAACGAAGGGAATAAAGAAGAAAACAGTAGTTGTGAGAGATCAACGGGGTGAAGACCGACTGGAAGGTGGACGAAGACCGACTATGAGGAGGGCCGACCGCGAAGGGTGACCGACGAAGGGACCGATCGTGAGGAGGGCCGACCGCTAAGGGTGACGGATGGGAGGGACCGACACTGACCGTGAGGAGGGCCGACCGCGAAGGGTGACTGAGGGGAGGGACCGACCGTGAGGAGAGACGGCCGCGAAGGGTAAGTGGCAGTGCGCAGGGGTCGAGGGGCGGCAGGGCACGTGGTGAAGTGAAGTGGAATAGACAGGGAAGGGGGAAGGGGCAGTGAATTGTGGTCGTACGCGTGGCAGAATCCCGTAATGGGGAAGGTTAGGCGTTGAGCAAGAAATGAAGCAATAGGTCAATATAGGGTGTTTGAAAAAGTGGTTTTGAAAATTTTCAAACTGGCAAAATTTAATTGTGACCCTTGGAATATAGGCAAGCCTTAGGCTTTTGGTGTTATCCGCTTTACCTATTTTTTTGCAAAAATTCAAAATGTTCCAGAAGTAAACTCTTTTGTGTTGAGTGATACACCTTTGCAACATTTTGTGAACTATCTTGTACAAGCGTCTGAAGCTAAACGCAGGCATACCAGAGAGATGGCTCGAGAGGATGCGCCCACCGTGAGACTAGATACGTTGGGGGACGATGACGCGGTGGACCTGGCAGAGTAATACAGGACGGAGAGGCGAGTAGGAAGCGAGGGGGAGCCGGCGGGGCGACCCCGTTCGTCCACTCTGATAGCGGCTGTAAAGTCAATCAGTCAAGTAGAGCCAGACCACTAGCATACAAAGGCCGACAAATTGACCTTTACAACGGAGGAGTTGGAGGAGATGTGCGGGAAGTATCAAATTTTCGAGGAGATAGAGCTGAAATTGCTGACGTCGAAGGAGAGGCCACCCGACGCCCGACCGGGGCAGTTTGCCCTTTACGAAGAGGCGCTAAAGGAGGGGTTGAGGTTGCCGCTTCCCCGAATAGTAGTGGACATGTTGAATCGGCTGGAGATGGCTCCGGGCCAGCTGATGCCCAACGCGTGGAAGATTTTGTTGGCCTGTGCGAGCGCGTGGCCACAGGCGAACGAGGGGGCGGCAATGACGGTAGACGAGTTTTTTGCATGCTACAAGGCTTTGGGCCAGCAAGAGACTTGGGTCACTTTATAAGCGGCGGCAGGGAAGAGCTTGGTGGCGGGGTTGCCATTGTTAGTGAAGGGGTGGAGGTTACGGTGGTTTTATGTGTCCGCTAACGGGAAGTAGGAGTACGCACGATGTAGAGGGTGCCAACCAAGTCGGTTGAGCCAAGGTTGAAGGCGAAGACAGAGGAGAGGGTGAAAAAGGTAAAGGCATGACGGGAGAAGGAGGGTGCCAAGTGGGACGACCTCGTTCAACCCTCAGCCTTGTTTGCCATAAGGCTGGGCGCTCAGCCGACCAGTGTAGATCTCGCGCCGACAGAACTAGAGCTGAGGAGGAAGAGGAAGAGGCAAGAGGCGGAGGACAGAACCACCTTTGCCAAGGCCGATCAGTACAAAGAGGCGAAATTAGATCGTCCTCTCAAACTGATCACGAGGGAACAAGTCCGACCACGTCCCAAGCCGCTAGGAGAGAAGGACCTGAGCGATTTTGAGCTAGGACCACCTCCAGTGGATCCTCTGAAAGAGAAGAGCAAAAAGGAGATGAAGGTTGTGTTGAAGAAGAAGAACAGAGTAAGAGAGAGTGAGGAGGGACCAGCCTTGAAGAGGATGAAGGAAGTGACGGTAAAGGAGACCCCCGAACTGAGGTTGGAGAAAGCAGCGAAAGGCATGGAGAGTGGGGCAACTGGCCCTGAAAAACAAGTGGAAGGTGGGGCGACTGGCCCTGAGGAGGGAGCAGAGCAACAGCCCAAAGGGGGTCCTGCGCCGCAAGGAGAAGGAGAGAGGGCCAGGTTGAAGACCGCCATTTACCACGCTTTAGCAGTGTCCGGGAGACTGGAAAGAGAAGAAGGTGAAGCTAGGACTGCTACAGATCAGCTCTTGGGAGTAGTGGAGGGCGCGGCCGTGCGTTCGATGGCAAGTTTCACTGAGACCGAACTGCTAAGGGTGTTGTGCTCTGCCCAGATAGAGGCGACTGCCTTAGCAGGAACCCTACTGAACAAAGCGGCGCGCGCAGGCGAAGTTCAGCCACTGAAGGCAAAGCTGGAGAAGGTGAAGGCCCAGCTTGAAAGTTTAAGGAGGAAGACTGGGGGCTGGAAGAAGGCCGTACGGAGCGCTTGCGTTAGAGGGCTGGAGTATGCCTAAAACACCAAGAAGATGGAGGTGTTGGTAATGGTGCAGGGCTATTCAGCCGACTATGCCAATGTTGAGCTGCTCGCCACCAAGTTAGAGCTGGAGACGGAACCCCACAAGGTGGTGTCGCTCGAGTTCCAGTTGGCTGGCGAAAAGAAAAAACTAGAAGAGGCCCAAAAAGCCTGCACCGTCGCCAACGAAAGGTGGGACGAGGCCATGGTCTACAATGAAGATCTGCGCGCTTAGTCGATCACAGAAAAAGAAGAAGCAGATTTGAAGATCGCTGAGTTGGAGAGGGCGCTGGCGGACGAGCAGGCTAAGTCAGTAGCTGAGAAGGCAGGGTTGGAGAAGGCCTTGGAGGAGGAAAAAGGGCCAAGTTGGCATCTGAGACGGCGGCGTACCCCGACCTTTGTGTTGCAGCAGTAGAGTAGTTCAAGGGATCTGCCGACTTCCAGATGACCATTGATGCCGCTATCGCCAGCAGCTTGGCGAGAGAGGGAGATAGAGGGGCTGGCCCGTCGGGAGCGACCGCTGGAAGCAAGAGTGAATAGGAAGTGATCCAGAGCTTCCAACGGCCGGACTTCTACAAGCATGAGATGGTTGAGTTCTGGGATAGCGGCTGGAAGACTTTTAGACGTAAAGCAGAAGAGCTGTTCCCAGACTTGGACTTCAGCAATGTAAGAATAGATGAAGACGACGTGGCCCAGACCCCCCTTGATAAGGGGCTGGACAAAGAAGACCTGGCCTCAAGCGAGGAGGAGTGATTGATGTAAAATTTTTGCGTTTTGCATGTTATTGTTTGTAAATAAAATTTTAGTTGTTGTTTTGGTTTTTTTTTTTTTTTTTTTGGATGTGTAATGTCTATAGCAAGTTGTATGTAACCGTGAGTTTTATAAATAAAACGAGTTTTCTAGTTTATCATCGCTGCACTTATTTCTGTTGAGTTGTAAGTTTGGAATAACGAGAATGTTTGAGCAAAATTCAATGAAAAGTTTGAAAAACGGCTAACCGAGCTATAAAAATATGACGTAAAAATGTGAAGGATGGACTTAAGGAATATCAACACATGATAAAAATGAGAGCTTCGTCTGTATGTAAAAAAGGAGTTAAGAAATATTGTAACATGGAGTTGGATATTGGCTAAGTATGTCAACCGTGTGAAAACTCAACTGAAATGCTGGCTAAAATTTAGAAAAACATACCATGGTAAAGCCTTAGTTAACTTAATTCGGATGGGTGCATTGCGCTCAGTTTGGCTGAGTCTTTAATTAACTCAGTCTGGCTGAGCTCTTCATGCTCAGTCTAGCTGAGGCTTTAATTGACTCAGTCTGGCTGAGCTCTTCGTGCTCAGTCTGACTAAGGCTTTAATTAACTTAGTCTGGTCTGTCATTATTGAAACGGAACACAGGTAATGGAGATATAAAATCATTGTCATTTAAGGCATAGCATATTGATCACAAATTTACACCAGGTATGAAGATGACAAAAATAACCAAATGTGTAGCTGGTCAACAAGAACATACAGCAAATGATTAATACAAAAAATAGGACATGGTACTTTACTGGAAATAACGCTTCAAGTGTTCGGCGTTCCATGGGTGGGGGAGGTCTCGGCCTTCCATATCTTGGAGTCGGTAAGTGCCTGGGCAAGGTCTGGCTTTAACGACGTAAGGCCCCTTCCATTTGGCGGCGAGCTTGCCCTCGGCTGGATTTTTGGTGGCGAGAGTTGCTTCGCGCAAGACTAGGTCCCCGACTGCGAACTCCCTCGGCTGAACCCTGTGGTTGAAGTGTGTTCTCATTGTTTGTTAGTATGAGGCTCGTCTGACAGCAGTTGTGTCATGACCCAAACCCAGCCCAATGGGTTTAGCACCGTAACCGGCCAGTAATCCGAGATTACCGAAGGCCTGCAGAACAGTAGAACAGTAAAACAGAGTACAGGGCCTGGCGGAAGCCAAAACAGTAAAGAAATAATGCCCAATGAGCTGTGACAGTCTGCATGCAAAAAGGCTTTCCAAACATATTTACATTCAGTGGAAAGGTATACACAACATATATACAATCATTCAGAATAGGGACTTACTCCCCATATAACAGTACAGTAACATTCAGCCTAAACAATCCATTCAGTTATTACAAACAGCAAGACAGTACAGAAGGGGGAGTCCTAAAACGCCCCTAAGCCTTAGCATTTGATAGGCTCGGAACCTCGTAGTGAGGCACGGTAGTTGGCTTGACAAAACTGGAGTAACCCTGACGCTCCTAGCCGCGGTCTGGTGCTTGTACACCTACATATATATATGAGCAGTGAGCTAAAGCCCAGTGAATAACATAATGCGTAAAGAGGTTAAGAATGAATGTCCTTACAGTAATGAAAACAGTCCATTTAAACAGTATTTCAATCGTTCAATCAGTACAGTCATATGTGGTACACCCATTAGCATAACAGTAGGTCTTAAAAGACCGAACAGTAATGATGGCCATCAGTCAGTAAACAGTAGTGGTTCCAACAAGGGAACCGACAGAGATCTCTTTAACAGTAACAATAAACAGTAGGTGCTAAGGATGCCACAATACAGTTCAGAATATAGGACATACATTCATTCAGTTAACAGTAATCAGTTCAGAAAACAATACAGTTCAGTTGTTCAGAAGATAATCATTTGCGAACATATCTTTACACAAACGTTACTCACAGAGTTCTGGGCTACAGTATGCTAGAGCGTGTCTCCCCAGTCGCCAACCCTACACAGTTAACAGATTGAACACACTAAGCTACACAGTTGGGAAAGATAATAACTTAATCCCTAATTTGCCTCGGTGTGTTCTACATCTACGCCCTCATGAAGATGTCTTAAACTAGGCCTAAGAATGCCTAGAATGGGATGAGGATGCAAAGATGTACTCAAAAAGCAGTTTCAGAAGTTTCAGAAAAACAAAGTCCCGCTCGAGCGCGATTTTACCCGCTCGAGCGGACATGCAACAAGGTACACGCTCGAGCGTCAACTTTCCCGCTCGAGCGTACTGTAAAAGTACTGGATGGGTGAAATCTCCGCTCGACGGACGCTCGACGCCCGCTCGATCATGAGACACATGCCTCCGCTCGAGTGCCCAATCCTCCGCTCGAGCGAACTATAAAACAGGGCAGAGAAAATACTGGATGCTCGGATTCCACGCTCGAGCGTCACTAGTCCCCGCTCGAGCGGAAGTGCAAAATCTGGAAAACCCAGATTGCACCTCCAAGCCAAAAACCAAGTTTTAACAACTCAAAACTCGACCTCTTGGGCTGAATTTCCAGAAAACATTTGTAAACACATAGTTAAACATGATTCAAAACTCAACTTTGAGAAATCAAAGCCCAAGGGTGTTTAATTCAAACCCAATTTCAAACCATTTTCAAGAACAGGATGAACATGCAAACATGCATGAATTCAAATCATTTTGAAGCTTCAATTTGATGCTCTAAGGAGCCAATTGTTTCCAAAACATGATGAAATCATGGACTTAAACATAATTGTGAACATGCAAGTAACATTTTGCCATGAAAGCAACTCAACATCTACAATACAACCATGCATGCAAGGATTGAGCTTCAATTCAACAACAATGAACCAAAACATGACTTAGTTCTACAATGAAGCATGAATCTAGCTCAATTCATAAACAAGAGGGCAATTACTCTACCTTAGGTCTTATATTCAAGATTTAGGAGCTCAAATAGCAATCTACACTTCAATTACCAAGCAATTCTTCAAGATGAATCCAATTTCTCTCACTCTCTCCCTCTCTTCTCTCTTGGTCGGCTATGGCAAGGAGGAAGGCTGAGCAAATGTTTTGATTTAAGTGTGTACAAGGCTCAACATGTGTGAGGTAGTGGCCACTAAGTGGTCTAATGGTAATTAAGTCAAACTTAAGCAATTGATCAATATTTAATCTAATTTAATCATACCTAATCAGTTTTCAGATAAATACACCATAAGATCACATTAATTATGAGGATCATAAAACATCAATCAATTCCCGGTTTGGCCGCCGATAAGGCCTTCAATTAGCAGTTTAAACATAAAACGTGAACAGATCAAGTAAACAATCAAACAGATAGAATACAGATTAACACACATACTCAGTCAATTCAGTTCCAGTTTTTAGTCAGTCAGTTCAGTACTTTAATCAGTTCAATTATCAGTCATAATCAGTTCAGTTTGACGGTAATCAATGTTTTTCGGTAAGCAGTGATGAGGGTTATTACAAGCTGTCTCTCGGAGTTCTTCGATCAGGTCTAAGTCAGCCTGGCGCAGGTCTTCGGAGAGTTCAAGCTCTGGGTGCAGCACCCTTGGGGTTGGCAGGCCAATTTCAACTGGGATGACCGCCTCAGCGCCGTATGTTAAGCGAAAGGGGGTCTCCCCAGTAGGGGTTCGAGCGGTAATGCGGTAGGCCCAGAATACATTTGGTAATTCTTTAGCCCAAAGTCCCTTAGCGGCTTCCAGCTTAGTTTTGATGATCTTCAGGAGAGAACGATTGGTAACCTCAACTTGGCCATTGGCTTGGGGATGACCTGAAGAAGAGAAACATGGCTGGATTTGAAGTTCTGCGCAGAATTTCCTGAACTTGGCATTGTCGAATTGCTTGCCGTTGTCGGAGATGATGGCTTGAGGGATGCCGAATCAGCATACGATCGACTGCCAGATGAATCTGGTTGTGTTCTGCTCGGTAATTGTGGTGAAGGGTTCCGCCTTCGCCCATTTAGTGAAGTAATCAATGACGACGATTGCAAACTTGGTTTGGTAGCGACCGGTGGGCAATGGACCAACTAGGTGGATCCCCCACTTGGCAAATGGGTAGGGGCTGTAAAGTGTAATCAGTTCTGTCGAAGGAGCATGAGGAATGTTGGCAAAGCACTGGCACTTATCACACTTACGCACGAATTCCGTGGCATCTTGGTTGAGAGTAGGCCAGAAGTACCCGGTGCGGAGTATTTTATGGGCTAGTGACCTGGTACCCGAGTGATTACCACATATACCCTCGTGGACTTCCCTCATCACGTAGGTTGCTTGGGCAGGGTCTCAGGTACAGACGCGAAAAGCCACGTTTGTACAAGAGGCCGTTGACAAGAATGTAGTTGGATGACCGGGCCCTGACTTTGGCAGCCTGCTGTTTGTCGTTTGGCAATTCCCCATTTGTCAAAAATAGGAGGATGTCTGCCGCCTATGGAATAGGTTCATTTTGGAGGAAGTGGACCTACTGCTGGTTTGGGGAAATGACAGGATGGGCTAGGTGTAGACACCCCATTTTGACCGGCCCTAAGACTTGGGCATTTTCTTTTGATTACCCGATGATGACAATTAGAATGTGTTTCTCACAGAATCCTCAGTAAGAGAGATGGAATTTGAACTTTAATCCTAACCTTCACCATGATAGCTAAATTGTTTTAAACTACTAAATATTTCATTAGTTTAGTATTTTTATAATTTTGCATAATTTTATGTGTTTATTCATATTTTTGGTTTTTTTTTATATAAATTAGTATAAATTATATATTTTATATATATAAAATAAAATAATAAAAAGTTATATTATTATATGATATGTTTAGTATTTTGTGTATAGTTATAGTATTATATTATATGTTTAGTATTTTATATATAGTTATATTATTATCCTAGATGTTTAGTATTTTGGTATAAATTATAGATTTTATATATTATATTATAAAAATCTTTTGATGTCAGCTGACCGACATCCAAATCAAACAATGTAATGCATATAACTATATATTATATTATTATATTATTATAATATATGTTGTTGTTTTGTTGCTTATATATAGTCGAGGCTTAGCAAAGGGTCTAGGAGAGGAGTCTGAAGAGAAAGAAAAAAGGGAAAGAAAAAGTCAAAGAGAGAGAGGCTAAGGAAGGGAAAAACGAAAAAGACAAAAGAAAAAGAAAGGAAGAGGCCCAGCAAAGAAAAAAGAAGGGGAGGGTCAGGGAGAGAAAACATGAATTGATGCGAGAGAATTTGAGAGAAAAAGAATTAGAAAGAAAGAAAATCATTTTTTTTTAGAGAGAGAGAGAGGGAAAATAAAATATTTTCTTTGATATTTTTATTTTCATTTCATCAATATACCATTCAAAAACCAGTCACTAAAGCTGTAATTCCAAATTTTGGATTGAGAATTGAGAACACATTTGTAACAACCCTCATACTGTTTACCGACTACTGACTGATTGATTACCGATAAATACCGATTACCGTTAAACTGAATTGATTATGACTGATAATTGGACTGATTAAAGTACTGAACTGACTGATTGAAATTGGAAACCGAATTGATTAAGTATATGTTAGTTAAATTGCATTTTATCTGTTTGACCGTATGATTATCTGTTCATGTTTATATGTTTAAACTGCTAATTGAAGGCCTTATCGGCGGCCAAATTAGAAACCGATTGATGTTCCGTGACCCTCATAATTAATGTGATTTTATGGTATATTTATCTGAAAACTGATTAGGTATGATTAAATTAGATTAAATAAGCTAATTGAAGAGTTAAGCTTAATTACCATATTGCCACCCTTAGTGGCCCACTCAACATACATGTTTGAGCCTCATTACACCTTGTATCAAAACACATTTTCATCAGTCCTTGTGTTGCCTCTAACCGACCAAGAAGAGAGTTAGAGAGAGAGAGAATGGTTCTTGTTGATTTAGCTTGAGAATCTTGAAGAATTGAAGGAGTTTTGTACATTTGAGCTTCCCTATCCTAAATACAAGACTAAGGTAGGAAACTCACCTTCTTATTGTTGCCATTGAGCTAGTTCTTGCATGATTTATGTCATATTGATGGAGTTTAGAGCCACTCATGGGTTAGATGGTGAATTGAAGCTCAATCTTTGCATGCATGTTAGTATTGTTGAAGTTTTGAGGTTGTAGTTCATAATGCCTCACATGCATGTCCATCTTTTGGTCATACTCCATGAGTTCATCTTGTTTTTGAAGGTTTGAGCTCTTGTGAAACAGCATTGAAGCTTTGAAAGTGATTTAAGATCATGCATGTCATGTTTGAGGATTGTTCTTGGAAAATGGTTTGAAATTGGGTTTGAATAAAACACCCTTGGGCTTTGATTTTTCAAATTGAGTTTTGAACCATGTCTAACTATGAGTTTACATGTGTTTTCTGGAAAGTTAGCCCAAGAGGTCGAGTTTTGATGCTTTTGAACTTGGTTTTGAGCTTGGAGGTGCAATCTGGGTTTTCCAGATTTCGCACTTCCGCTCGAGCGGGGGAAATGCCGCTCGAGCGTAGAATCCGAGCATCCAGCATCTCTCTGCACTGTTTTACTGTCCGCTCGAGCGGATGATTGGGCGCTCGAGCGGAGTTTGTCTCAAGCTCGAGCGTGCGTCGAGCGGAGATTTCACCCATCCAGTACTTTTACAGTACGCTCGAGCGGGAAAGTTTACGCTCGAGCGTGTACCTTTGTTGCATGACCGCTCGAGCGGGGAAACCTGCGCTCGAGCGGGACTCTGTTTTACTGAAAATTCTGTAACTGTTTTCTGATCGCATTTTTGCATCCTCATCCCATCCTAGGCATTCTTAGGCCTAGTTTAAGACATCTTATTGAGGATATAGATGTAGAGCACACCGAGGCATCTTAGGGATTAAGTTGTTATCTTTCCCAACTGTGTAGCTTAGTGTGTGTTCAACCTGTGAACTGTGTAGGGTTGGCGACTGGGGAGACACGCTCTAGCATACTGTAGCCCAGAACTCTGTGAGTAACAATTGTGTAAAGATATGTTCAACTGATATCTTTTGAATACTGAACTGAACTGTTTACTGAACTGGTATTACTGAATGAATGTATGTCCATTATTTCTGAACTGTACTGTGGCATCCTTAGTACCTACTGTTTACTGTTACTGTTACTGTTACAGAGATCTCTGTCGGTTCCCTCGTGGAGCCACTACTGTTTACTGACTGATGGCCATCATTACTGTTCGGTCTTTTAAGACCTACTGTTACTGTTATGCTAATGGATGTACCACATATGACTGTTTACTGTACTGAACAACTGAAATACTGATTGAATTGAACCGTTTTCATTACTGTAAGGACATTCATTCTAAACCCCTTTACGCTTTATGTTATTCACTGGGCTTTAGCTCACTGCTCATATATATATGTAGGTGTACAGGCACCAGATCGGAGCTAGGAGCGTCAGGGTAACTCCAGTTTTGTCAAGCCAGCCTTTGTGCCTCACTGCGAGGTTCCGAGTTGCCATGCTATGGCTTGGGGGTGTTTTGTTGGTTTTCCCCCGCCTGTCTTCTGTACTGTCTAACTGTTCTGTATAGACTGACTGTTTACTGTACTGTTATACAGGGATTAGGTCCCTGTACTGTGTGACTGTAAATTTTGTATAGACCGTACTGTTTTGTACAGACGGAATGTTTTCTGTACTATTCTGTAGGGTTGAGTCCCTAGTTTGAATGGATGTGAATATTGTACTTACTGTTCTGTACTGTTTATGTGTGAATGTATGAAAAGCCTTTTTGCATACAGACTGTCACAGCTCAATGGACACTATTTATTTACTGTATTGGCTTCCGCCAGGCCCTGTACTCTGTTTTACTGTATTACTGTTCTGCAGGCCTTCGGTAATCTCGGATTACTGGCCGGTTACGGTGCTAAACCCATAGGGCCGGGTTTGGGTCGTGACAGAGTGGTATCAGAGCGATACTTAACCACGAGTTATACCGCACACACGTGTCCAAATGAGCTATAGGGTGTCCTAGAAAAGTGATTAGGGCATCTCATGAGCATGATAAGTGTGTGGTTATGTTACGACTGAATACAGGTTAATGTGTTAAACTGTTAAACAAATGACTGCTTATGTTTAAAACTGTTATAACTGCTTATAGTGAAATGGACAATGCAAATGAACCTGAGTCCTCATCTACTGAGGCAAGAATGGAAAGAATGGAAAGAATGATGGAACTGATAACTGCTAGACTTGAACAACAACAGAACCAACCGCCCCCACCTCCTCCTCCTCCGGTACAGCCGGAACCTAATGTGAATGTGGATGATGGGGATATTATTGCTCTCACCCATAAATTCAGCAAGATGAAACCGCCATCCTTTCAGGGAGGCCTTGAACCGTTAAAAGCTGAAGCTTGGGTTCTGGAAACAGAAAAATTGTTCGAAGTGTTTCCGTGCTCGGAAGCGAACAAAGTGCTGTTAGCTACCTTCACCCTACAAGAAGAGGCTAGAAGGTGGTGGATGTTGATCCGTGACACAAATACTGTTATGACTTTGGCTCAGTTCAAGGAGTCCTTCTTTGAAAAGTACTTCCCTCAGTGTGTTAGGGATAGAAAAGTGACTGAATTTGAACAGCTGAAGCAGGGCACAATGTCCGTTGCAGAATATGAAACGAAATTTACTGATCTTGCTAGATATGCACCGCACATGGTGGATACCGAATATAAGAAGGCCAGAAAATTTGAAGGTGGCCTTAATATGGCAATACTTGACCGGATAAATGTTTTGAAATTACCGACTTTTGTGGGTGTTCTCGACCGGGCATTGATGGCCGAGTCGAACATTGCAGCAGTGAAACAATCTGAAACACCAATAACCGAATGGCATGGTAAAAGGCAGGGTTTCAAATTCAAGAAAGGCAAGCACAACCCAGCCAATAAGAAACAGAATACGGGGTCGACAACTAGCCCCAGTCAAGGGAGTGGATTCATACCGCCCTGCTCTGTATGTGGCAACAAGCACAAGGGGGTTTGTCACAAATTATCTGGAGCCTGTTACAGGTGTGGCAAGGTGGGCCACATGGTTAAAGACTGCCCCTCTGCTCCACAAGCCAGTAGTAAAGCTGCACCAAGCGCAGCAGCATCAACTGTAGCACCAAAGCCTAACCCCAGGGCTACCGGGAAAGAGCCTGTGAGGCAAGGCCGAGTGTTCGCACTAGTACCGGGAGATGTGCAGAATACTGAGACCGTTGTGTCAGGTATTCTCTCAATTTGTACACAAAATGCATATGTATTGATTGATTCGGGGTCTACACATTCTTATGTATCGCATGCTTTCTCACGGAAATTGAATAGACCCTTAGAACCTATGAACTATCTGCTAGCCGTATCATCACCCGTAGGGGGATCCATGACATGTGCTTATATGTACCCCGCATGTGAAATTATTGTTGGGGATATGCATCTGTTTATTAATTTACTGCCATTGAACATTGATCATTTTGACGTAATATTGGGGATGGATTGGTTACAAAAATATCATGCCACTATTGACTGTGTGACCAAGCAAGTTGTTTTCCGTCCACCTGGTTTGCCTGAATTTGTGTTTAATGGGAGTGGAGTAGTACCTCCTCCGTATTTGATTTCGTCAGTGAAAGCTGTTAAATTAATTAGGAAGGGGTGTAAAGGGTATCTGTGTTCTGTATTGACTGTGTCTACTGATGATAGTGTTAAGACTGATGTGAATTGTATTCCTATAGTCAGAGAATTCCCAGATGTATTTCCAAATGATCTTCCAGGGGATTTGACTGACAGAGAGATTGAATTTACCATTGATGTAATTCCGGGTACACAACCGATTTCTAAAGCTCCTTACCGAATGGCTCCAACTGAACTGAAAGAATTGAAAGTACAACTGCAGGAACTGCTGGATAAGAAGTTTATCAGACCTAGCACTTCGCCATGGGGTGCTCCTGTTTTGTTTGTCAAGAAGAAAGATGGCTCACTGAGACTGTGTATAGACTACCGTGAGCTGAACAAGGTAACTGTAAAGAATAAATACCCATTACCGCGTATCGATGATTTATTTGATCAGTTACAGGGTGCACAAGTATTTTCCAAAATTGATCTCAGATCCGGATACCATCAGTTGAAAGTTAAATCAGATGACATTGATAAAACTGCTTTTAGAACGAGGTATGGCCATTATGAATTTCTAGTTATGCCTTTTGGAGTCACGAACGCACCAACTGCTTTTATGGACCTCATGAACAGAATTTTTAAACCATACCTTGATGACTTTATTGTTGTATTTATTGATGACATATTGATTTACTCCCAAAAGTATAGAAGAACATGAACAACATCTGAGACTTGCCCTACAAACCTTAAGAGAACAGAAACTGTATGCTAAACTGTCTAAATGTGAATTTTGGCTTGACCATGTTATGTTTCTGGGGCATGTTGTTAGCAAAAATGGAATTTCTGTTGATCCGCAGAAAATTGAAGCCGTAGTGAACTGGCCTAGACCAACGAATGTGACTGAAGTCCGAAGCTTTTTGGGACTGGCTGGATATTACAGAAGATTTGTCAAAGATTTCTCCAAAATTGCCCTACCATTGACTCAGTTAACTCAGAAGGGGACATCATTTGACTGGACTGACCAAAGAGAATCTGCTTTCCAGGAGCTGAAAACTCGATTAGTGACTGCACCGGTTCTTACCTTACCCTCAGGTACGGATGGTTATACTGTATTTAGTGATGCTTCTCATAAGGGTCTGGGGTGTGTTTTAATGCAGAATGGGAGAGTTATTGCTTATGCTTCCCGACAACTGAGACCACATGAAAAGAACTACCCGACCCATGATCTGGAACTTGCTGCAGTAGTATTTGCACTGAAAATCTGGCGTCACTATCTCTACGGGGTGACATGTGAAGTATACACCGACCACAAGAGTTTAAAGTATTTCTTCACACAGAAAGAACTGAATATGAGACAGCGGAGATGGCTGGAACTGATTAAAGACTATGACCTACAGATATTGTACCATCCGGGAAAAGCCAATACCGTTGCCGATGCATTGAGCCGGAAATCGATTGGAAACTTAGCCTGGTTGCTTACAGGACAGAAAGAGTTGCTTTGTAACCTTGAAGAATCTGAAATAGAAATTGTTTTGAGAGAACAAGGTGGAACCTTAGCTGCTATTTCTGCTCAACCGGCGCTGATTGAGGAGATTAAAGAGAAACAGCAACTGGATGACTTCTTGAAGAAGATCATCGAAGAAAGAGAATCTAAACCGAGACCGGGATTCAAATTTGAGAATAATGTACTGAAATTTCAAGAAAGACTGTGTGTACCAAATGATACTGAACTAAAAAGAAGAGTTCTGCAAGAAGGCCACAATTCGAAATTGTCTATCCATCCGGGGAATACAAAAATGTACCAAGGTCTGAAACAGAATTTCTGGTGGCCGGGAATGAAGAAAGGAATTGCTGATTTTGTATCCAAATGTCTTCATTGCCAACAGGTCAAAGCTGAACATCAACGACCTGCCGGACTACTGCAACCCCTACCCATACCAGAGTGGAAATGGGAGCATATCACCATGGATTTTATCGTGGGATTACCTCGCTCCAGAAAAGGTATGGATTCAATTTGGGTTATTGTTGATAGACTAACCAAATCTGCTCACTTCTTACCTGTCAAGACAATCTATAATGCGGACAAATTAGCTGTCATCTATATTGATGAAATTGTAAGACTGCATGGAGTGCCTGTGTCTATTATTTCTGACAGGGATTCGAAGTTTACATCGAGGTTTTGGCAAAGCCTACAGACTGCATTGGGTACTGAACTGAGACTGAGTAGTGCCTATCATCCTCAGACAGATGGCCAATCAGAAAGGACCATCCAAACTCTGGAGGATTTACTGAGAATGTGTGTCCTTGATTTTCAGGGAGACTGGGAAAGTCATCTGCCATTAGTTGAATTCGCCTACAACAATAGCTACCATTTGAGTATTGGTATGGCGCCTTTTGAGGCATTGTATGGCAGAAAATGTAGATCTCCAATTTGCTGGGCAGAAGTTGGAGATGGGCCTTTGCTTGGGCCCGAGATTGTGTATGAAACAACTGAAAAAGTGAAACTGATACAGCAAAGACTGAAAACTGCACAGAGTAGACAGAAAAGTTATGCAGATGTCAGAAGACGGGACAGAGAGTATGAAGTGGGTGATCACGTTTTTGTGAAAGTGACACCAATGAAAGGCCAGACTCGTTTTGGAGTCAAAGGCAAGTTAGCACCGAGATACGTCGGACCATATGAGATCATTGAGAAAATCAATCCGGTGGCGTATCAAGTTGCGCTTCCTCCTGAAATGGAGCACATGCATAACGTCTTTCACATTTCGATGTTAAGAGATTATCTCCGGGATCCCTTCCATATAATAGAGCCTACTCATGTAGTACTGAGTGATGACTACACTTATGAGGAACGGCCTATACAGATTGTAAACCGACGGATCAAGAAACTGAGGAACAAAGAGATCCCGTTAGTGAAAGTTGACTGGCAAAACCACGGTGGCGTGTATGCCACTTGGGAAAGGGAAGATGACATGGCCAAACGATATCCTGAACTGTTCCCACTGAACCCTGTTTTCTTCCAGAATGAAGGTAACTCGAGTTTAGAGGACTAAACTCTTTATAAGGAGGGGAGACTGTAACAACCCTCATACTGTTTACCGACTACTGACTGATTGATTACCGATAAATACCGATTACCGTTAAACTGAATTGATTATGACTGATAATTGGACTGATTAAAGTACTGAACTGACTGATTGAAATTGGAAACCGAATTGATGTTCCGTGACCCTCATAATTAATGTGATTTTATGGTATATTTATCTGAAAACTGATTAGGTATGATTAAATTAGATTAAATAAGCTAATTAAAGAGTTAAGCTTAATTACCATATTGCCACCCTTAGTGGCCCACTCAACATACATGTTTGAGCCTCATTACACCTTGTATCAAAACAGATTTTCATCAGTCCTTGTGTTGCCTCTAACCGACCAAGAAGAGAGTTAGAGAGAGAGAGAATGGTTCTTGTTGATTTAGCTTGAGAATCTTGAAGAATTGAAGGAGTTTTGTACATTTGAGCTTCCCTATCCTAAATACAAGACTAAGGTAGGAAACTCACCTTCTTATTGTTGCCATTGAGCTAGTTCTTGCATGATTTATGTCATATTGATGGAGTTTAGAGCCACTCATGGGTTAGATGGTGAATTGAAGCTCAATCTTTGCATGCATGTTAGTATTGTTGAAGTTTTGAGGTTGTAGTTCATAATGCCTCACATGCATGTCCATCTTTTGGTCATACTCCATGAGTTCATCTTGTTTTTGAAGGTTTGAGCTCTTGTGAAACAGCATTGAAGCTTTGAAAGTGATTTAAGATCATGCATGTCATGTTTGAGGATTGTTCTTGGAAAATGGTTTGAAATTGGGTTTGAATAAAACACCCTTGGGCTTTGATTTTTCAAATTGAGTTTTGAACCATGTCTAACTATGAGTTTACATGTGTTTTCTGGAAAGTTAGCCCAAGAGGTCGAGTTTTGATGCTTTTGAACTTGGTTTTGAGCTTGGAGGTGCAATCTGGGTTTTCCAGATTTCGCACTTCCGCTCGAGCGGGGGAAATGCCGCTCGAGCGTAGAATCCGAGCATCCAGCATCTCTCTGCACTGTTTTACTGTCCGCTCGAGCGGATGATTGGGCGCTCGAGCGGAGTTTGTCTCAAGCTCGAGCGTGCGTCGAGCGGAGATTTCACCCATCCAGTACTTTTACAGTACGCTCGAGCGGGAAAGTTTACGCTCGAGCGTGTACCTTTGTTGCATGACCGCTCGAGCGGGGAAACCTGCGCTCGAGCGGGACTCTGTTTTACTGAAAATTCTGTAACTGTTTTCTGATCGCATTTTTGCATCCTCATCCCATCCTAGGCATTCTTAGGCCTAGTTTAAGACATCTTATTGAGGATATAGATGTAGAGCACACCGAGGCATCTTAGGGATTAAGTTGTTATCTTTCCCAACTGTGTAGCTTAGTGTGTGTTCAACCTGTGAACTGTGTAGGGTTGGCGACTGGGGAGACACGCTCTAGCATACTGTAGCCCAGAACTCTGTGAGTAACAATTGTGTAAAGATATGTTCAACTGATATCTTTTGAATACTAAACTGAACTGTTTACTGAACTGGTATTACTGAATGAATGTATGTCCTTTATTTCTGAACTGTACTGTGGCATCCTTAGTACCTACTGTTTACTGTTACTGTTACTGTTACAGAGATCTCTGTCGGTTCCCTCGTGGAGCCACTACTGTTTACTGACTGATGGCCATCATTACTGTTCGGTCTTTTAAGACCTACTGTTACTGTTATGCTAATGGATGTACCACATATGACTGTTTACTGTACTGAACAACTGAAATACTGATTGAATTGAACCGTTTTCATTACTGTAAGGACATTCATTCTAAACCCCTTTACGCTTTATGTTATTCACTGGGCTTTAGCTCACTGCTCATATATATATGTAGGTGTACAGGCACCAGATCGGAGCTAGGAGCGTCAGGGTAACTCCAGTTTTGTCAAGCCAGCCTTTGTGCCTCACTGCGAGGTTCCGAGTTGCCATGCTATGGCTTGGGGGTGTTTTGTTGGTTTTCCCCCGCCTGTCTTCTGTACTGTCTAACTGTTCTGTATAGACTGACTGTTTACTGTACTGTTATACAGGGATTAGGTCCCTGTACTGTGTGACTGTAAATTTTGTATAGACCGTACTGTTTTGTACAGACGGAATGTTTTCTGTACTATTCTGTAGGGTTGAGTCCCTAGTTTGAATGGATGTGAATATTGTACTTACTGTTCTGTACTGTTTATGTGTGAATGTATGAAAAGCCTTTTTGCATACAGACTGTCACAGCTCAATGGACACTATTTATTTACTGTATTGGCTTCCGCCAGGCCCTGTACTCTGTTTTACTGTATTACTGTTCTGCAGGCCTTCGGTAATCTCGGATTACTGGCCGGTTACGGTGCTAAACCCATAGGGCCGGGTTTGGGTCGTGACAGAGTGGTATCAGAGCGATACTTAACCACGAGTTATACCGCACACACGTGTCCAAATGAGCTATAAGGTGTCCTAGAAAAGTGATTAGGGCATCTCATGAGCATGATAAGTGTGTGGTTATGTTACGACTGAATACAGGTTAATGTGTTAAACTGTTAAACAAATGACTGCTTATGTTTAAAACTGTTATAACTGCTTATAGTGAAATGGACAATGCAAATGAACCTGAGTCCTCATCTACTGAGGCAAGAATGGAAAGAATGGAAAGAATGATGGAACTGATAACTGCTAGACTTGAACAACAACAGAACCAACCGCCCCCACCTCCTCCTCCTCCGGTACAGCCGGAACCTAATGTGAATGTGGATGATGGGGATATTATTGCTCTCACCCATAAATTCAGCAAGATGAAACCGCCATCCTTTCAGGGAGGCCTTGAACCGTTAAAAGCTGAAGCTTGGGTTCTGGAAACAGAAAAATTGTTCGAAGTGTTTCCGTGCTCGGAAGCGAACAAAGTGCTGTTAGCTACCTTCACCCTACAAGAAGAGGCTAGAAGGTGGTGGATGTTGATCCGTGACACAAATACTGTTATGACTTTGGCTCAGTTCAAGGAGTCCTTCTTTGAAAAGTACTTCCCTCAGTGTGTTAGGGATAGAAAAGTGACTGAATTTGAACAGCTGAAGCAGGGCACAATGTCCGTTGCAGAATATGAAACGAAATTTACTGATCTTGCTAGATATGCACCGCACATGGTGGATACCGAATATAAGAAGGCCAGAAAATTTGAAGGTGGCCTTAATATGGCAATACTTGACCGGATAAATGTTTTGAAATTACCGACTTTTGTGGGTGTTCTCGACCGGGCATTGATGGCCGAGTCGAACATTGCAGCAGTGAAACAATCTGAAACACCAATAACCGAATGGCATGGTAAAAGGCAGGGTTTCAAATTCAAGAAAGGCAAGCACAACCCAGCCAATAAGAAACAGAATACGGGGTCGACAACTAGCCCCAGTCAAGGGAGTGGATTCATACCGCCCTGCTCTGTATGTGGCAACAAGCACAAGGGGGTTTGTCACAAATTATCTGGAGCCTGTTACAGGTGTGGCAAGGTGGGCCACATGGTTAAAGACTGCCCCTCTGCTCCACAAGCCAGTAGTAAAGCTGCACCAAGCGCAGCAGCATCAACTATAGCACCAAAGCCTAACCCCAGGGCTACCGGGAAAGAGCCTGTGAGGCAAGGCCGAGTGTTCGCACTAGTACCGGGAGATGTGCAGAATACTGAGACCGTTGTGTCAGGTATTCTCTCAATTTGTACACAAAATGCATATGTATTGATTGATTCGGGGTCTACACATTCTTATGTATCGCATGCTTTCTCACGGAAATTGAATAGACCCTTAGAACCTATGAACTATCTGCTAGCCGTATCATCACCCGTAGGGGGATCCATGACATGTGCTTATATGTACCCCGCATGTGAAATTATTGTTGGGGATATGCATCTGTTTATTAATTTACTGCCATTGAACATTGATCATTTTGACGTAATATTGGGGATGGATTGGTTACAAAAATATCATGCCACTATTGACTGTGTGACCAAGCAAGTTGTTTTCCGTCCACCTGGTTTGCCTGAATTTGTGTTTAATGGGAGTGGAGTAGTACCTCCTCCGTATTTGATTTCGTCAGTGAAAGCTGTTAAATTAATTAGGAAGGGGTGTAAAGGGTATCTGTGTTCTGTATTGACTGTGTCTACTGATGATAGTGTTAAGACTGATGTGAATTGTATTCCTATAGTCAGAGAATTCCCAGATGTATTTCCAAATGATCTTCCAGGGGATTTGACTGACAGAGAGATTGAATTTACCATTGATGTAATTCCGGGTACACAACCGATTTCTAAAGCTCCTTACCGAATGGCTCCAACTGAACTGAAAGAATTGAAAGTACAACTGCAGGAACTGCTGGATAAGAAGTTTATCAGACCTAGCACTTCGCCATGGGGTGCTCCTGTTTTGTTTGTCAAGAAGAAAGATGGCTCACTGAGACTGTGTATAGACTACCGTGAGCTGAACAAGGTAACTGTAAAGAATAAATACCCATTACCGCGTATCGATGATTTATTTGATCAGTTACAGGGTGCACAAGTATTTTCCAAAATTGATCTCAGATCCGGATACCATCAGTTGAAAGTTAAATCAGATGACATTGATAAAACTGCTTTTAGAACGAGGTATGGCCATTATGAATTTCTAGTTATGCCTTTTGGAGTCACGAACGCACCAACTGCTTTTATGGACCTCATGAACAGAATTTTTAAACCATACCTTGATGACTTTATTGTTGTATTTATTGATGACATATTGATTTACTCCCAAAAGTATAGAAGAACATGAACAACATCTGAGACTTGCCCTACAAACCTTAAGAGAACAGAAACTGTATGCTAAACTGTCTAAATGTGAATTTTGGCTTGACCATGTTATGTTTCTGGGGCATGTTGTTAGCAAAAATGGAATTTCTGTTGATCCGCAGAAAATTGAAGCCGTAGTGAACTGGCCTAGACCAACGAATGTGACTGAAGTCCGAAGCTTTTTGGGACTGGCTGGATATTACAGAAGATTTGTCAAAGATTTCTCCAAAATTGCCCTACCATTGACTCAGTTAACTCAGAAGGGGACATCATTTGACTGGACTGACCAAAGAGAATCTGCTTTCCAGGAGCTGAAAACTCGATTAGTGACTGCACCGGTTCTTACCTTACCCTCAGGTACGGATGGTTATACTGTATTTAGTGATGCTTCTCATAAGGGTCTGGGGTGTGTTTTAATGCAGAATGGGAGAGTTATTGCTTATGCTTCCCGACAACTGAGACCACATGAAAAGAACTACCCGACCCATGATCTGGAACTTGCTGCAGTAGTATTTGCACTGAAAATCTGGCGTCACTATCTCTACGGGGTGACATGTGAAGTATACACCGACCACAAGAGTTTAAAGTATTTCTTCACACAGAAAGAACTGAATATGAGACAGCGGAGATGGCTGGAACTGATTAAAGACTATGACCTACAGATATTGTACCATCCGGGAAAAGCCAATACCGTTGCCGATGCATTGAGCCGGAAATCGATTGGAAACTTAGCCTGGTTGCTTACAGGACAGAAAGAGTTGCTTTGTAACCTTGAAAAATATGAAATAGAAATTGTTTTGAGAGAACAAGGTGGAACCTTAGCTGCTATTTCTGCTCAACCGGCGCTGATTGAGGAGATTAAAGAGAAACAGCAACTGGATGACTTCTTGAAGAAGATCATCGAAGAAAGAGAATCTAAACCGAGACCGGGATTCAAATTTGAGAATAATGTACTGAAATTTCAAGAAAGACTGTGTGTACCAAATGATACTGAACTAAAAAGAAGAGTTCTGCAAGAAGGCCACAATTCGAAATTGTCTATCCATCCGGGGAATACAAAAATGTACCAAGGTCTGAAACAGAATTTCTGGTGGCCGGGAATGAAGAAAGGAATTGCTGATTTTGTATCCAAATGTCTTCATTGCCAACAGGTCAAAGCTGAACATCAACGACCTGCCGGACTACTGCAACCCCTACCCATACCAGAGTGGAAATGGGAGCATATCACCATGGATTTTATCGTGGGATTACCTCGCTCCAGAAAAGGTATGGATTCAATTTGGGTTATTGTTGATAGACTAACCAAATCTGCTCACTTCTTACCTGTCAAGACAATCTATAATGCGGACAAATTAGCTGTCATCTATATTGATGAAATTGTAAGACTGCATGGAGTGCCTGTGTCTATTATTTCTGACAGGGATTCGAAGTTTACATCGAGGTTTTGGCAAAGCCTACAGACTGCATTGGGTACTGAACTGAGACTGAGTAGTGCCTATCATCCTCAGACAGATGGCCAATCAGAAAGGACCATCCAAACTCTGGAGGATTTACTGAGAATGTGTGTCCTTGATTTTCAGGGAGACTGGGAAAGTCATCTGCCATTAGTTGAATTCGCCTACAACAATAGCTACCATTCGAGTATTGGTATGGCGCCTTTTGAGGCATTGTATGGCAGAAAATGTAGATCTCCAATTTGCTGGGCAGAAGTTGGAGATGGGCCTTTGCTTGGGCCCGAGATTGTGTATGAAACAACTGAAAAAGTGAAACTGATACAGCAAAGACTGAAAACTGCACAGAGTAGACAGAAAAGTTATGCAGATGTCAGAAGACGGGACAGAGAGTATGAAGTGGGTGATCACGTTTTTGTGAAAGTGACACCAATGAAAGGCCAGACTCGTTTTGGAGTCAAAGGCAAGTTAGCACCGAGATACGTCGGACCATATGAGATCATTGAGAAAATCAATCCGGTGGCGTATCAAGTTGCGCTTCCTCCTGAAATGGAGCACATGCATAACGTCTTTCACATTTCGATGTTAAGAGATTATCTCTGGGATCCCTTCCATATAATAGAGCCTACTCATGTAGTACTGAGTGATGACTACACTTATGAGGAACGGCCTATACAGATTGTAAACCGACGGATCAAGAAACTGAGGAACAAAGAGATCCCGTTAGTGAAAGTTGACTGGCAAAACCACGGTGGCGTGTATGCCACTTGGGAAAGGGAAGATGACATGGCCAAACGATATCCTGAACTGTTCCCACTGAACCCTGTTTTCTTCCAGAATGAAGGTAACTCGAGTTTAGAGGACTAAACTCTTTATAAGGAGGGGAGACTGTAACAACCCTCATACTGTTTACCGACTACTGACTGATTGATTACCGATAAATACCGATTACCGTTAAACTGAATTGATTATGACTGATAATTGGACTGATTAAAGTACTGAACTGACTGATTGAAATTGGAAACCGAATTGATGTTCCGTGACTCTCATAATTAATGTGATTTTATGGTATATTTATCTGAAAACTGATTAGGTATGATTAAATTAGATTAAATAAGCTAATTAAAGAGTTAAGCTTAATTACCATATTGCCACCCTTAGTGGCCCACTCAACATACATGTTTGAGCCTCATTACACCTTGTATCAAAACACATTTTCATCAGTCCTTGTGTTGCCTCTAACCGACCAAGAAGAGAGTTAGAGAGAGAGAGAGAATGGTTCTTGTTGATTTAGCTTGAGAATCTTGAAGAATTGAAGGAGTTTTGTACATTTGAGCTTCCCTATCCTAAATACAAGACTAAGGTAGGAAACTCACCTTCTTATTGTTGCCATTGAGCTAGTTCTTGCATGATTTATGTCATATTGATGGAGTTTAGAGCCACTCATGGGTTAGATGGTGAATTGAAGCTCAATCTTTGCATGCATGTTAGTATTGTTGAAGTTTTGAGGTTGTAGTTCATAATGCCTCACATGCATGTCCATCTTTTGGTCATACTCCATGAGTTCATCTTGTTTTTGAAGGTTTGAGCTCTTGTGAAACAGCATTGAAGCTTTGAAAGTGATTTAAGATCATGCATGTCATGTTTGAGGATTGTTCTTGGAAAATGGTTTGAAATTGGGTTTGAATAAAACACCCTTGGGCTTTGATTTTTCAAATTGAGTTTTGAACCATGTCTAACTATGAGTTTACATGTGTTTTCTGGAAAGTTAGCCCAAGAGGTCGAGTTTTGATGCTTTTGAACTTGGTTTTGAGCTTGGAGGTGCAATCTGGGTTTTCCAGATTTCGCACTTCCGCTCGAGCGGGGGAAATGCCGCTCGAGCGTAGAATCCGAGCATCCAGCATCTCTCTGCACTGTTTTACTGTCCGCTCGAGCGGATGATTGGGCGCTCGAGCGGAGTTTGTCTCAAGCTCGAGCGTGCGTCGAGCGGAGATTTCACCCATCCAGTACTTTTACAGTACGCTCGAGCGGGAAAGTTTACGCTCGAGCGTGTACCTTTGTTGCATGACCGCTCGAGCGGGGAAACCTGCGCTCGAGCGGGACTCTGTTTTACTGAAAATTCTGTAACTGTTTTCTGATCGCATTTTTGCATCCTCATCCCATCCTAGGCATTCTTAGGCCTAGTTTAAGACATCTTATTGAGGATATAGATGTAGAGCACACCGAGGCATCTTAGGGATTAAGTTGTTATCTTTCCCAACTGTGTAGCTTAGTGTGTGTTCAACCTGTGAACTGTGTAGGGTTGGCGACTGGGGAGACACGCTCTAGCATACTGTAGCCCAGAACTCTGTGAGTAACAATTGTGTAAAGATATGTTCAACTGATATCTTTTGAATACTGAACTGAACTGTTTACTGAACTGGTATTACTGAATGAATGTATGTCCTTTATTTCTGAACTGTACTGTGGCATCCTTAGTACCTACTGTTTACTGTTACTGTTACTGTTACAGAGATCTCTGTCGGTTCCCTCGTGGAGCCACTACTGTTTACTGACTGATGGCCATCATTACTGTTCGGTCTTTTAAGACCTACTGTTACTGTTATGCTAATGGATGTACCACATATGACTGTTTACTGTACTGAACAACTGAAATACTGATTGAATTGAACCGTTTTCATTACTGTAAGGACATTCATTCTAAACCCCTTTACGCTTTATGTTATTCACTGGGCTTTAGCTCACTGCTCATATATATATGTAGGTGTACAGGCACCAGATCGGAGCTAGGAGCGTCAGGGTAACTCCAGTTTTGTCAAGCCAGCCTTTGTGCCTCACTGCGAGGTTCCGAGTTGCCATGCTATGGCTTGGGGGTGTTTTGTTGGTTTTCCCCCGCCTGTCTTCTGTACTGTCTAACTGTTCTGTATAGACTGACTGTTTACTGTACTGTTATACAGGGATTAGGTCCCTGTACTGTGTGACTGTAAATTTTGTATAGACCGTACTGTTTTGTACAGACGGAATGTTTTCTGTACTATTCTGTAGGGTTGAGTCCCTAGTTTGAATGGATGTGAATATTGTACTTACTGTTCTGTACTGTTTATGTGTGAATGTATGAAAAGCCTTTTTGCATACAGACTGTCACAGCTCAATGGACACTATTTATTTACTGTATTGGCTTCCGCCAGGCCCTGTACTCTGTTTTACTGTATTACTGTTCTGCAGGCCTTCGGTAATCTCGGATTACTGGCCGGTTACGGTGCTAAACTCATAGGGCCGGGTTTGGGTCGTGACAACATTCTACAGACTTGAGAGCAATCAAAAGAAAGTTTGTAACTCAGAAAATTTATCATTTCCCCAAAAAGTGAGTTTTCGCAAATTTTTATTTAATTTAAAAATGTGATATAATTTGTTTAAATACTTCATTTACTTCTTTTCATAACTGTTTTTTTTATCGCTTTAATGGGAAGGCTGCACCACCCACATATCTGCAGTAATTTAAATATTGTATATAAACTGTTGTAATTTATTACTTTAAATAATCTACCCCACCGGATGAATAGTAACCTTCGGCGGTGAATAGTAACCCTGACGATGAATAGTACCTCCGGCGGTGAATAGTACCTCTAACTATTTAATTTTGCTCACTTTCTATAGCTTAATTTCAGCACTATTGTATGCTATTTAAGGGGCTGTTTAATTTATTTCAATAATTTATGTTTTAAATATCAAGTTTGTTTGTACTAACCAATAAATCAACTTCGCATAATCATCTTTGCAACCTCCCTCTATTCTTTGCTTATTTCGATTAAAAAGTTGTGAAAAATTAAGATTGTGGTTCAAGTATAAGAAAGAAAATCTCCCATGCTTAATAGTTTAATCTCTTCGGAGATTCATTACCAAAGGTATAAAACGCTCTATGCTTAATAGTTTAATCTCTTTGGAGATTCACTACCAAAGTCATAAAATGTTTTATGCTTAGGAGGTTCATTACCAAAGGTATAAAACGCTCTATGCTTAATGGTTTAATCTCTTTGGAGGTTCACTACCAAAGACATAAAACGTTTTATGCTTAGGAGGTTCATTACCAAAGGTATAAAACGTTCTATGCTTGATGGTTTAATCTCTTTGAAGATTCACTACCAAAGGCATAAAACGTTTTATGCTTAAGAGGTTCATTACCAAAAGTATACAACGTTCTATGCTTATTGATTTAATCTCTTAGGGAATTTACTACCAAAAGCATAAAACATTCTATACTTAACGGCTTAAATTCTTTGGAAAACACTACCCCAAATGTATACATGTTCTTATACTAAGGCATAATCTTTTATTTTTTATTTCTCTTTTTTCATCAGTTTGTTTATTTTTAAGGGACTAATTAACCCTTGGAAATCACCAAGAAAAGTGTCATTATCACTTATTATCACGTTTGGATTTCAAGTCATTATCACTCAAGTTTGGGTTTTCTAAGTCATTATCACTCTTTTGAGTTTGACTAGTCCTTGTTGCACATCTTGAGTTTGACTTGGAATCCCTTATCGCTTATAAATAAGTTTGACTCTTCCTTTGTAATTTCCCCCGAAGATAATAAGATTCGTTTCTCGGGTTAAGTTGATGCTTGTATCTCTTTATTGCATTTTGGACTTAGTGGACATAAATATCACTTTTGGACAAACAGGAGAAAAGATAAAGAAATGGACAGGTAATAAAAAAAGGCTAATAAAATTGGTTAAAATTGGATTACAACCGACATAAAGAACCAATATGATTAATTGAATTCGGCCGGACGTTACACCGAATTTATTATGTCAAGGCTTGCCTTACATCAATTATTGTAATAAATTAGACAGCCACTTTCATTTATTATTCATTCGGCTTTGTAATAATTATTTGTTCGGACACTTGAACATTCAGACCCTCTTGCGCGAAGGCAAACAAATTTGTAATAATGCATATGTCTTCCAACCCCACATCTTTCTCCCTTTTATTTACCAACTTATGATGGTTAGATTAGGGACATCATGTTTAATTTAGCATACTCATGTTTGCGTCCACTTGTATTGCATGCACCAAGGCCCGACGCATCATTCTAATTCGCATTGTCGTTTAAATACTTCTTTGAATATATGCTTACACTGCATGCGATCAAATCATTTCATATGCCATATTAGTAGCCGAGCCTAGTAATTGCATATCACATGTGTTGCATTTGTCATATTGTACAGTTAGGAATCATGCATATTTTCTAACTTTATTTTGTAGCCTATTCGCGAGACGTCGGTAAATATATGAGTTGTTATGCTTTAGTATCCCGCTTGTACATAATTTTCTTATTATGTTTAGCAGCCTACCATGAGGCTAATTGCTTAAATGATAAACTGTTTGAATGGCTGTAGATGAAGGCTTGTTGCTTGAATTGGAATGATTCAACGAATGCACGTTTTAAGCTCACTTTGTAGTGGCAAATTCACAAACTTTAAGCCCACTTTGTTAAGTGGCAAATTAAGCCCACCTGAGGTGGCAAATTCAAACCCTTTTCGAGAAACAAACATGAAATTGAATTGTTCCAATTTGAGCAAACTAGTCTATACCTTGTATGCTTCACATAATAAATTTTAGGATTTATTAAATAATCAGAATAAAAACATATACTATGCATAAAAATCACATCATGATTAGTAGAGGTCAATCTTTGATCAGGTGAGTGGGGTGTTCAATTATTGACCTTCCCCTCTTATACCTAAGTTCTCAAACCAAGACACTTTAGTAACGACGGACTAATGGCCTTTGGCACGAGTCATGGGTTTCCTCAATTTCCTAAAAATAAATATTTAGGTGGCGACTCTAAAATCTGGCAAAGCAATCTATTTTTGGCATTTGATTCAAACATCGATTTTCCAAAAAAAATTGCCGGATTTGGACTCTTTTTGTGTTTCCATTGTTTCACATTGCAATTATGAAATCAGAATCAGAACCAACACAAGTGGAGTCCGAACTGTAAGGGCTATTTCATTCTTCCGAAAGGGAGCGCGAAAAGCCGAGCTACACCAGGTATTCAAGGCGGACGCCATGGCTGAGGTCTGATTGGTCGACAAAAACTAATTGAGCCATTTCATCTGCCTTAGAGTTTTCCGTCCGGGGGATGTGCTTGATGTGGAAAGTGTTGAAGAGGCAAACAAGGGGAGTGCAATATCTTTGTAAGCCCGCATTGTGTCTTCCTTGGCCTTGAATTCCCCCGTAATTTGTCCGACGATGAGTTAGGAATCGCTGAACACCTGGATATGGCTTACACCAATGTCTCTAGCTAGGCGGAGCCCTACTATCAATGCCTCATATTCAGCCTTGTTGTTGCTTGCGTCGAACAAGAAACAGAGGGCACACTTGAAATAACCACTTTTTGGGGCGGTGAAGATGAGACCAGCCCCACTGTCTTCTTTACGGGATGATTCGTCGACATTGAGAGTCCAAAAGTGGGGGACTTCTGTCTCAGTGTTGAGTTGCCTGGACGGGGGGGTCGGGGTTGGAGTGAGATTAGTGAACTGCAAGATGAAGTCGGCAATAGCCTGCCCCTTGATCGCCGTTCGAGGTCGGTAGAAGATGTCAAATTGGCTGAGCTTGACTGACCATTGCATAAGTCGGCCGGACAACTCTGGTTGTTGCATTATCTTCTTCAATGGTTGGTCAGTGAGGACGACAATGGGATGGGCCTGGAAGTAAGGTCGGAGTCGTCTTGAGGCTATGACTAAGGCTAAGGCCATTTTTTCAAGCAATGGGTAGTTCTGTTCTACTCCCCTGAGAGCCTGACTAATGTAGTAGACCGGTCGCTGGACAGAGTCGTCCTCCCTAATGAGGGATGCATTGACTGCGGTGTTTGATACGGCTAAGTAGAGAAAAAGGGGTTCACCCGTGATTGTCTGAGAAAGTAGAGGGGGTTGGCCATGCACTGCTTCAATTGCTGAAAGGCCTCTTCGGATTCTACCGTCCACTCAAAAGCCTGTCAAAGGACTTTGAAAAAGGGGAGACACTTGCCTGCTGCGCGGGAAATAAAACGGTTGAGGGCGGTGACTCTGCCCGTTAGCCTTTGAACCTCTGTACCTGTTCTGGGTGACTGCATTTCTACCAGAGCCTTGATCTTTTCGGGGTTGGCCTCGATATCTCGTTGACTGACCATGAAACCCAAGAATTTCCCCGATCCAATGCCGAAGGTGCATTTCTTGGGGTTCAGCTTCATTTGATACTTAAGCAGAGTGTCGAAGGTCTCCCGCAGGTCTGTCAGATGGTCAGAGGAGAGTTTGCTCTTGACAAGCATGTCGTCGACATAGACTTCTATGTTTCGACCTATCTGGTGATGAAAAACGGCATTCACTAGCCGTTGGTAGGTTGCTCCAGCATTTTTCAATCCAAATGGCATGACAGGATAGTGGTAAGTCCCCCGATCAGTGATGAAGAAGGTGTGTTCCTGGTCCAATGGGTGCATCAGAATTTGATTATAGCTAGAGAAAGCGTCCATGAAGCTGAGCATTTGATGTTCGGCCGTGGCATCGACAAGTAGAACTATGTGAGGAAGGGGATAGCTATCTTTGGGGCAAGCTCGGTTGAGATCTGAGTAGTCGACACAGAGTCGCCATTTACCATTGTTTTTACGGACCAGGACCACATTTGAAAGCCATCTGGGGTAGTCTACATTTTTTATGAACTGTGCCTCAATGAGTTTATCTACTTCAGAAGCAATAAGAGTGTTGCGTTCCAGGTGAAAGATGCGCTGCTTCTGGTGAAAGGGTCAGAAATGGGGCTCAATGCTAAGACGATAGGTGATGAAGGAGGGATCAATACCCGTCATGTTGGAGTGGGTCCAGGCAAACACATCATTGTGTTCAATCAGAAGGGTTGTAAGATCGGCCTTGGCTTGAGGGGATAGTTGGCTGCTGATCTTGGCTGTTTTTGGTGGGTTGGTGGGATCGATGAGGACCTCTACAAGCTCTTCCACTGGTTCCCCTCTAATCGGCTCGTCTTCGTCTCTAACGTCGAGTCCTTCAATGATCAGCCTCCTTTAGCTTGACCTCTTTAAGTGAAGCAACGTAACATTCTATGGCCACGGTCTGCTCTCCCCTCACTGTGCTGACCCCAAGGTCGGTAGTGAATTTGACGGCAAGATGGAAGGTGGCTGTGACAGCTTGGAAAGCATTTAGGGCTGTGCGACCGAGGATAATGTTGTAAGCAGAAGGATAGTCGACGACGAGGAAAGTGAGGAACTTTGTGGTTTGCCGCGGGTATTCTCCAATTGTGATGGGAAGATCAATGGAGCCTATGGAGGTCACCCGATCTCTAGTAAAACCGACCAATGGGGTTTGGAGAGGGGATAGACTTTCTTTCCCGACCTTGAGCTGGCGAAAAGCATTTAGGAAGATGATATCTGAAGAACTGTCGTTGTCGACAAGAACCTGTCTGACTTTGTAATTGAAGAAGAGGGCAAAGATGATGAGGGGGTCGTCATGGGGATAACGGATGCCTGTGCAGTCGGCCTCCGTAAAGGTGATAGGCTCCATCCACTGTTTGGGCTGTTTGGAAGGGCGGTCCAATGTGGCAACTTCTTTATCTGAGCCCTGCCTTATTTTTCTGAGCTTTGCCCGCTGAGCCGAACGGGATGGTCCTCCGCAAGCGAGCCTGCCAGCAATAACTCTAATCTCTCCGACAGGGGGGCAGGGTTGCCTTGTGCCCAGGGTTACTGTGGAGGCCTATCATGACCTTGGTTAGGTTGGGCAGGTTGTCGAGGAAGGGTGCGCCGGCAGTTGTTTCTGATAGATTCAGTCTTTTGCCTTTGCTGAAGGCGGGCTGCCATGAACCGACTGAGACGTCCCTTTCGTATCAAACCCTCGACGTGGTCTTTGAGGTTAACACACTCCTTCGTATTATGGTCGTGGTCTTGATGAAAGCGGCGGTATTTGGACTGGTCTCGCCGGTTGGAAGGATACCGTGACGGTTGGGGCCATCTTAGGGGATATTCTTATTGGATCTGGTTCAGGACTTGTTCTATGGGGGAATTGAGGGGTGTGTATCGTTCGAATCGGCCGGGCGGTCAGGCTGACGCCGACCGGTCGGCTCGGGGTAGTCGGTCGGTATACTGAGTGTTTGGTGAGTATATTGGGTGTTTCTGGTTTCAGAGTCCTTTCTCTTCTCTCTGGGGGTCGGGTTTTTGGCTGTAGGATCTTGTCGGGCAGCTAGGGAATCTTCGACATTCATGTATTTTTGGGCTTTGGAAAGTAGGGTTGCCATGGAGGTCGGGGGGGTTTTAGAGAGGGAGAAAAGGAAATCAGATAATCGTAGACCGGCCATGAAAACCGTGACGATGACCTTGTCATCGTTTTCCGCTACCTGCAGGGCTTCGGTGTTGAAGCGGGTGACGAAGCTGCGTAGCGACTCCCCCTCGGTTTGATGGATGTCGAGGAGCTAGGTTGCCGGATGCCGCTGGCGCTGGGCACCAATGAAATGGCTGAGAAATGAGTCACTTAGGTGCTGAAAAATAGAGACAGAGTCTGCTGGCAGTTTACTAAACCAGAGTCGAGCCGACCCCTTAAGTGTTACGGGAAAAGCCCGACACATGATCTCGTCAGGGAATGCATAGAGGACCATGAGGGTCCTGTAAGTTTCCAAATGGTTGACCGGGTCTATCGTGTCGTCGAAAGAGTCAAGCGAGGGCATTTTGAACTTAGGAGGTAAGGGTTTGTCCCTGATGGAGGCAATGAATGGTGAGTTGGCTGTGGTTGATGGTTTATTCTGTATGTTCTGCATGACGCCTTGGAGTTGGAGCTTCATGGCTCGGAGTTCTGCGTCCCGAAGAGGAACATTGTCAACACTGGAATGCAGGGGAGGTTGGACACTACTGGCCTCTCCCTCGGAGGTGGGTGCCTGGACTAATGGATGTAGGGCCCGAGGTGGCGGGTTCATATCTGGGGGAGGGGGTCGCAAGCCTTCCAAGTTTGGTGGGTAGGGCTGTTGGATAGGATGGCTAGGGGCTCGTTCTTGGTTAGGTGGGATATCTGGAGGTGGAGGAAGTGGGATGGGAAGGTCTCTTTGTAGCAAAGCATTGATCAAGGCTTGATTTTGCTCTACTAAGCAGTTGATGCTGTTGGTAAGTTCTGTGAAGTACTGCGGCGGGTTGTTTGGATTGAGAGGATCGACTTGGTGGTCGGCAACACTGTGGCGAGAAGCCATGGATCTAGTTGTAGCCATCCACCTTGGTGGGTGGCTGAAGGGGGTTATTGGGAAGGGGTCTCCAACAACAATGAGCACAACTAGCGCACGGAGCAAAATGATTCCCATAGATGGCGCCAACTGATGTAGAAGAGTGTTCTAGATGGAACAGGTCGGACTGATCCACGCTTTCCAAACCGGTGTCTGAGGTACCAAGACCATAGAGAGACCTGCACAAGAGTCTGACGGGGAACGGGGAGTCCCCCAACGAACCCTCCGACGAACAAGTTAGAGAGAGAGATCGATGGAATGTACAGATAGATTAGTGATAGAAAGCTTAACCTTCTTCTTGTCTTCGACGCCTGCTTATATCCTTTGGTAATCATTTTGTTGTCCCTTCCGACCTGTCATCTTGGCTGAAAGTTTATGCTCTAGCTTGCCTTGTTCATGGTGAGGTCCTTCTGTCTCGACGGGGAGGGGTTATCGCAATAAATGCTGTAAGGGACTTCATTAATGACTGATGTGCAGTGCAATAACTTTGTAGGATCTTTGTCTGCTTATGTGGTTTGTCCTTCTCTTGCCACGTGTTTAGATATTATTGATTCTTAATGTCATATTGAGCTCCAGCAATGTTGGGCTTTAGTATTTGAATTATGTGTTGGACCCTAAATGGTGGGCTATATCCTTTATGGGCTTACCCGTGTCAAATTTCATAACAAATGACTCATTTTACTAATAAATTATCAAGTCAATTAATAGTTTTTAATGATATTATAAATTTATTTCAATTAATAATTCAAGTAATTTTATCATTATATAGGAAAACAATTATGATTTTTTTTTATAGTTAATTTTATTGAATAAAATATTTTGACAATAAAATATTTGTAATTTTTTAAAACATGAGAGTCCATTTATATTGTAAGCAAACCTCAATGGGTGATTTTGTAATTTATCCTAAAAAAATCAAAAATGAGATTCATTAATGAAGTTAGGAATAGTCATTTTGACCCCGCCTCACAGAGACCCACCTTTAGGGATGGCAATTTGAAACCGGTCCGACGGGGATCCTCGATCCCGACCCCGATTTAAGCGGCTTTTCCCCGAAAAATACCCCCGACGGGGAGGTGACGGTATTTAAAAATCAATCCCCGATCTGTCACGGGCCAAGGACGGTGATCAGTGTTTGATCCCCGGCCCGGCCCGATCCCCGACCCGATCCCTGAATTTCCCTGAAGTGAAATTACTTTTATACCCCTTATATTTATATATTTATATTTATTATAAACCAAACCAATGCATTAGATTTATTATTTATATATCACTTCCTGTTATGTTGCTCTCACACTCACTCTGTAACTAAGATGTCTCTCTCTCTCTCTCACTCTCATCTCAACTCTCTCCCACTCTCTAGTTCATCTCGCTGTCAACTCTCTCTCTCGCAGTCACCGACGACGACGTCAGCACCACCGCTGGCCCCGACTCCCCCTCTCTCTCACCGACGGCGACATCACCACCACCGTCGCACAACGTTTGTCTCTCTGCCACCACCACCGAACCCACAGCCACCGCCAGCCACTCTCGATCTCGATCTCTGTCACCACCACCGAACCCACTGATGGCGTCGCTCAGATCTGTCTGTGTTAGATCTGTCTCCGTGTGTGTGTGTGTGTGTGTGTGTGTGTGTGATCTGATCTGTGTGTGGGGATGACAATATATGTGTGTGTGATCTGATCTGTGTGTGTGAGTGATCTGATATGTGATTAATTTTTTTTTTTTAAAGTTTAAATTTGCATTTGTTGATGATGATAAAACATAGTATTTTTTTTTAAGTTCAAATATGTTTCAGACCATTAATAATTTTGTTTCAGATCTGTTTTTAGATGATGTTGTTGTTGAGTTGTGTGTGAGGCATCTGAAATTTTTGTTACCTCTGAAATTTTTAGATGATAATTTTGTTTCAGATCTGTGTGTGTGAGGCATCTGAAATTTTTATTTATTTATTTTTTTAGCTGGGGAATGCTTGGGGTCGAGAAACTCGATCCTCGTTGGGGGCGGGGGTGGGGGTAGTGATAGGATCCCCATCGGGGATCGGGGCCGGGGCAGGAAAAAATCCGACCATCGGGATCGGGGACGGGGAGTGTGATCCCCGGCCCCGCCCCGCCCCGCCCCGTTGCCATTCCTACCCACCTTTACCCAATATAAATGGGGCAGATTTTACTCAATCCATTGAAAAGATGAGGCGGGAGTGAGTGTTTTTTTCCCACCTCAAGCAAGGTCGGGGCAGGGAGTGGGGTATGTACTATCCGATCCAAATTTGACCCGTATATAAGTAATATTATATTATATATAAATTAATATATAAAATATTGCATATGTGATATACAATTCTAGAAGTTTATGAGATTTTTTTCTCCTTATGGGGAGTTTAAAAGACGAAAGACTGTTAATCTATATATGATAAAAACAAGTCTCAAAATTTTGAGGTTATGTGGGACTTTTTATTTTCTCAATAAAGACCTATTATGATTCTTTGGATTTGAATTTAGTAGGCATATTTTGGAATTAATTTTGACGGATTTATTGGGTAAAATATTTATGTAAAAAATTAAGATGATTAGATATCGGTTGTTATATAATTGAATCATATTTATTTTTTTTAAAAATGACAAATATAATTTCAAGAATAAGAATTCATTTTTTATAATATAAATGTGATTCAAACATATAGTTTAATTTTTTGTAATATGCCCGGTTATCTTAATCTTTTACATAAATATTCTACTTAATAAATACTAAAAAGTGAACGGTTCGAATTATCGAAACAAAACATTTGGTGAGCTCCACAGATTTTTCAAATTTTCTCATATTAAGATCCTAACCTGAAAAAAACCCAACCCTAACTGTTTCTATCTCTTTCAATCTCTCTACATATTTCGGAATTTTTCTTTTCTTATTAATCTTCACTTCTTATTTTAAGTAAAATGAAGCAACAAGTTTGGTTTACTTATTCTGGTGAACGGGATGGGTTCGGATGCTTGATGTGTGGGGGTAAAAAAAAAAAAACCTTCACCCTGTAGCGGGGGCGGGGGCGGGGGCGGGGGCGGGGGCGGGGGCGGGGCGAGAGACGGAGACAAATCCGACAAAAATTCATCCCGTAACCTTTCTTAGATGAGCTATTTATTGGCCCCGTTTGGTGTAGCTGTTAAAACAGCTTATAGATTATAGCTTAACAGATTATAAATTATGACTTTAATCAGAAGTTGTTAATCCGTTTGGTGTAACTCCTGGATTATAGATTTAAGTTGCTGAGTAGTGTTTGTTAAATAAGCTGTGAAATAGCTTTTTCAATTAATTTTTATTTTTTGTTTGTCTACATGTCTCATAAAAAATAATAATAATAATCTATAATCCATTTGAATCCTTTTCTATTTTTTAAAAAATAAAAAATAAAAAAATTAAAGAGTATAATCATAAATTAACATGTCCATAGCAGAAGCTGATAATCAGAAGTAAGGGGTGAGCAGCTTCTCATAATCAGCTTTTTTGAGTTAAAATAAGCTGTTAGAATCAAAAGCTGTTTGAAATAAGTTTAACCAAACAGTCCAAAATAACTTTTTCAAAGCTAAAAGCCATAAGTTGGCTCTGAAAAGCTGAAACAAACACCCCCATTGTCTTCATTCTTCATTTGACAACAAATTCAAGATTCACATAATATTCTTACAATTGTATTTATAATAATATGATATTATATGTTAATTTCTAATTTATTATACATTTAATAATATAAGGTTCTATTTCCTTTTCACATCATTAAAAATAATTTTATAAATCTGAAAATATGAATCAGTAACGTTACTTTACAGGGTGAGACGCTGACAGATCAGGTGAGTGTGATTACAATCAGTGACGGAGGGAGCATGTGACTAGGGGGTCACATGCCCCCCTTGGATTTTGGGAATTTTTATTTTTTTCAAACATAAAAAAATATTTTAAATAAAAAATTACAAAAATATTATTAGAGTGAAATGTCAATGACATTTTAAAAATTATGAAAACTATAATGGTTGTTTTGATTGAAAATGAAGAGACTATTATAAATCAATTATATTAGCTATGAAATTTTTTGAATGTAACGGCGATGTTATTATTAGTGATAGTATAAGTAATCTCACTATAAAGATATTAAATTTATTAGATTGTTAGTTACATTTGACATGTGAGATTCACTCTTTATGCATTTATTTACCATTAGTGGGTGATATCACATACCAATGATGACGTGATATTATCATTATATTGAATTTTTAATCAAATTTTGTATCAAAAAATAATTTATCATTATATAATTTATTTTAAGACTTATATCCATATTTTTTTGTATTGTCCATGATACACTAGTTACAAATAACATTCAGCTTGTTTGTTTCCAGTTTTCAGAAAACAGTTTTAAGAAAATTTACTTTTTTATTTTTCGTATTTTAATGTTTTGAATGAATTTTTTTAATGTTTTAAGCAATTTTTTTAATTTTTAGACACACCTAACATAAATACACTTAAAAAGAATAATATTTGTGAAAAAAATATTTAAAAAATACATTAAATACCAAAAAATACCCCCCCAAAAAAAAGAAAATTTAGTTTTTTTTTATTTATATTGTTGTGTATTTATTAATTTTTTAAAATATTTTTTTACAAATATTTTACTATTTATATACATCTAAGTAAGGTACATCTAAAAAAGTAAAAAAATTACTTAAAATTCAAAAAATATTCACTAAAAACAAAAAAATACGAAAAATAAAAAAACTCAGTTTACAAAAAACTGAATTTAGAAAACTAAAACCAAACACACTAATTATTTTATTTTATTTTTATGTTTCTTGAAATCAATCGTAAAAACTTGAGTGAAATTTTTTTGTAAAAATCATTATAATTAATAAGTGTCATTTCTAATTTAATTTTCTAGCTCCGTCACTGATTACAATTACATTGAAAGTTAATAAATTCAATTGGACCCATCACCCAACAGAGCGGGGTCAATCAGGCAAATCAGGTGAGTGTGATTACAATTACATTGAAAGTTAATAAATTCAAACGGACCCATCACCCAACAGCGGGGTCAATCAGGCAAATCAGGTGAGTGTGATTACAATTACATTGAAAGTTAATAAATTCAATTGGACCCATCACCCAACAGCGGGGTCAATCAGGCATTTTAGGGAATGAATTTGCACCGTCAATCAGGTATTTTAGGGAGAAAATTTGCACCCTTTTTTAGCATGGGACCACCACTAGTCTGGTTTGAAAAAAAATTTAGCTCCATCTACCTGCCCTGCCCATCATGGTGGTGTGGCACCTATTATCATCATGTATTATTTTGGTAAAAAGCGAGGTTTTTCTTCAGTTTTAATCGGAGTGGAAGGAGTTATTGAACTTTCATGGGCCTATTATGGAGATTACGTCGATAATTCGAATCGTTAAATGTGTAGAGTTTAATAATTCGAATCGTTAAATGTGTAGAGTTTAATAAATATTTTATCTTCGTAAAAAATTATGTTAATCGGATATTTATAATCACTTAATCAAATCACATTTGTGTTAAAAGTAATTATAATTTTAAAAATAAATTATTAATACAAATGTGGTCTGATCAAGTAATTATATTTATCCAATTAATGTAATTTTTTATAAGAATAAATTACTGAATAGATCTACATATTGAACGGTTCACATTATTAATGTAGCTTCCATGGTAAACCTACAAAAACCCAACAATAATTGGAGAAAACCCAAGCCATTTGGTACATTACAGTAATTTAGGTTTGAAAGAAAGAGCTTTTAATGTAACACCACACAATTTCTTAAAATCCTCGACCCCTACCCCATCTCTTCACAATCTCCCTCTCACATAGTCCATCCCACTTTCTCTCACAGTCAAAGATGTGATTATTGAACCATAATTTCAATTCAAAGTCAAGCAGGGACTCGCGATGACTGAGCCTGTATCCTCCAACTCTGCCTCACCCACGAAAACTTAAGAAGAGGAAGACTATCTGGTTAGAAGCATGAAGAAGATCAAGAGCAAAGATCACTTGGAAACTATGGGTATCACTGATAGCTCACGTATCCCTCCTACGCCGTTACCAGTACCAGGTCCTAATGAGGTCTTGACTGAGGGCCAGAAGGTTGAATCATTCAAGGAAGCTTTGGCAGCACCACGGAACGTAGACTTCTACTTTGATGACTCCATGGATTCTCTCTCTGCTTATGAGGACGAAAATGAAGGAGATGCATCCAAAGCTTGCATCCGACCCAACTAGGTATTCCGCAAGTAGACCTACCAAAGAAATTAATGCAACAGATTTGAAGACCTTAGGCTAATACACTGATTGTCAGACTCTTGGGCAAGAACATCGGGTATAAGATGCTCTGCACAAGAGTTAAGAACCTCTGAGGCCTACAAGAGGAATTTAATGTTATAGATCTGGGCAATAACTACTTCCTGTTTAAATTTTCCTCTTTGGAGGATTGTGCACATGTCTATTCTGGAGGACCATGGGTCATTATGGATCATTATCTCATTGTGAGGAAGTGAGAGCCTGATTTTAAGGCATCGGAAGCCTTTGAAACCACCACTGCAGTATGGATGCGGTTTCCGGAGCTTCCGATTGAATATTTTCAAGAGAAAGTCTTATATACGATTGCTAGGCAGATTGGTAAGCCCTTAAAAATTGATCTCACCACAGCCATGGCTACAAGAGGCCGGTTTGCAAGGGTGTGCGTTGAAGTTGATCTCTGAAAGCCACTATGTCCTAGATTCCCCCTAGGTAAAAAAAGCTACAACATTGAATACGAGTTCATCCATTCATTTTGCTTCTACTGTGGACGGGTAGATCACCATAAGGAGTTGTGTAAATATCAGGCAACACACCCCAAGTCTCAAACTGGTCACTGGGAAGAGCCTCTCCCAGAAGGATCACAACTAATCGTTGAGGGTAACCAAGTTCAAACGCCAATGGCTAACCCCAATACCAACAGTCATCTGCAACAATCAGCAGTAGAAGAAGATAACACATATGGGCCCTAGGTGATGGTAACTAAGCGAACCTGTAAATCTATGCTCAATGGGAAAACCTAGTCCACTGGTCCAAGCCCAACTCATAATAAGTTTTCAGAATTGAGCAAAGAGACCCAACAAGAAAAGGAAGTGGGTAAGGGCAAGAAAACAACTAGGTTGGGCCTTGAGAAAGAGGCATCTAGCCTATTTTAGAAAACTCAAACTGGATCATCTGGTTCAAAAACTGTGATCCTGGCCAAGATCTCTCAAACCGACCCATTAGATACCATCATTCCACTCACCCAGAACTCCTCCATTGCCCCCAAAACTGTAGAACTGGTTCCTCTACCTCAGGCACCCAATAGAAACCAGACTAGCCAACCTATACCTAACAACCCCAGTACATTGGGAACTGCTTCTACATCACTAGAAATCCCGATGGCTAATCCACTCTCTGAAACACCCTATTACTTACACCCTCTCTACCTATTCCTGATCCTTTACCATTAGGGAGTGAAGGATCCACAACCACAAAGCATAGGAAACCCCCTGATCCGGGAATCATCCATGGAGAAGGAGGAGGGCACAGGTTTGGAGGTGCTTACCTACCGGATGGAGAATCATCCATTGACTCTGTCATTAGAACAAGGGATAGAAGCAACTCACCTCGTCACTACGGTATGGTGGATAGAGCAGATACGGATGCGAATAAAACCAAGCTGGAGCCGCAGAGCCGAGTCTCCAATCCACTCTGTGCAGATGGCCTCCATGAGATCAAGGGATCAAGATCATAGACGAATCAAGTGCATTCTTCCTGGTTTGGACACTGACCCCCTCCTTCAATATCCTACCATGAATTCACTCAACATCCTTGTTTGGAACTGCCGCGAGGCAGGCAATAGTGCCTTTAAGCGCAACATGCGTGAGCTTATTAGCAATCATAAACCGGAGATACTCATCCTTATGGAAACCAAAGTCCCATTCAGCTCTATGGGAAACTTCTTCAAAAACATGGGGTTCACTGCTGTAACAATAGTGGACCCATCAAGAAGAGCAGACGACATCTGGTTACTCTGGGACACTGCCCATGTCAGCATAAGAGCTTCAAATGTTACTAACCAAGTTATTCAGGCCACTATTCACAAGGAAGATTATGAGGAATGGATCCTATCTGCAGTCTATGCAAGTCCTAACCCATCCCAAAGAGATGAACTCTGGAACGATCTTGAGGTGACAGCTAGGAGCATGGAGAAACCCTGGCTGGTTGCAGGAGATTTTAATGACTACATTAACCACACTGAAAGGAGAAGCTTTTCTCCTCACTATAATCATAACCGGTCCCAGAAATTTGCTGAGCGAATCAACAACTGCAACCTTATTGATCTTGGTTGTGTCGGGCTTAGATTCACCTGGACAAATAACCAATAGGGACTGGCTAATACCATGGAGCGCCTTGACAGAGCTATGAGCAACGACAAATGGAGAGCCTTATTTCCTGAGGGGACAGTGAGGACACTTCCCAGAACTTATTCAAATCACTCCCACTCATTGTTCTCACACAAGGTATGCATTCTCATAATCCTACTTCCAGGCCTTTTAGATTTGAAGCAGCTTGGCTGTGTCATCTTTCCTTTTCGGATGTTGTTAAAAAATCCTGGTTCAATATGGAGCATAACCTGATAGAGGCCATTAATGACTTTACCCATGATGTTAAAAATTGGAACAAAGAAGTCTTTGGGAATGTGTATAAGGGTAAACGTAATTTGTTAGCTCGTATAGAAGGTATTCAAAAATCTCAAGCTCACAGATCTTCCCATAATCTGCACCTCCTTGAAAATACCCTTATTAAACTGTACAACATGACCCTGTTTCAAGAGGAACTTATTTGGTTTCAAAAATCCCGAGTCAAATGGCCTACTATGGGAGATCGGAATACTAAATTTTTTCATATTTCCACTCTTAATAAACGTAGGAAACTCAAAATTAACATAATCAAGGATGATGCTGGAAATTGGCTTTCTAACTCTGTGACTATTAAAAACCATATTTCCCAATATTTCAAAGATCTGTTTCAACATGAGGCTACTCCTATGCTGGATAACGGGAGAAGTATCACTCATACTGGCTTTACTCATGAAAATAATGATACACTCCAAGCGCCTATCACCAACCAGGAAATCTGGAATGCCATTGAAAACATCAAAGCCTTCAAAGCCCCTGGTAGAGATGGGTTGCAAGCTATCTTTTTTCATCAAAACTGGAATATTGTTGGTCCTTCCATGTGCCATTTTGTTAAACAATGCTTTTCCACCCAGACCATCCCTGAGAAGGTTAATGCAACTCAGATTGTTTTAATTCCCAAGCTGGAGAACCCTGAGACTCTTAAACAGTTTAGGCCGTTAAGTCTATGTAATGTTACTTATAAGAGCATCACAAAAATTATTGTCAATCGCCTTCGACCCATGCTTTCTGAGTTAGTTAGCCCTAATCAGAGCAATTTTATCCCGGGTAGAACTACCACTGATAATATCATTATCACCCAAGAAATTATTCACACTCTCAGGTCTAAAAAAGGAAAAATTAGAGGCATGGTGCTTAAGATAGATCTTGAAAAAGCCTATGACCGCATCTCCTGGGACTTCATTCACCACACCCTCAAAGAATTCAATCTCAATCCTATCTGGATTAACCTTATCATGAATTGTGTTTCTAATGTTAACTCTTTTATTATTTGGAATGGTGAGGCCCTCCCAAACATTAGTGTTGGAAAAGGACTTAGACAGGGAGATCTCATGTTTCCCTACCTGTTTGTGCTTTGCATGGAAAATATTTCTGACATGATAAGAATCAAAACTTAGAGTGGTGATTGGCAAGGCCTTAGAGCTTCTAGAAATAGCCCCCCTATTTCCCACCTCTTCTTTGCTGATGATCTTATTTTATTTGCTAGGGCTAACAATAAAAATTGCAATGCCATCATGGAAGTGCTAAATGAATTTTGTGTTATTTTTGGACAGAAAATAAATTTCCAAAAATCCAAGCTTTTTATTTCTCCTAACATTACTAGAAGGGAAGCCCTTCCCCTTAGTTTTCAGTGTGGTTTTTCTCTTACCAATGACTTGGGTAGATATCTTGGTACCCATCTGCTTCATGGCAGACTCAACAAAAATCACATCACTCACATCATTGGTAAGATGACTAATAGGTTATCTGGGTGGAAGGCCAAGAATTTGTCCCTTGCAGGTAGGCTTACCCTTGTGAACTCTGTTACTTCTGCCATACCCAACCATCTCATGCAAACTATGGAATCGCCTAGACATATTTGTGACAAAATTGACAGCTTAAATAGGAATTTTCTTTGGGAAAGCATTGGTTCTGTTAAAAAAGTCCACTTGATTAACTAGAACCAAGTTTGCAAAAGTAAAAGGCATGGTGGACTGGGCATTAGGAAAGCCAGGGCCCAAAATGCTACCCTCATCTCCAAACTTGGCTGGAAAATTGCTAGCCAGGCTGACAACCTCTAGTGCACTATTCTCAAGTCTAAATACCTTAGTCATCATTCCATATTTAATTGGCCTAACAGGAGAAAAGCTTCCCACACTTGGAAGAGCATAATTAATAATAGAGAGGTGTTAAAGGCTAACATTAAATGGAATGTGGGCACTAGTGAGAATATCTCACTCTGGTCAGATTGGTGGTGTGGTTCAGCACCACTGGACAGTAATCACCAGGGCCCTCATATTGAGTGCACTACTACTGTTAGCTCCATCTTAGATGAGGAAGGCCAATGGAACCTGGCACCCATTCAAACTCTGATTTCCCAAGAAGAAAAAGAGAGCATTCTACAAATTTTCAGGCCTAGGTATGTTACTTTCATGGATACTCCTACTTGGCAAGGAACCACTAATGGCAACTTCACTAATTTTGCTACCTATAACTCTATTACTCAGCAGGATGAGCATGACTTAGACTGGCAATGGATGTGGAAATTCAAGGCCCCACAGAGACTGAGAAGCTTCCTTTGGTTGGTCATGCATGGTAGGTTGCTAACCAACCAGATGAGATTAAAGAGGAAGCTCATAGATTTTGACATCTGCTCTAGGTGTCAAACTGCTGGGGAGGACATGAGCCACCTTCTCAGAGGCCGCCCCAAAGCTAAATTAATTTGGATCAGGTTGTAAAGCTTTCCTTGGTGGCAAGTAAGTGATAGAATTCCCCTTCCTGAATGGATCAGATCAAATATGAAAAGCAAGCAAACAGTGGCGGATATTCAATGGCCAATTATCTTTTTATCTGCCCTGTGGAACATATGGAAAGACAGAAACAGAGAGGTGTTTGAAGCTCAGCAACAACCTGCATCTGTTAGCACAGCCAGAATTATCCAACAGGCTCAAGAAATTCAAGATTCTTTCTTAAACCCAACTCACCCAAATTACTCAGTACCACGGCTAACTATTTGGTTTGCACTTCTTGCAGGGTCTTTGAAATTGAACACTGATGGCAGCTCAAGAGGAGACCCAGGCCAATCTAGTTATGGTGGTCTGCTGCGGGATGAAGTGGGCACTTGGCTGTGGGGCTACCATGGATACCTGGGGAGTTGCACAAGTTTGGAAGCTGAACTGTGGGGTTTCTACCGGGGGCTCACCATCATCATGCAGAAAGGGTTGGCAAATATTGAGCTTGAAACAGATTCCCAAGAAGTAAGGCAGCTGATCTCAGATGGTGCTGCCAGTTCTTGTCCTTACAGAGCCTTGATTGAGGATGCCAACTTCCTCCTGAGAAGATGCAAATGCAGAATTTCTTACATCCCAAGAGAAGCCAACAAATGCGCCGATGCTCTTGCCAACATAGGAGTCAGCCAATCTGAGCATTTTGTTTTCTTAGATGAGCCACCCAATGTTCTTCATTCTGCACTAGTAGCAGACATGGTGGCTACTAGTTCTAAGAGGGACTGAGTTCCCTTTGTTGTTAAGTCTGTACTAAACTCTTTCTGTTTAACCTTCATTTGAATAAAAAAAAAGAAGATGTGATTATTGGAGTGTCAGGGGGGAGCTATAGGGGTTGCGAGCGGGGTTAAAAAAAATAAAATAAAAAAAAGACTGAACAGGCTTGCCCCAAAAGAGGAAAGACGATTGGGATAGGGCAACTACAGGTGTACATAAAAAATTTAATTTTTTTTATACCAATTTTATTTAATGAAAATAGATAAATAATTTAACATAAAAATAAATTAAAAGATTAAAATTTAAATTAATAAAATTAAAATTTTAATATTTATTTTACAACACGAGTCAAACTATTACTAGTTTTCTTTTCTTTTCTTTTTTTTTAAATTTAATTTTCCCAAACTATTACTTTAAAATGATAATGATAAACTCATCGATTGTAATGAAGATTTCGATTGGAGAGGTTGGTCAGAGTTATACGTGATTATGATTGATTCAATTATATTATAATATGGTATATTATAATAATAAAATGATACATGCCTTCGATTGGTGGTAAAAGGGTAATATTATTTGGTTGTGAGAAAAATAATTAAAATAATTATTAAAAATTATAAACGCTTTAATAATTTTGCTATTAGGTTATGGGAAAATTAGTCTAAGGTCCCTCTCACATTTTTTGTAGTAGAAGAGATCCATAATATTATTTTGTAATGTCTAAGATTCCTTGATTCTACACCCGTACATTCTAGAGAAAATTCACCTTCTTGCTTTCTTCTTTCCTCTGGCTAGGGCTTTCATCATTCTCTCTCTCTGTGATTCGATCAACCATGAACCGTTGTCTCCACTCTCACTCTCATTCACTGCCACACCTACTGAGTGATTCATTTTGGAGCCAGATCCGTCATCATCTGCTTCGTTAGTGAGTTCAAAGATTTGGGGCGGTTAATCATCACGAAAGCGATCCCAGGTCACAAGTATTAGGTTTTCTGGCGACGATTGATCCATTTCTCTCTCTCACCACATATATGTATATACGTATATGTGGTGAGAGAGAGAAATGGACTCCCACCATAAGGGCCCCGATCCTCGCCCGCTTCCGCTTTCACTAATCCAGAGTTTTCTCTATCAGTTGTGTACTGGGGTTGCTCATTGCCATAGCCATGGCGTTTTCATAGGTAATTTTGTTCTTCCTTCATCGATTTGCCCCTTTGTGAGCTTTGATCATGATAAATACCGATTAAATCACCAGTCATTACTCAAAAATTTGTGTTTGTGTGTGTATATATATGTGTGTATGTATTGGTTTGGGGAGTGACGTAGACCGGGAGGGCATGTTGTGTGTTATAATTTTTGCAAGTATAATTTCTGACTCTGTTTCTTCAAATTTCCCAAGGTACTGTTGACAGATCCTGTAACACCCAGCCAATGTATGAATCATGGATCACATTTTGTCTGAGGTTTATGATTTTCAACCAAAAAAAATTGTGAGGGAGAATTTCTTTGGATTTGGAGATGGGGAATTTCTCTGATTTGAGTGAATTTCTCTGAGTTTGGAGAAGGGAAATTTCTCTGGAGAGAGGGGAAGGCCAAGAAGGCCAGAGAAATTTTCTCTAAAGAGGAAAATTTCTCTAAAGGCCAGAGAAGGAAAATTTCTCTAGAAATAATGGAAGACCAGAGAAATTTTCAAATTTTCTCTGGAGAGTGGAAAGTAGGTCAAAGAAATTTTCAAAATTTCTCTAGAAAGTCCAGAGAAATTCTGAATTTCTCTGAAAAGTCCAGTGAAATTCTAAATTTCTCCGTGAAGTCAAATTTTCTCTGAATCAATTTGAGGAACCTTAGACATTATGAAAATATTAGATGTCCTTTATGCTATAAAATCTTAATACGAGAGATCTTAAAAAAAAAATCCTTAGATTATTGATATTAACTTGTATTACTAACACCAAATCCATCAAACTTTTACCATTACACTAAACAATAGCCCATTAATAAAATACCATTTTAGTACATATGAACTAGCATAGGGAAAGGAATGTAATAAACATCGACCCAAATATACAGAATTGAGAGTTTTTTTTTTTTATTTAATTTATGCTACAGAACTGAGAGTTTTTATTTATTTATGCACATCATTTTCTTTTGGTGCACATATATTTTTAATTGGGAAATTATTCTGAATAACACTATTTGGTTCAAAATTTAACTTTTTGACCAAAACATTTGGTTCGAATGTACCTTTGGTTCGAAATTAACTTTCCAACCAGAAATTCAGAAAATAAGTATAAATTAGTGATGTGTGAAAATAAAACTATCTATAAAACTATACAATAAATCCTAATTCTTGTTTGGGGGAGCATGTATTTTGTTTCCAATGCCCAGTTAAGATGTGATCACTATTATTATTATTGTTGTTGTTGTTATTACTGTTCTTTGTTTTTCATTTTTTTTTAACAAATACTAAAGATAGTCCCTATTTGGAGCTGGGTCTAAATTAGAAATAAACAAATAAATTCCATTCCTATATTAGGCTTGACCCAATATCGGGGTTAAAATTTTAACCCAAATTCCAACTTAAGTAGCATTACTGTGTTTGGTTTCAATTTTCTGAATTCAATTTTTTAAAAATTGAATTTTTTATTTTTCGTTTTTTTTTTAGTGAATATTTTTAAAATTTAAGCAATTTTTTTTTCTTTTTTAGATGCACCTTACTTAGATGTATCTAAAATGTAAAATATTTGCAAAAAAATAATAAATATACAAGAATACAAAAATGTACTGAAATTTTATATTTTTTTATATTTTTGGTATTTAGTGAATTTTTTAAAGATTTTTTTCACAAATATTATACTTTTTAAGTATATTTATGTTAGGTATATCTAAAAATTATATAAATTGCTTAAAATATTAAAAAAAATTCAATGAAAACAAAAAAAACTACAAAAAAAAAAAATTAATTTTTTGAAAAGTAAATCCTGAATCTGAAACCAAACAAGCTAAGTTAACCTAATAAATTTATATATTAAATAAAAAATAAGTAATAATTTTATAGTTAAATTAGTACAAACATTTAGTTTTTAATAACTGTATAGGGTTTATATAAGGATTTTTACTGATAAATCTCGTTTAGAGGTGTTATAACCTAATAATTCCACCAAGGAAAATTATAACTTAGCTAGTCCCATATATTTATACTTTTATTCTATGAAATCTTTTTTTCCTGATTTATAATATTTGTTAGACTATTATACCCTTACGTCTACTATTAATATGTATTATATAAAAAAAGAATATATACATTTCCTTTTTATTGCTATCTCCATAGTGGTAGTTACCATTATTCACTTTTTTTTATCAGTTTCATTCACATTTGTGGGATTGTTTTATTGTGCTAGGGTTTCGAAACTCTCTATTTAGTAGGATTTAGAAATTCTAGTTTACTCGTAATGCTGAAATAATATTATGTTCCTTCATTGTTGTGGTAAAGTTTTGTGTTTCTCTATTGTCATTTTGTGTTCGAAATTCTGTGGTTGTCTATTGTTGCTCCGTGTTCGAAATTCTATGTTTCTTTATTATTGTAAGTCGAAACTCTATTTATTTTCAGTCAATTTTGTTACAAACATTTTTTTCAAAGGTGAGTTTGGTTTGATTTGATTTGAATTAGTGGCATGGTTAAATTGCATAGATTGTTAATGATAGTGATAATGGTAAAGATGATGATGAAAATGAGGATGTGAGTGATATTTTTTTGTTTCTACCATCGGTTTTTTTTTTTTTTTTTTTGTGTCAATCAGGGTGATTGTTCACATTTCACATTGTTTGAAAGTCTGAGAAATAAGTATTGGAATATAGATGTTGACATAATTATATATTTTGCAAGATGTGAATGTTCACATATTATTAGTTATTTGTTACTATACTTGTTGTTTGAACAATCATTTTTTTGTTATCATTAAACAATTGAAAATAATCTTTTTCGTTTTCCTTTCAATTTTGTTTTATATTGCAGTATAAATGTTCACATTTGTATAAATTTAGTTTTTCTAAGGTTAGTTGTATGTTAATTGTAAATTGTGAATATATATATTGTATTTTGGTATTTTTTTTTTTTCAAAGTTTTTTTCGAAAGTTAGTTGTATTTTGTTGGTTAAACAATCAATTTTGTTACCATTGAACAATCGAAATAATCGATTTTCATGTTTTTCAATTTTATTTTATATTTCCATGTTGCGGTGTGAATGTTCACATTAGTATGAGTTTATTTTTTTTTATTTACAAAAAAACTAGTTGTATATTAATTGTAAATTGTGAACATTCACATTATATTTTGGCATAAGCTTTGTTTTTTCGAAAGTTCATTGTATATTTGTTGTTTTTGTCAATATGTTTGTTGGTTGAACAGTCATTTTTTGTTACCATTGAACAATTGAAATAGTCGATTTCCACTTTTTTTAATTTTATTTTATGTTTTCATGTTACAGTGTAAATGTTTATATTGGTATGAGTTTTTTTTTTAAAGGCTAGTTGTATATTAATTATAAATTGTGAATATTGACATTGGATTTTGATAGGAATTTTATTTTTTTGAAGGTTAGCTGTATATTTGTTGTTAATTGTGAACATTCACATTATATTTTAGTATGTGTTTTGTTTTTCCAAAAATTAGTTGTATATTTGTTGTTTCATGTGAACATTCACATTATATTTTGATTTTCATTTAGATTTTTTGTTGCGTTATTTTTAAAATTTTCAAATTATGAAAAGGCTCAAAATTCATAATTTGAGATTTTCTCTATAGAATGCGGAAGAGATTTTCTCCTTAGAATAAGAGAAATATTTTCTCCACCGAAAAAGGAAATGATTTTCTCTTTGGAATGACGGAGAGGTTTTCTCCATAAAATGAGAGACTATTGCTATGTATTAGTTTCAAAACAGAAACATGTGAAAAAAATTTAGAAATGATGATTTGTTCATATTATATTAAACATGACTTAATGAAATATTAAAAAATAATATGAGTTAGATAGAATAAAATACTTAAAAAGCGAATTTATCAAAAAAATAAGGGGGATGCACCAATAAATCCCAAATTAATAACTTATGCACTGTTTAGTCCTAAAAGTTTTCTTATAGACTGAAAGGTCCCATTACAATGTTAATAACATCAGATACAATGTTAATAACATCAGAGTCATGTTACAAATATTGGATTTCAAACATCTAATGTTCATCAAATTTCAATAATGTTTGAAAATATAGGATGAAAAACATCTAATGTTCATCAGATTTCAATAAATTTTGAAATTATAGAATGAAACATCAGATCATTTATATCATTCACATCATGTTGATGTAAAAATGGGACTAAATGGAGCATAAGAAAACTTTTAGGACTAAATGGTTCAACGTTTCAAAAACTAGGACTTATGGGTAAATTTTCCAAAAAATATCCCTATTATATATTAAGCTAAAAAATTTAGCGGGTGAATTTTCTTTCTCAAGTGAATTTTATTTTTTTAAACAAAATAAATTATGTATATACATTTATATAATATATAAATTATGTAAAATCTATGAATAATCATATGGGGCTGTGGTCATGGACTATTTTCAAACCCATTCATTTAATAAATAGGTATAAAATTAAACCCAATTTAATTTTAATAGTTTAAATGTTACAATTTAAAATTAATTGTAACATTTATAACATTTTATAATACCAAATGTACTTTTACTTGAAGTTATTTTTTTTTTTTCAATGATGAATACTTCCAATATTAGAAAAGGTGGAGCACGCCATGTGATCATATTGTGCTCCAAACAAATTACATTTGTTAGATTTTTTTTATGAGTTACGAGTCTTAATACGTTATAATAAATTGTCCACTAAAACACATAGCAAAGAATCCCTCATTTGTACCACATGGGCAATATCAAATCATACTGTAGGAATATTTTTAAAAAATTTCATATTAGAGTTTAAAAAGTTTTATAACATCAAGTATTGAATGTTGTTCATTTTATTTGAAAAAATTAAAATTTTTTTTAAAGTCCATACTATTAAGATTTTATAGGATAAATGATATACAATGTTTTCATAGTGGTTGGGGTCCCTCAACATTTTTTCAGGGAAATTTCAATTTAGAAAAATTTCAAAATACGGAGAGATTTGTCTAAAATTTCTCTATGATTTGAAATTTCTCTGATAGTTAGAGAAATTTGTAAACATAAAATTTCTCTGACATGTTAATTTTCTCTGTAATTTCTCTGGTATTAAGATATCTCCTTAAAATATGAAATTTCTCTGGAATTCTCCTTGTGCCTATTGATTTTCTTTAGGATAAATTTCTCTATGTAATGGTCAGAGAAATTTGTTTTTTTTTTTTTTTTTCTCCTTGTCATGTTGATTTTCTTTGGCCAAATCATACACTCCCCTTGTGATTTGTTTACAATTTTCTCAGTTTTTGATCAAATCAGAGAAAATTGAACAACCACTATTTTGACCAATTTTCTCAACGCTATAAGACATTCGAACAACAAATGCATCAATATTGATCAAAGCGATCTTGCTTACAATGTACACATCAAATTTTGCATATACAAATATTCATTAACATTATATATCGCGATTTTATCAACGATAACGTTGAGATAAAAGAAAGAATTGTTTCAAATTAAAGGTTTTAGCAATAACAACAAAATCAAAAACCCATGGAAGAGTTGAGGCTCCACCTCTAAACTGAAAACAACTTGTTGAATTTTCTTCCTAGATATCTCTACGTGCATTCTAGGAGAAAAAAAACAAAATAAAATCTTTACTCCTAAATTATATTTTTTAGGACAAATTTTGAATCAGTGCATAGTGAAAAAAAATAAAATGAAAACCCATCAAACACAGCAAGAAAAAACCAAAATCCAAAATTTAAAACAGCAAATAACCCTAGATTTTGGAATCACAACTACAAAATTGATCCAAATTCCAAGAAAACTCAAATTCAAAGATGAGTATATCTCATCGATACCTTCTCAACAACATTGACATCTGATCCACCAACACCGTTACTATCACCGTCGACGACGACGCCTTCCGTGGTGTCTCCGCTGTCAATGTTGCCAGCCGCTAAAATAGATGGAGGAGACGGAATCGAAGACGTCTTGGGGGAGAGGGTGGTTGCGAGAGAGAAGATTGAGAGCACAAATGAAGGTCTTGGTCTTCTCTAAGTAGTTGCGATAGAGGTCACCAACACCACCACTATTGCCACCGAGAGAACCTGGTTTGTTCACCTGAACCACCATGGCACGAGAGAGCCTATTCGATGGGTATCTCCCTCTCTCTTAGTTGTTTCACTTTATTGTTGTTGTCTCTCTTTCTCTTTCCGATCTTTGGCACTGGTGACAGTGATAAATCTTGAATTAGAGTGTGGTATGGTGCGGTGGGATGCCGTGTTGAAGGACCTTAAGCTACAACCCCAAAAAAAAAAAAAAAAAAAAAAATTATAAATTATTTTTATTATTAAAAATTGGATAGGAATGTTAGATTAATATTTTTTTAAAAAAATTCATACTCATTAATTACAATGTAATTAATTTAGAACTATTGTTTTTTAGATTTGTAATTTAGAACTTATTAAATACGTTTTATATTACTATGTTTGCTAAGAAAGTGCTCGACCACTTGGTAGCCGAACTTTTTATTTATTTATTAAATAGTTGATGTGAATAGGAGAAAATTTATCACTACATATTTATGCGGTGCGGTTCGGATAATTTGAGAGTAAAATTATAAATTAAATGGCAGATTGACGAATTGAAAGATCGCGGTTTGGGCAGTTTTGGATAGATTGGCGGATTGAAAAATATTTTAACTAATTATCAAGTATTTGCATAATATATAACACTTATTTGCATAATATTTTTCATATATATCATTACTAATTTGTAACAAATTTCACATCTTAAATCTCTCTCACTCATTTTTACTTTGATTTTTTTATCAGAGGTTAAAAATATATATGTATTAACTATAGTAAAGCGGAGTGGGTTCAAAAGCATATTATGAATTTTAAAGTTCAATCCGTGGTTAGTGGATAGAACCGTACGGATTGACGCAGATCAATATGATTTTAGCGAATTTTACGATATTTTGCACAGTCTTATTTGTCACCATTCAATTGACAAATTTGTGTACGGATATGATTATAATAATTTGACATATTTTTTCATAAGTATTTAAATTATTCATTAAAAAAATATCAAATTGATCTTATAATCATTTTCAAATAATTTCATTATATTTGCATTAAAAAAATAAATGAATTATTTTGGTCAAATTATATTTATTATTTATTCTCAATATAAAATTAATAAAATAATGTGATTACGTATCTTCAATCTATTTTTAAAATTATATTTATTATTTATTTTCAATATAAAATTAATAAAATAATGTGATTACGTATCTTCAATCCATTTAATAAACTGGAGACTTTTCCTATTAATAAAGTTTTTTTAAAAAAATTTTATTTGCAGTCAACTGAACTGATATACAAACTTGGAACCTGGGTTTTTTTTTTTTTTTTTTTTCCTTTCATTTTAGAGGTTCCAGGTCCACATAAGAGATGCGACTTTTAATTGGGCAGCTTGCACAAATCAACCAATGGAACTAAATATTAAGATTTATTAATGTGAGGTGGTAGTTTTAGAATATTCTTTTAATTAAGACAAATTCTCCAGAGATTCTTGAGACGTCACCTTAAACAGAAATAATTTTGGTTGGTAGTGCTAGAATTAGGTGGTGTTTGGCAAGTTGGGTTGGGGCTAAAATAGTCACAAAAGACAAAACAGGCTATTTTAGCCACAACAAACAAAACATCACATCCAACCCATAATCATTACACTCTTCTCTCACAAAAAAAATCAAAAAAGCCAAAAAGCCAAAAAGTCCTTCCCAAACCAAACTTTTTAGCCCAGGCTAAAATAGCCAAAAAAGCTAAAAAGCCAAAAAGCCAACCTACTTCCCAAACGGAGGCTAGTATTTCAACGAGTAAGTCATCTTTTTTATGGAGAAGAATGCTTTATTTCTTTAAATGCAAGTTTTGTGGAATATACTTCTCTCTCCAACTTTCTCCTTCTTTTATAGTCATTTTTCTTAATATATTTTTCTCGTAACTTAGGCCCTTATTATCACTTTGTCAGGGTTCATTTTCCAATTATATTATTTAGAAAGGGACATAGTCTAGGTCCACCCAACATGATTTCGCCGACTTATATGACATACTCAGCTCAGATATGGAGTTCAGATACCCTTAATTCCGCGCGTTCCTTATCTTGCTTTTTGTATCTATTCGGCAATAATCCCAAGTCCAGTGGGTTTTGACCTCAGTGAGTTTTGACCTCATTTGGCCCATCAAAAATGTACTTACTTGCTACTTTAGATTTATTTTTATTCGACTCTCACAATTAATTAATTTATGAACCATATATTCTTTTTACTAATAAAATAATAACCAAACTGCACATCCTCTACCTCATTACTCACCCATTTCTTAGACATGATCATTTAAGAATCCAGTATTTTTTATGCTGTCATAGCAAAAAGTTGTAGAAACTTAGCAAGTTCGTTTTTTTTAAATTTTTTTAACAAGCTTAAATTATATTGAATTAAAACAAATTTCATTCAATGTACAATCCTACCATAAAGAGGCCCGCTAACATCGTTGTGCAAAAAAAATACAAAAATAAAAGAGGGTAAAATATGAAATAGTTGTAAAAAATACTAGTAGTAAAAAGTAAATAATAATCTTAAAGGTAAATTACACTTTTCCCTTTTAAACTTTCTCTTGAATTCACTTTATTTTCTTACCATTACATTTCAATTTTTCAATATAGTCATCCTGTCACTCACTGTAAAAATTTTAATAATAAGAGTCATAGGTCCTGGAAACAACCTAACTGATTTATTAATAAACTATGATAGAAATTTCAAATATTGTGAGTATTGTGTAGAATATTTAATAATTTATTTGGAATACCAAGCACTGCTCTTTCTTAATTCTAATATCAAATCAAGGACAACATAAAAGAAAATGTTATGGATTCCAAATAATCTACTAAATTTTTTACCAAACCTCTCACATGGGTATGAAACTCACAAAAACCCACATGTGTGTGGGTCTCACACCCACGTGAGAGGTTTGATAGAAAATTTGGAGTCTCTAGCATCACTCCAACATAAATTATACAAAAATGAAATGTTTACAAAGTTGTTACACAAAATTTAAAATAAAAAATAATATGACAGTGCTATTTGTAAATTTATGAAAATAATGATAGATTTATTATTAATTAAAAAATCACATGACATCATATCATTCTATAAAATTTATGTCCACCTTGATCAAATTATTCATGGTGCCTAGGGTGTAATTTTGGCCGGACCGGACCGGACCGGACCACCTTCGGGTCTCGCGGGCTCTTATCAAATTTCGGGATGGGTTGGACTAGGCCACAGGCTGAAAATTTAGGCCCAAGCCCACTCAAAATAATGCCGCACGCTAGGTCGATGGGCCTTTTTTTTTTGGCAAAAAATAAATAATAGATATATTATATATATAGATTATTTATAAGGGATAAAAAAAAAATTATACTAGAGTATTTTTAGTTAAAATTAATGAGATATTTAGTTATATTTCATATGGTGGTAAATTATGTATAACTTATATTTTTTTGGTTATGACTAAAAAAAGTATAAAGTTATTCTTCTTGTGAAATGAAGAATTTTATATATATTAAAATGAAAAGAAATATTACAATCATTAAATTAAATAGATAACATTTAATAAATAATTTCTATTTCAAAATAAAATAAAATTTTATATCATTAAATAAAATAGATATACATTATTAATGATGGTAGAGAAATTACATTACTATAGGTCAAGTACATCTCAACTAAGTTGGCACCTACTAACTTACCAATTATTTGCATTATACTCCACTTCAATAATTTATTAAAAATATTACGAAATGAAATAGTGGAAAAAAAAATTGTTGATCAATCATCAGATGAGGCAGACAATTCACTTGCGTTACCCGAGGATATATCATCCAAATTGCTTTGAATTCTTTTATTTTCACTATAATTCTTCTTCTCATAAGCACATGTATATGATCTCTCGATATCATAAGTGTCTTAACCATTTAGGGTGAAAGTCTGTTGCAGTAGTCGCTCAACACCTGTCCACTTACACTAAAAACTATTTTAGAAACAACTGTAGTACATCACGGGCCATCTGTGAAAGTACAGATTACATAGTTTCATTTTGTTTCTACTAATCCAAAAAGTCAAAATCATTGCAATCATCCACTGGTAGACTATCCAAATAACGTTGTGATTCGTAACTACATACGGTTGTATATTGAAATATTCTTCTACTTTTTATTACTAAAAAAATTCTTAATTTTCCACTTTGAGAAAAGACTAGTGTAGCGTGTGTATGTGTATTTGCAGATATAGCCTCCTTATATTCTTCAAATAATTTTTTGCATGTTTTCATAATAGGGGAAAGTTATTCTTGATCAGCGAAAATATGATCTAAAATATCTTGTAAATCAATTTCTTTGCACCTAGGATCAATTACAATGGTTAAACCAAAAAGATGAGGCAATTGATCAAAATATTTATCAAATTTTTCTTTCATTGCAGTAATAATGGTTTTATAAAATTCATTACCCATGTATTTTATGAAAATTTTCATTATTTTTGCTAACATATGTAAAACAAATAGTGAAATAGAAATATATATATATATATAAAAGAAAATAATTTTGTTGCAATATCAAACAAATTTAGAAATTTTTTTATAAGACTACTTAGAGCCAATTAAGTTCTGTGAGAGTCAGTACTTCTCCTATTGATATTGTAGTAAAAAATAAATCTATTACTTTTATTTATTTACAAGCTCTCTTTAATATATTTTACATTGAATTCCATCTGTTGTTTATATCTAAAATTAATTTGTTAAATGACATACTTTCTTGTTGACAAATTTTCTTATATTCTGAAATTTAATTAGCAAAAGATATAATAATAATAACCGTATTTTTTATTATCAGTACTCCCTCCGTCCCAAAATAATGGTCCCTTTTGGGGAATCCAACTTTTTTTGGTAGTACAATTATTGCATTTGAAAAAAGTTGATTTTCCAAAATTATCCTTTTGATAGTACATTTTTTGAGAATATCAATGCATAATTGTACTTTTTATGTTGTTTATTAATTTAAAAGAAGGGTAAAATAGGAAATTTATATTATTTTTGTACTTGATTTTTGAAGAGGGACTAATATTTTGGGACAATGAAAAATGGAATAAGGGACTAATATTTTGGGACGGAGGGAGTACAAAAATCTTATATACATGCATAACTTCTTTAACAATCAAATTTAAAATCACTACAACAAAAAGCACCAATGGCGACTAAAAAAATGAATTTCGTCGCTGAAAGTTGCACAAATGGCGACTAAATCCATTTTGGTCGCCAAAAATGAAGACTTTTGGCGACTAAAACCATTTAGTAGCCAAATGTATATGTATTGGCGACTAAAAATCAGTTTGGTCGCCTATTATATGGGTTTCAGCGACTAACACAATTTTCGTCGCCAAAAGTGATGGTTTTTGCAGACTAAAACAATTTAGTAGCCAAAGGTGCTGGTTTTAGCGACTAAAAAACAGGTTAGTCGCTGAATGTGTAGGTTTTTGGCTACAAAAAAAAATTAGTAGCTAAAAACTGACAATTGCCGACTAAAACAGGTTCAGTAGCCAAAAAGTGACATTTTTGGCGACTAAAAACAGATTTAGTCGCCAAAACTGCTTTATTTTTAAATGGAACTTAATTTTTTAGCGACAAAAAATAATTAGTAGCCGATAATTATTGCATTAGCGACTAAAAATTGATTTTAGTCGCCAAAAGTGGCCCAATTTTTTTTTTAATAAATCATTTATTTTTTACATAAATTATATTTGAATAAAAATAATTATATTTATAAATATTGTTTTGTATTAATATCGGACAATATACTACATAAATAATATATATTTCATATATATTCATGTGATGTGTAGTGGCATAGTGGAGGGAGTGTGTTGTTAAAGGTTTGGAATGTTGGACGGCTGTGGTTCGAAACTCAGAAACAACAAGAAAATGGGATTTTTTTTTTTTTGACGGAAACACCTTCGGCGACTAAAAAGTTAGTCGCCAAAAGTCTTTATTTTGGCGACTAAACGGTTTAGTCGGCGTTTGATTGAGTATTGGCGACTAAATTATTAGTCGGTAAATGTATAATTTTCAAAAGTGTAAAACACTATTGGCGACTAAATTATTGGTCGCTAAAAGGGCTCCTTTTTGCCGACTAAAACAGGTTTAGTCGCCAATACCTCCCGCGACCATTTATTGGCGACAAAGGCAGCGACTAAAAGTTTTAGTCGGGGAAACCCAAAACTTGATTTTTAGCGACTAAAAATGGACCTTTGGCGACTAAAAATTTAGTCGCCAAAGGTGATTTTTCTTGTAGTGAATATGAGCACAACAACGAATATGAAATAAATCGTCTTCAACAAGTAATTATAAAGTTGATTTCAAATGCACTACAGTCTAATTGTAATATGTTGCATTATCAAAACTAATGGTAAATATTTTATTTTGTAAAACCCACTCATATAATACATTTCTTATTCCCATCCCAAGTGAATGACCAGTGTATGGAAGTTCAACTAATCTAAAGGAAGTGATTCTTTTATTTAATTTTCAATCATTATCAATAAAATATGCAGTGATACATTGATATTATAAACTATTATTTGATCACAGGTCAGATATTAAACAAACTATTTCATTCAAAGTTTTAAAAATGTCAAATAATTCACTTTTAATATTCTCAAATTTCATTAAAATCCTATTTCTAGTAGAATTGTTTGAAACCTTGATATTACGGTACAAAACCTCCGCGAATCATTTCTAAAAAATGGGGACATGCACTAGTAGTAAAAGGTTGTTCTCTTTTAATAATATAATCAATTATAGAATTTTGTGCATGTATATGATCATGAAAATATTTACAAATTACCAGTTCATAAACCCCCTGATTGCATTTGAGTTCTAATATTAGGTTGTTGACTTTGTAAATGTTTGTTAGCATGTCTTTTTTGATGACTAGTATCCTTTACAGATACGATGTTAAGTAAATGTGTACAACATTTATATTTTGCTTTAATTATAGTTGTATCATTAGGATTGTTTACAGATACTCTTTCAAATTGCTTCCAAATAATACTAGTTGTGCTCCTAGATGATGATGATGTTGTTGAAAGAAGGATATTAGGTACAGTAAAAGGAAAATCAATAGATTCATGTTATGTATATGCATTAACATCGAGATAAATATTAGGAATGTTTGGATCCATAGTAATGTAAGTAAAATAATATATATATCAACTAACAATTAATTAAAATAATGAATAAATAATAAGAAGTAATATATGTTAAGAAATAATTAACGTAAAAAATGAGTAACTAATAAATATTAATTCAAATAATTAATGTTATTAACGGACGAATGCAATAGAAAAATTAACTTTTTGTGATAAAAATTTCTTTTTGCTCAATTACAATTTTCATTTAAAGATGAGATTTCAAAAATTAATTGAGAAAGAATGAGAGTTTAATAGAGAGATTTGCTTGTGAAAAATAAAAAGAGAGAGAGGTGATATTTATAGGAGTTTGGAGAGGAGAGGTTAATTTATAATAAATAAAAAAAAAAATAGGCCGTTGTGTTTGACCATTTCGAAATTTTCAATTTTTGGCTGTTGAGAAGGGAGCTATGGGAGGGAAGGTGGGTCGGGCCGGGTATGAGGAAAAAAATTCCATGACCGGATTATGGGCCGGGTCGGATTCCAGAATATATGATCCAGGCCTAGTCTCAAGGTCTCAGATTAGGTTCGGGTTTGGGTTCGGGTCCGAGTCCGGGTCTGGGTTTGAGTGTCCACCCAAACAGCGGGCAAGATTCGGGTGGGCTGCAGACTCACGGGCAACTTTACACCCTTGGTGCCATGAGAGATCACAAAAGTTGACCAAGCAAGCTCTCTATATTTGCTTCACCCTCTTCAATTTGTTTACTCCATTTTGATACACGGTCAATTTTTCATTTAAAATGCCCACTTATTTAACAACTTAATCACTTTTATTATTATTAATTTTTTGGATGAGTTTTTTTATATATAAAATAAGATAATAGGAGAAAATGCATACATTTCTTTCTTTAATTAATAATAATTAGAAAGCTCATCCAGGAAGTTTTCTTTTATTTGGCCAAATATAATGATTATTGAATAGTCATGCAATCAAGTTTGGCGAACTTAAAAAAGTGCACTTATTTTATATTTTTATCTTTTTTGGGTCACATCAATCAATATCTCATCTTTACTTTTTCTACACATAATATAAAAAAAGTCAAAAAGTACATTTATTTAGTCTTTCCAAACTTGGCCTTGTATGTATTAATTAATGTATTAACAGATGTGGTATAATTTTGAGATTTTAAGTATTTGTAGTTTGTATAATACGTGGGGTCAGTAATAAGGACATAACACCAATTGGTACACTAGTGTGTATATTAATTGGTGTATGTAATACTACTGTATGTTGAATACTGATTAGTCCACATTAATTAATATTTATTTATTTATTTATTTTTTGAGTCTTGCTAACAAGTGTTCTAAGGGTACAAGTAAAAGATAAAAAATAAAATAAAAAACATAATACATTTTTTGCTAAATTCAATACACTTTTATTGAAATCAATCAGTGTGTTTGATTTGAGTTTTCTGAATTAAGTTTTTTGAAAACTGACTTTTTTGGTTTTCGTGATTTTTGTTTTTAGTGAATATTTTTTAAATTTTAAACAGTTTTTTTACTTTTTTAGATGCACTTTACTTAGATGTATCTAAAAAGTAAAAAAATTGTGAAAAAATATTTCAAAAAATTAATAAATACATAAAAATATAAAAAATGTAGTGAATTCTTGTATTTTTTTTTATATTTTTGGTATTTAGTGAATTTTTAAAAGATGTTTTTTACAATTTTTTTACTTTTTAGGTGTATTTATGTTAGGTGTGTCTAAAAAGTAAAAAAATTGCTTAAAATATTAAAAAAATTTAGTAAAAACAAAAAAATACGAAAAATAAGAAAATAGAATTTTCTGAAAAGAGTTTTTGAAAAGTAGAAACAAGCAAATACTTTTTAACATTTTTACATATTTTTAAGATATTTTTTTATACACTTGCTAATATTAAACAATGCAGAGAGGACACTTGTTACCTTTGCTTTTTTTTTGTTTTGTTTTTTTTGGTTGTGGAAATGACCCAAATAGGCGAAATTATTCAATGCTCCAAGAGCATTATTGCTCTATTCCACTTTAGGCCATATTTGTTTGATGGATTAGGTTGGATGAGATTATGAGTACGGTGTGATTAAATGAGGAGATTAATAATGCGGTGATATTAAGTTAGAGATATAGAATAAAGAGTATTTGTTTGTACATCACTAGATTAATAATATTATGGATAGTATTAATATATAAAATTAATATATTTTTAATTTTTAATATTTTTTTAATATTATTATAATTATTTTTTCATACTTTTTAAGCTCAATAATCTAAGGCCATGTTTGTTTGGGCGGACTGGATTAGTATTCCCATGACTAATAATCCTAAGATTACGAATCCGTTGGATTATGTATCCTATCTTAACTAATAGTCAAGTTTAAAATAATTAGTCCGTACTTCAATTGTTTAACCAAACATCGGATTAATAATTTTATTAGACTATTAGTCCAATCCCAAGCTCATGTCCACCCAAACAAACATAGTCTAAAAATACTTAAAAATAAATTATTTTTTTTTTTGTTTTGCTACTTAAGCATCAATCCCCACGCTCCCAATAGGTGAGCTAGGCCGGCCACTGTAATGGATTGTTGATCAGCCTGGAGTACTAATCCTCCCATGAATTTTCAAACCAAACGTTCCACAGGTGGACCCCACCTCATTCACAAGCCACTCCTACCACTCACGCGGCCAAACACACGGGGCCCAAATACTTTGTCTTCATACTTTGTCTATCTAGTAGTGAGGTTCAAGTTTTATCATTATCTTTGTGAAAAAAACAAGAGAAAAGTAAATGATAAAATGAGTATAGTGCAAATTATAGCTAGAGTTATTGGGTTATGGGTTACATCGCATATCTAAATAAAAACTGATGTGATATTTGAATCTTGGATTTATTATAGGGAATGAAATTACTTATGAATGTTAATTTTTCATTGGAAATCTGATGAAAAACTGATTTTTTTTTTTTATTACAGATATTTACACATTTTCTTAATCCAACCCCCCCAAAAAAAGAAAAGAAATTTAGCTTCATTTACTTGATTTTATTTTTCTATTTTTCTCTTTCCTTTTGCTCTTTAAATATAAATATAATAAACATAATGTAATGAAAATAAGAGGAGAGGGAAAAGAAGAAGAAGAAGAAGAAGAAGAAGAAGAAGATTTTTTGTTTTGTTTTGTTTTGTTGTTGGGCAAAAGCATTACAAAGTATTCAATTAAAATGAAGTTGTTATTTTATTTCAGTGATTAAAATCATATTTATTCAAAATACTTGAAATAGAAAAAGAATTTCAAAGATCACCCAAGCAAAAGCTATAAGTAGAGGACCAAACAATTTCGGCAGATTTAAGTTATTTCTATATCATCAAATATTATAAGCAGCACTAAACAACACCTATAATTATTTGGATATTATTATCACATTTATATATAATCTCCAATTAATTGTAAATAAAAAAAATTACGAAAAAGTGTACATATTGGGATAGGCTCCCAAATTGTTGTCACCTTGATCTTAGATAGAGCTCGGATCGACAACTTCTCATGGAGAATGCCAAACTATTTGCTTGATTTTGAGATTTCAAATATAATTTTTGAGTTTCTTTTATTTTTATTTTTATTTTTTTGTATTTTTAATCTTTCTTATTACATTCCTAGAGAGAGGTCAACTAATTTGCAGATATACAGATGGTTTGGTGAAGAAAGGAGTGGAGCCCATCTCCCCAATCTGGATTTGTAACAAACCCGGTACAGGACATTGGTTGGGGTTTAGCTCTTGAAACGGGAACTTACCCCTTTCTATGGGTTGCTTTATCTTCATCTACTACGTACTGCTATTTCCATTTGCACCGCCCAAAATAAATAAATAAAAGTCATTAATTGAAAAGGGTGGGAGACTGGGAGTCTTTTCAGTCTATGTGAATGAATTGGACGATAGAATTATTATTTTGACTTATTAAATTCATTTTATGCATGGATCTTACTCTACATCAATTAAGAGATCGTTTGAGAAGTGTTTTGGTACACTACTATAAGAAAAGTAGGCTTAAAAGACGGAAGCATTCGCGACGACACACTTACCGTGCTGTCGCGAAAAAATGTAAGTTTTTGCGACGACACAACTTGCTGTAGCGAAAAATGTAAGTTTTTGCGATGACACAATTTGCTGTCATGGAAAAATAGAGTATTTGCGATGGTAGAAAATGCCGTCGCGAAAAAGGAGAGTATTTGCGACGGCAGAAATTGCTATCGCGAAAAAATAATTTTTGTGACGGCACCAGCTGCAGTCGCAAAAAAATAGTGAGTTTTTTTACTACTGTAATAGATACCGTTGCAAAAAAAAGTAAAAAAAAAAAAATAATGTGAATTTGAGACGACTTCATATATATATATATATATATACAGTCACAAAATGATTTAAATAAATGCAACGGCATTAAGAATATTAGTGACGGCATTTTACTGTCGCAAAAAATTAAAATTGGAGTGGTAGTGATTTTTTAAACTAAAACATTAAGCAAAAAAAATTGAAATATTTGGAAATAACTTTTTGATTTATTCAAAAATATTATTGTGTGATTTAAATTCATTTTGATCTTGTTTGGAAAGTTGGCTTAGTTAGTTATTTGACTTTTTAGTTATTTTAGCTTGACTAAAAAAAATTGTGTTTAAAAGTTGGTTGTCTTTTTTTTTATAGTCGATTTGATAGTTGTAGCAGAAAAAATAAAATAACCTATTTTATCTTTTAGTGGACTATTTTAACCAAACTATCTATCCAAATAAAGCCTTTATATATGAACCCCACTATACATTAACTAGCGGATCGTTTGTGAAGTGCTTTTGTGGTGATTAAAATATTTTGAAATAATTTCGAAATAATTGGATGAACCACTTCAAAATTAGTTTGGGTTGGTGATCCTTGAGATGTATTATCATTTTCATGAATATGAGTTCGTTATTGAATAAACTGGCTTCTTAATTTGAGATGAAGAAGAAGTGTTTATACTTTTTAATTTACTACGAGTAGTTAGGAGGTTAGAAATATTTTCTAGTAAATAAAAGTATACTAAAAATTTCATCTTTTTCATTGGGTTAACTACATATACTATTTTGAAGATTGACTACAACTTAAACAATCAAAACTTATTTGGACTAATCCATCATCATATTGTTGGATACGATGTAAATCATTACTATTATATTGATTTTTATGAGAATATTTTTCATTGATTGTAAGCCATTTTTCTGAAAGAGTTATATCTGTCCAAAGTATGGTTTCTAGTACTTCAATATTAGCATCATCAGTATTACTTTGAATAAGTAATGTTTTATTCTTGGAGTTTTTGACTAAAGCATATACATTTAGATTGATTTTTATACATTTATAATATATACGATATATTAAAGCAATAGATTGGGTACCATCTAACATATTAATAAATTTATCAAAAGTTTGAATATTTGTAGTCAAAACTTTAATAATGATGTTATTATTATTATTACTTATTTAAGTTGTTTGTGCCCCTAAAGTGTAGTGAAAAGTTATATCAAACACTCTTGCACAAATTTTTAAAATAAAAAGAGAATTTATAAATTTGATTTTTTTTTTCTTCAAAGAGTAATGCTATAGCAAAATTGCTTCCCCCTTTTTTTTTTTTTGAACATTCACGATAATTCCAATTCAATCCTTTTGACCACCACCCTTACAACCTTCCTCCAATAGCTTCCCCTCAACCTCCAGCGACCCTTTGGCCTCGTTTGGGAAGTGATTATTTTAGTAGGTTATTTTAATTTTTAGCTATTTTAGTATGTTAAAATTTTTGTATTTGGGAAGATGATTGGATTTTTTTGTGGTTGGATGTGATGTTTGTGAGAGAAAAAGTGAAATGATTATGGGTTTGATGTGATATTTTGTCTTATTAACTATTTTAGCCTATTTTGTCTTTTTGTGAATTTTAGCCTAAATTGAGCTATTTTTTTTCTTCCCAATCTCTTCCAACCTTCTTCCCAAATGCTCCTTTTTCAGTTAGTTTTACTTGAAAAAAAGTAGACAAATAGTTTAAATTAAAAATAATCAAAATATTAGAGTTTAAATTAAAAAAATAAAAGCTCAAAATTTGTTTTATTATAGGGTCAAATTCTGAATTTTTTTCCTAATATTTTTATAATAATTACATTATTATAAATTTTAAAATTTTTCCTAAATATTTTTAATTTAAAGTATAATTTTATTGATGTCAATATTTTACAATCAGTAGTTTAAAAATAAATTTATTTATTCTATGTTTGAATAGTTTTTTATATTCCAAAAAATAAAGAACGTGCAGTATATATTGACGTGGAAGCAGTCAAGCCGTCAATTTACTTTGCAATTCTACCAACAATGCGGAAAGTTATTCATCTAACAAAATCTGTGGCGCAATTGAAGGTTTTTTTAAGGGAAAATTACAAAACAGTAGAATGTCAGAAAAATATTTACAAAAATATTGAAAAACTTATGATTTAAATTATTAATATTGATAAAATTTTTCACTAATGCATAATTATTTTATAAAAGTAGCCTTTTATTTAATTTTTCCTTTTTTTAATAAGAAAAATATTCAGGGAAGAAGGTTTTTTACTCTTTTTTGTGACATGAGATGTGGGAGTCACTATTTTTAAATAAATTTTAAGCACTTTTAATATTAAAGGAGTATTTCTAACATTACACTCAACCAAAAAGACAAAAGAAAAAAGACAACACTTTTTCAGCATCCTGTATTTACTTTTCCACCTTCATAATCTAATATAAACTCCAATACAACTGCATTTTGCTTACTAATGGTACATAAAAATATAAAATAATGAAACTCAAATTTAACGACTGCGATTCACTTTGCTTGAACTGCATTTTGCTTACTAGTAATTCACTTTGCTTGGTTATCATTTTTCAAAAACACTTTTCAAAAAATTCTATTTTCTTGTTTTTTTGTATTTTTTTGTTTTTATTGAATTTTTTAATATTTTAAGTATTTTTTTTAATTTTTAGACATATCTAACGTAAATATACCTAAAAAGTAAAAAATTTGTGAAAAAAGCTTTTTAAAAATTTACTAAATACCAAAAATACAAAAAATATAAGAATTTAGTACATTTTTTTGTATTTTTATGTATTTATTAATTTTTTAAAATATTTTTCACCAATTTTTTACTTTTTAGATACATCTAAGTAAGGTGCATCTAAAAAATTAAAAAAAATGTTGAAAATTTTAAAAATATTCATTAAAAACAAAAAAAATACGAAAACCAAAAAACTTAGTTTTCAAAAAATTTAATCAAAAAAATTTAAACCAAACACACTTTAGCTTGTTTGGTTCTGGTTTTCAAAAAATTCTACTTTTTTATTTTTTGTATTTTAATGTTTTTAATGAATTTTTTTAATATTTAAAGAAATTTTTTAAAAAAATTTTAGACACACTTAATATGAATACACTTAAAAATATAATATTTGTAAAAAATCTTAAAAAATTCACTAAATATCAAAAAATACGAAAATTAGTTACATTTTTCGTATTTTTGTGTATTTATTAATTTTTTAAAATATTTTTTCACAAATATTTTATTATTTAGATACATCTAAATAAGGTCATCTATAAAAGTAAAAAAATTGCTTAAAATTTAAAAAGTATTCACTAAAAATAAAAAAAATACGAAAACGAAATATAAAATTTTTAGAAAATTAAATTTAGAAAATTGAAACCAAACACGCTTTTGAGTTTTACTTTACGGTAGGGCAAAATATCTAAAACTTTTTTAATGTCTAGTTAAAACTTGTTTTTTCTGTTAAAATTTAGGCTCTATTTGTTTGCATGTAAAATATTTTCCTAAATTTTGGTGTTTGGTTACATATAATGGGGTAAAATATTTTTGTATGTAAAATGTTTTATTGAAATTTACCAAAAATGGCTTACCATTTCGGCTTCCATAAATCATTTACGTAATGTGATTGAAAAGTGGAAATTATAATGTCTCCGTTCAAATAACAAAGAAATGAAGGAAAGAAAAAACATGAAAAAAAAACTTATCTATATTGATTATTGAGTTTTTTGTTTTTGTTTTTGTTTTTTTTTTAAATTTTTTTATCCAAATGGGCTATTGAATTTTACTTATATTGAGCACTGATGTAGACATAGCATTGGAATTGCAATATTTTTAAGTTGCAGCCGAACATCACAAAAATAAAAGGGAATAAAATTATTTACAGATAAACATTTTATATGTAAATTTTTTTATTTCGAATCAAAAGAACCTCACTCAAGCTTGACTTTTATAGTTGAAACTCTTTTTCATACTGAATACAAGATTTAACAATAGTTAAATTTAGACAAATTTTTTTTTTGGAAGTGGCTTGAAAGGATCTAATGGGTTGAAAGTAATATTTTTTATAATTGAAGAAGTTAAAATATAGGATAAATTACACTTTGTCCCTTTTTTTGTTTGGTCACTTTTTCACTTTAATTTTTAAAGTGTTTTTTTTTCCTCTCACTTTGGCCTTTTATGTTTCAAATTTTTTCCATTTTATTGTTAAAGCTAATTTATGTTCAAAATTAGACAAAAAATGACACATTGACAATCACGTAATATAAAAAAAATATTATTATATTAAAGTATAAGTTTATGTCTGATGTGTGAGTAATATATAATAAAATATTTTTGTTATGTGAATATCAATGTATCATTTTCTATCTAATTTTGAACAGAAATTAGTTTCAGGAATAAAGTGAAAAAGAACTTGAAATATAAAGGATTAAAGTGAGAAAGTGACCAAACATAAAGGGGCAAAATGTAATTTACCCAAAAATATATGATTTTATAGATGAGCAAATAAAATGATAATTTTTAATAATTGAGAAAATGTTGATGTAATTAACCCTAATTATGAATCTATAAGGCGACCGCGGTTTATTTTATGTTAAAAGCTAATAATTTAAAAATAAAAGTCAAAAACACTTTTTAGTTATTTTTGAAAATCATTTTTTAGATAATTTATTTAAATTATTTCTACCTCATAAATTATAATTTTTTTTTTTTAACAACAAATGGTCTCAATTTAACATAAATTTTCAAAATAAAAAAATTATAAACCACACTCAAATAAACAGCATCCAACAAACCCTTTACACTGAATAATTTAGGAGAAATAACACATAAGTGGAGTAGCAAAAACTAAAAAATATATATAAAAAATATAATTATAATTATTAATATTTATAATATTTTTTTTACTTATTTATAAATATTTTTTACAGACAGCATGTAGTGTAATTTCCCCAATAATTTATTGCTGTAGTTGGAGATGGTATCCATTGCATGCATAAATATTTATGACCGATGACAATGACACAAAAACCATGGACTTTTTTTAACAAAACCACCATTATTATGTCAACTCAGTAAAAAATAAGATTTACCCTTTTTTTTTTTTTTGGTTGAACTTTTAATTCAATTAGTTAAAATTTTTTATCGATAATAATTATTAAATAAATTTTTTTTTATCAATTAGATTGTTAAACCGAAAATTTTTATTAGTAAGAGTTTATGGAAATATGAATTAATTAAATTTTAAATTTTTTTTTACTAATAAAAATATTTTATTTAATAATTATTACCGATCAAACTTCATTAATAAAAAATCTCAATTAGGTAGTCCAATTAAAGTTTCATCAGGAAGACAAGTCATTCCCTTAAAAATAATTGATCAAAATCCTCTGTTTTTTGGAACTGTACTAGAATACTTGTTCAAAAGTCTTCACCAACTATCCAACCAATTTACATTCATTTTTGCTTTGTTTAGTTTTTAAGGCCTAGTTTGGAATCTTCAAAAAAATTTAAAAAGTTAAAAAGTCACTATTCTATTTAAGTCACATCATTTTATTTAAGTCACATCACTTCTCTAACACATCACTTCAAACCCAACCCAAATCCAACTCATATTTCATAAAAAGTCAAAAAATACACTTATTTAATCTTTCCAAACTTGACGTAAAGGTTGAATTCTTCGCTGAGTAAAACAAACGTTGATCTCCGTCTCATGTGTCAACCGTCCTTCCATTCTTACATTCATACACTCTCCGCTTTTCTTACATCAAACCAAACCAAACCAAAAACCCTTTTCATTTTCGCTCTCTTTCCCTCTTCTCTTCAACTCCAAACCTCAAATCTCCTCCTAATTGTCTCTCTCTCTAGATATATACGTATACATAGCGAGATACATATATATCTGTATCTGGGTTTTCTCTAAAACTTGAAGAGGAGAAAAAGAGAGAGAGAGAGAGAGCTAAGGTATGGCGGGAGACAGCAGCAGTAGTATTGCGACAAGGGAGCTTACTCAGACCCCGACATGGGCTGTTGCGGGTGTGTGTGCTGTCATCATCATCATTTCCATTACCATGGAGAAGGGTCTCCACAAATTTGGAACGGTATCTCCTAAATTCTCTCTTCTCCCCAAAAAATGGGTCTCTAATCTCTACCTGGGGGAAATCATAATTGTTGTTGCTTTGTTGTTTGTTCTGATTTCCTGGTTTTGACCCCAGTTTTTGCAGGATTTTGTTTTCATTTTTTGTTTATTTATTTATTTATTTTTTGCTTATTAGATGTTCTTTCTTGCCTGATTTGTTTGTGAGTTGATGTTTTTCTGTTTGTAGACTGAAAATTTTGGGTATTTGTATGTGGGTTGTTGTGTTGTGGAAAGGACTAGCTGAGACTTGATTCTTTTTGGTTGAGTTAATTTGGCTTTTGCATTTTTGATTGGGAAAACAAATTCACTCATGTTATATATTAATCTTTGAAGGAAGGGTATGGACACTATATTCAAACAGTGAGTTTACTATCATTATTTTTTGTTTGTTTGTTTTGTATTTTTTACATCGGAAGCTGTCGCCTGAGATATGGAGTCTTGCCTGTCATAGGCAAGACTCGAGCCCTGCAACTCCTAATGAGGTGTAGGGTTCTGGCCAAACAGTGGTGGCCAGTGGCTGCTGGTGGTGGTGGAGGGAGGAGAGGGAAAATTGAAAACTTAGTTTTCAAAACAAGTGAAAATACCTATTTTTTTCATTTCAAAAAATTTTGAAAAATTTTAGAATCAATTCTACTTTTTCGAAAACAAGTTTTCTTATCCAATCTCTAATAAAATGAAAACTAAAACAAAAAACAAAAGTGGTAACAAACTATGCCTTGGTTCATGTGCTGTGCCTCTTGGACTGATTTGTTTGTTTTTTGGGTTGTTTCCCTGTTAATTTCCTTGTTTTATCTTAATCTTCATTTTATGTTTGGTTCTAATATTACTGGTTCATGTTGTTTAATTCATTCAATTGATGAATTCATTGTTTGACTTTGTTGCTTTCTTCTGTTTAACATTGCGGTAATGAATATAATTTTTTTTTTATTTTTTTTATTTCAGTACCTTTCGGAAAGGCACAAGAAAGCTCTGTATGAAGCTCTCGAGAAAGTTAAAGCCGGTAAGAAAACATAGCTAATGATTAGTGATGATAATGCTTTTTCCATACGGAACTAATTTAGAACCTTTTTTTTCCCCTTAACTTCGGATGCCGTTTTTATTATCTTTTTTTTGGTGGTGGTTTTTGGGTCTATGTGGAACTAAAAGTTAGGAATCCTTGTTGGACTTTTGTTCTGTTACTGCAGAGTTGATGATTCTTGGTTTCATTTCGCTACTTCTGACATTTGGGCAGAAATACATTGTCAAAATCTGTATTCCCACTAATGTTGCCGATACTTTGTTGCCATGTCCTCTCCCCGAAACCAGTACAACAGAGGCACATAAACGGAGGCTTTTATGGTTCGAACAAAGAATTTTAGCTGAGGCTAGTAGCTCCACTTCCTCCTCCACTTCCTCTTGCAAGTCGGTAAGTGCTTCTGTTGCTGGCATGCGCATTCATAATTATGCTGCGTAATTGATAATATAGTTGTACTAGTACAAATACAAAAGAATGATAAGTGCTAATAATTGATATGCATCTCTTGTATTTCTTCTTCTTTTTCTCTAATTTCTTTTGCCATATAAATCTATTGATTTTTAAGGTTATATGGTTTGAATTGTTTTTCTGTCCAACTAAACTAACATAGTCTAGGCATTATAGCATGGTAGAATTTATAAATAAATATAGGCATCACAACAGCACAGATTTATGCATACAAAGTGTTAAAGTAAAACCATGATAACAATGCATTTGACTCTATTTTTTATGCTTCGAATTATAAATTCAACCGCTTTGTAAATTTCTGTCAAATATGAAAGGGGTAGAGATTTGGACAATGACTTTCGTGATGATACAAAGAGTGTAACCTAACCGAATTAATCTGTGTTTGGTTGTGTTTTCATCTTCTTCGTTTTCATTTTTCATGTTTTCAGAAACAAAAACAGTGAAAATTTTGAAAACACTCATCACTTTCATATCGTTTTCATTTTTGTACAATATTAATTTTTGACAATTAAAAAATTCTGGTGTTTCCTAAAGAGTTTCTTTTTTTTTAATAAAAAAATCCAAAAATAGTTAACAAAAACAGTTAATGAAACAAGCTTTTTGTATTTCTGGAAAATGAAAACGAAAATACAACCAAACATGCCCTAAGTTTTCTGTCAATCCACAAGAAGTCAACAACAGAAAAACAGGATAAAGTTCAATTTTATTGATAGATAACTGTGCAACACAATTATTCTGATTTATTGGTACAATTTGCTAGCTAGAAGAGTAATAGTTCTTATTCCTTCAATCAACCTGATTATTGCCAACAGGGGAAGGTGCCGCTGATATCCACTGAAGGAGTGCATCAATTACACATCCTCATATTCTTTTTAGCAGTCTTACATGTGTTATACAGTGCTGTCACGATGGCACTTGGGCGACTCAAGGTAATTTAAAAATATAATAATATAATTTTTGTGTTTTGGTTGATACACATGATTAAAGGTATTTTCTTTTGAACAAAGCCAAACAAGCTTTTGATCAAGATGATCTCAGTTTGATCTTGAACAGTACTTACCATTTTAGATATTGGATTGACTCTCTGGTGATTACGTATTAGTTGTCTGATGGAAATTAGTGTATGCAGATTCGCGGGTGGAAGCAGTGGGAGCTGGAGACTGCATCCCACGACTACGAGTTCTCCAATGGTATTATTGCACAATGGAAATTCTCTATGTTCTAGTTCGGAACTTTATGTTTTTGGTCTGAACATGGGTTTCTCATTATTATTATTATTAAATTTTTTTTCCTCCACAATCGGAATATGCAGATCCCTCAAGATTCAGGCTTACTCACGAGACATCTTTTGTGAGAGCACACACTAGTTTCTGGACTAGGATTCCATTATTCTTTTATATTGTAAGATATAATTCTCTAGCTTGCCCATGTTCATATCATCATCTTATGCAAAATTGTATAATTTATTTGGCATATTCTGGAAGTACAAATATTTTTTACTCTGGATTAAGTACTCAAAATCACAGATTTTTTATTTTTCTTTTTTTTGTCTCTTGCAGGGATGCTTCTTTCGACAATTCTTTAGGTCTGTTAGTAAGTCTGACTACTTGACCTTGCGCAACGGATTCATCAGTGTGAGTTTTCTTAGGGACAAAAATCTGTAAGCAGTTTTAAATTATTTTTTTTTCTTTTTTCTAAAGATGCTGTTTCTATAGGTTCATTTGGCTCCTGGAAGTAAATTTAACTTCCAAAAATATATCAAAAGGTCATTAGAGGATGACTTTAAGACAATTGTGGGAGTCAGGTAGTATTCTATTTTATAACTGTTCTTTTTCTGAATTATATCGAGGTTTTGACAATCTATTGTTGCCTACATTCAATTGGAGTAATTATTCAGACTCACTGACATAGTCTCTTCATGATGTTGGCAGTCCCGTCTTATGGGCTTCATTTGTGATTTTCTTGCTCCTGAATGTTAGTGGTGAGCCACTTTTTCAGTTACTGCTTGAATCATAAATTTGGTGTTATTTATTTATTATTTATTTGTTGAATCACCGTATCTCCTTCAGGGTGGCAGTTATTGTTTTGGGCATCCTTAATTCCTATCCTTGTAAGGAATCTCTTCTCAGTCATACAATTTTTTGGATTAATATGGAAGACGAGTGTTGATTGTATAATTGTTTTCAGATAATCTTACTTGTTGGAACAAAGCTCCAAGCCATTTTGACTATGATGGCTCTCGAAATCACGGAAAGACATGCAGTTGTCCAAGGGATTCCTCTTGTGCAAGGCTCGAACAAATATTTTTGGTTTGGTCGGCCGCAGTTAGTTCTTCATCTGATCCACTTTGCTTTGTTTCAGGTATGAAATCAAAATGTCCTATTTGGGTAGAGAGATCATTTTTCTTGTTTTGCCATAAATTTGGGTATGCATGAGGGGATGGGGTTCACATATTCTTTGTAATGGCTAAGATCATCTCGCAAGAGTTACGATCAATTTAGCCAAGGTAATCTCATTAACGTCTTTTTGTAAACGATTCAAAAGATATCTTTGTCCGTAGCCAAGCAAGGGTGGATCTATAAAGGGACAAGTGGGGACATTTGCCCAATTTTTTTTAGATGGGTCTTGCTAACAAGTGGGGACATTTGCCCCTAAAACCCTAGATCAATACACTTTTAGTAGTTTTAGATATTTTCAATACATTTTATACTCACTTTCCAACATTAAACAATGCATATGAGGCACTTATTAGCATTTGCCTTTTTAGATTTACCACCACTAGACAAAAATTGTGGCTCCATCTGCAAGGGATACATGAATTTGAGATCTTGTATATGGAAGAACATATTTATATTGCTTGACACATGAAATGAAAGGTTCTTGTGAATCTCTTGTGCAATCAAGTGGTTTAGGATGTCTTTGGCGAAGAGATGGTTATCCTAATTTGGAAATCCTAATTTTACTGCTCCTTGATCTAAACATTCTCCTTACAATTACCAATTTGTATTCTTTGTTTTTGTTTACTAATGGAGAACTAATTTGCTTGTATGCTTGAATGCAGAATGCATTCCAGATAACATATTTATTGTGGATTTGGGTAATGAATATTTTCTGTCTATCTTGAAAATCTGATATTTCTGTTTATTATTTTTATTGTCTAATGACCTTCACACGGAAAATGACACATATTTCCTTTTTATGCAGTACTTGTTTGGGCTACAATCTTGCTTCCATGATGACAATTTCAAGCTTGTAATTGTTAAAATTGCTTTAGGGTGAGCTTTTTCTTCCATAATTTCTCTTTTTACAATTTAAATAGCCACCACCTTGTGCACAGACATAATTACTCTAAAGCTCGGGATTTGGCCTTGAATTTGCCGGAGTGAACTTTGTTGTTGGGTTTGCAGGTTTGGAGTCTTGTTCTTATGTAGCTACATCACGCTTCCTCTGTATGCCCTTATAGCTCAGGTACTAGCTGTGTTAAATGTTCATTCCTCTAGTTTGTGGCATTTAACAAGCTCTTTTTCTGGTGAAACTTTGTCAACACGAGTTTTGGAGAAGGCCAATGTCCACATTCAATTGCTTTATCAGATTTCACATTTCTCACTGTCAAACCAAAATATCTGAATCAGTCATATATATGATAAATAATAAATGAAATAGTCATATATATGATAAATACTAAATATATATAAAACTGTGTCCTCCATGTCAGCATCTCTATGTCGTGCCACGTGTCCGTGTAGTTTGATGTTAGAGTTGATTTTTGTGTACTGATCGGTTGGCTGAAGACTCTCCTGTGGAACTGCAGATGGGCACGCATATGAAGAAATCAATCTTTGATGAACAAACATCCAAGGCTCTTAAGAAGTGGCACATGGCCGTAAAAAAGAAGCACAGGAAGGGAGGAAAGTCTCCTACCCAAACCCTTGGCGGAGAAAGCCCAAGCCTATCAGCTTCAGTGGGTTCAACCTTGCAGTCTGCTGGAGCTGCGCTGCATCGCTTCAAGACTACCGGTCACTCAACCCGTTTGTACGAGGACCGTGACTTATATGATTTTGAAGCGGAGCCATTGTCACCCACATCATCGACAACACCTGACTTGATTTTAAGAATTGATGATCATAATTCGGAGATTGAAACAAGTGCACCCCAACCTCAAGAGGAAAGTAGAAAGGAGGATGATTTCTCATTCGTGAAGCTTGCTCCAGTGAAGTGAAGATGATGATACCGGTAATTCTCCCACTTGTATGATTTTTTGTTCGGTATAATTTCGAGGAAATATTATAATTGTTGGAACTTGGAATGTAGTTAAATATAGTGGTATTTGTTGTACATTTTGACATGCTTGTTCATAAAAACAGTTTTAGATATACAATTTTGCTTGTTCATTTTTTATGATTGGATTGTGAGATTTTATTCCGCATTTTTACTTTGTTCCATTGTCAGGATAATATTGAATGGGGAGATTGTATTCCCTGATCCATATAATATCCATTTTAATTGCAAAATTTTTTGGTTGAATTTCATAATGCTATATATTTATTTGGGTCTTAGATTTGTCGACGAAGGAGAAAAATGATGGAGAAATGAAGTTATTTATTTGAATTCATTTTTTACGACTTTTTTTTTTTTTTTTTTTTTTTGTGGACAAATACCTATTTTGTCAACCCCCCTCCAAAAAAAAATGTATAAATTTACTCTTTTGTTCTATTTTCCTATCCATAAATTCAAGATATAAACCTAATTTATATATTGAAATGTATTAATTGAATATGCTAAAATACCTAATTTACAAAAACTTCACAAATTTTTTTTTTTTCTTTTTGGGTAGAAATTTCAGATCAGCGTAAAACTTAAAAGGTAATTATAAATTAATAGACAATCTCATCAATATTAATAATTAAAATTATAATTTTTTTTCATACATATGTAATAACTTTCTCAAATTATCATTTGAGAGTAATTTTCCTTTTTTTTTTCTTCTCCGAAAATGGTGGGTTTGATGAAAAATGCTTCATGAGGATGGTCATGAAAGAATCTCCATTCTTGATTCTTTATATTACACATTGTAACTTATTGCATATATAATCTAAGGGTCAAAAATATTTCATGATCATTTTCATGAAATAATTTTCATGATACCTAACATTACTATTTTTTTCCTCCACAAACTGATTGAGTCAATCGTTTTAGGGAAATTCTATCTATTTTTGTAGTGTATATTACTTATTTTTGTAATAAATGTTGGAGTTACAATAATTTGTTGCTCAAAAATGAAATTACTCATTTTGTGATAATGTTATAAATTTTTTATCCAAACAAAAAATGTATAATATTATCATAAAATGCGTAACTTTATTTCTGAACAACAAATAATCATAATTTTACTAGAAAAAATATATAATATTTATCACAAAAATACATAACTTATACTACAAAAATGTATAAGAAGAATACATACTATAGATACTTTTTGAGGAGACGTACCATAATATTACACATTATTGTTTTATTGAGAATGCAATCTTATAAGTTTTTAATTTTTTTTTGACCTTTAATTAATTACTCCATTTCTAACATATATATATATATATATATAACAAAGACACAAATTGTTTGTACAATCAATTATAACGTGGGTGGTGGGCCAGCCACAAGGCCTTGAAAAAGGTCATAAAAAATTAAAAAATAAACTTTTAACTCACTTCTTAAAATAAATCTTAAAAATGTCATATTCTCATGAAGGTACATTTTTTAAAACGCACAATTGAATGACATTCCTTTCAATTTGTGCGTTTCAAGAGATGTTTCTTCTCGAAAATATGACATTGTGTGGAGTGATATTAGGAGGATGTTTGGCAAAGGTTTTTTTTTAGTTTTTTGAGTTAAAATTCACAAAATGATAAAATAGGCTAAAATAATTAATCAGAAAAAATGTTACATCAAATCTATAATCATTTTATATTTTTTCTTACAAATATCACATCCAACTATAAAAAAATCTAACTATCTTCTCAAACATAAAAATTTTAGCCTACTAAGCCTTATTTTGAGACTTCCCAGCTTTTAACCCACTTACATCTCTAACAAAAAAAATTAAAAAAATAACTTTTAACCATCTTCTCAAAACACCCTTAAAATAACTAAAAACTAAAATAATTTACTAAAATAGTAACTTTCCAAACACCCGCTAAATCCATGGCTAGGCAAAATTTGTTGTCTTTTTCTTGGTGTTTTAGGTGTTTTAGGTTAGCGAATGGGGCGACTCAATGGGTAGCTTGAGCTTCTTTAGGAGGTCTTGTTCCTCTGGCTGGGTTGTTTACCCCTTGTAGCTTTGGTTTCAAATATGACTGTGTTTATATAATAATAAAAAATAAAAAATAAAAAGGATGTAGACACCCTGATGGTTTTTGTCTCGAACGTGGTGAAATTTGAATAATAATTTAGTGAATTTTATATAAATTATATTTATTTTGAAAGAATTTGTCGAAATTAGCAATCTGATGAAAAATTGAGTTTTACAATCCAATCTCATGAGATTAAAGACAAAAATATCATTATACTCTCACTTTATAAATGAGAGGCAGTCAAAGGTTTGACAGAAACTAGGTTAGAAGGCGATCAAAGATTTGATTGAAGCTATGTTAGAAGGCGATCAAAGGTTTGATTGAAATTATGTTGGACGGCGGTCAAAGATTTGACCGAAGTTAGGTTGGAAGGCAATTAATGGTTTGACTGAAACTAGGTTGGAAGGCAGTCAAAGATGTTTGACCGAACTAGTAAGGCCAAGTTTGGGAAGACTAAATAAGTGTATTTTTTGACTTTTTATGAAATATGGGTTGGATTTAGGTTGGGTTTGAAGTGATGTGTTAGAGATGTGATGTGACTTAAATAAGATGAAGTGACTTAAATAGGATAGTGACTTTTTGACTTTTTGAATTTTTTGGAGGATGCCAAACTTGGCCTAAATGCTCATAATTATGGACCTAGCTACTTCCTAGTGGCGGTCAACACTTTGACCGAGCTATAAGCGAAGACGGTCAAACGGACTGAGAATGGAGGTTTGACGCCATGCACAGCATTGTGTGTAGCACTGTTAAGCAAGTGGCGGACAGGGTAAAAGTAATTCGGTTGCAAGGCAGAAAACAAGGAGTTGTGCTATCTCATTTGACTTGTAATGAGAAGGGTGTTAAAGGATAAACATTATCCTTTAGGAATGTGATTGCTAGGATGACTCTATAAATGAGAGATAGAGTCTTACTAAGATTGTGCTATACGAAATCTACAAAAGCTCAAGCCAAACCCTCTTCCTAGGTACTGCAATTTATACTCCCAAATTCACAGAGTTTTTGCCTATTTAGTCCTATTTACTGACTTAGGTATCAGAGGGGTTTCCGGCACACACCCGTCGGCTAGCTCATGTTTGTGATCTCAGGTGTTATGACGACGTTTGGAGGAACGCAAGCTTGATCAACAGGATTATACGAGTGAAGATTATTTCGTGCTCTTACAATTGGCATCGTTTATGGAAAACTCAGAGAACTTACCTTTTGATCAAGTTTTCCTTCCGTAAGTTTCAATGGCACACAACGGAGATCTGCCGCAATTCGCTATTGATGGCCAGACGCTAGAAGCAAACAGAAGGCATGACGACTTGCCTCCTGCTTCACTCATGGTAGACTTGGATCTTCAACGACGGAACCCTCACAAGGGCACGTGAGAAAAGCGGGTTTGAGTCCTCGCCACTCCCAAAGACCAGATGGACAAAGGCGACGAACAGATACCTAAGTCCTAGAGGATCGTGTGAAGGAGCAAGACAAGTTGATAAGAATGATGGCGGCAGACATGGAGGCTTTGAAGCGCCAAGTGAAAGGAAAACGTGTAGCTGGGGTGGAAATGTAACAACCCTCATACTGTTTACCGACTTATGACTGATTGATTACCGATAACCATCGATTATCGTTAAACTGAATTGATTATGACTGATAATTGAACTGATTAAAGTACTGAACTGACTGACTGAAATTGGAAACCGAATTGATTGAGTATATGTTAGTTAAATTGCATTCTATCTGTTTGACTGTATGATTATCTGTTCATGCTTATATGTTTAAACTGCTAATTGAAGGCCTTATCGGCGACCGAATTAGAAACCGGTTGAGGTTCCATGACCCTCGTAATTAATGTGATTTTATGGTGTATTTACCTGAAAACTGATTTAGTATGATTAAATTAGATTAAATTAAGCTAATTAAAGAGTTGGACTTAATTACCGAATTGCCACCCTTAGTGGCCCACTCAATACACACACTTGAGCCTTATGTACACACTTGAAGAACATTTCATCAGCCATTCCTTCTTGTTCTAGCCGACCTTAGAGAGAGAGAGACTTGAGGAGTTGATTTCATCTCAATTTTGCTTGTGAATTGTTTGGAAATTGAAGAAATTGTTGAGGAGATTGCATATTTGAGCTCCCTTCTTGAATTACAAGACTTAAGGTAGCTCCATTGTCTTCTTGTTCATGTTTTGAGTTGATTGTTGCATGGTCCATGTTAGATTGTAGAGCTAAGTCATGAATTGGGTCATTAATGGTGAATTGAAGCTCAATCTTTGCATGCATGTTTGAATTAATGAGTTTTGAGTTGAATTCATGGTATAATGGTGCATGCATGTTCATAATTTTGTGGTACCCCATGAGTTAATCTTGTTTTTGAAGGTTTAAGCTCTTTTGAAACAGCATTAAAGCTTTGAAAATGATTTGAGATCATGCATGTTGCATGTTCATATTGTTCTTGAAATTGGTTTGAATTTGGGTTTGAATAAAACACCCTTGGGCTTTGATTTCTCAAAGTGAGTTTTGAATCTTGTTTAACTATGAGTTTACATGCGTTTTCTGGAAATTTAGCCGAAGAGGTCGAGTTTTGATGCTTTTGAACTTGGTTTTGAGCTTGGAGGTGCAATCTGGGTTTTCCAGATTTCGCACTTCCGCTCGAGCGGGGGAAAGTTACGCTCGAGCGTGGAATCCGAGCATCCAGCATCTCTCTGCACTGCTTTACAGTCCGCTCGAGCGGAGGATTGGGCGCTCGAGCGGAGTCTTGTCTCAAGCTCGAGCGGGCGTCGAGCGGAGATTTCACCCATCCAGTACTTTTACAGTACGCTCGAGCGGGTAAGTTTACGCTCGAGCGTGTACCTTTGTTGCATGACCGCTCGAGCGGGGAAACTTGCGCTCGAGCGGGACTCTGTTTTTCTGAAAATGCTTTTAATGTACATCTTTGCATCCTCATCCCATTCTAGGCATTCTTAGGCCTAGTTTAAGGCATCTTGTTGAGGATATAGATGTAGAACACACCGAGGCATTAGGAATTAAGTTATTACCGTTCCCAATTGGGTAGCTTAGTGTGTGTTCAATCTGTTAACTGTGTAGGGTTGGCGACTGGGGAGACACGCTCTAGCATACTGTAGCCCAAACTCTGTGAGTAACAATTGTGTAAAGATATGTTCAACTGATATCTTTTGAATACTGAACTGAACTGTTTACTGAACTGGTATTACTGAATGAATGTATGTCCTTTATTTCTGAACTGTACTGTGGCATCCTTAGTACCTACTGTTTACTGTTACTGTTACTGTTACAGAGATCTCTCTCGGTTCCCTCGTGGAGCCACTACTGTTTACTGACTGATGGCCATCATTACTGTTCGGTCTTTTAAGACCTACTGTTACTGTTATGCTAATGGATGTACCACATATGACTGTTTACTGTACTGAACAACTGAAATACTGATTGAATTGAACTGTTTTCATTACCGTAAGGACATTCATTCTAAACCCCTTTACGCATTATGTTATTCACTGGGCTTTAGCTCACTATTTATATATATATGTAGGTGCTCAGCCACCAGATCGGAGCTAGGAGCGTGGGTTAGACTCCAGTTTTGTCAAGCCAGCCTTTGTGCCTCACTGCGAGGTTCCGAGTTGCCATGCTATGGCTTTGGGGTGTTTTGTTTGTTTCCCCCGTCTGTCTCCATACTGTTTGGATTACTGTATAGACTGTACTGTTTGTATATGTATGATTGCATGAAAAATCTTTTTGGCATACAGACTGTCACAGCTCATTGGACATTGTTTAATTACTGTATTGGCTTCCGCCAGGCCCTGTACTCTGTTTTACTGTATTACTGTTAAGCAGGCCTTCGGTAATCTCGGATTACTGGCCGGTTACGGTGCTAAACCCATAGGGCCGGGTTTGGGTCGTGACAGGAAATCTGCGAAAGTTGAACGCGATCTCGTTGTTCTGGAGATTAAGATGGATATTCCACACTTACATATTTTGGAAGTGAAAGCCTCAGGTTAGACGACTCTCAGTCAAGGACTTCTAAAACTCGTTACTCTAGGTCTGAGAGGATGATGTCTAAAAGATCACACACTGAAAAAAGCAGTTATCAACCTTTGCGCTCTCATTAGACATCTTCTCTATACACGGAGTTGCCCAGATCAGAAGATTTTGTGGATTGTCTTGGAGGAAAGGGCACAAAGGAAAGAAGTTGCCCAGGTGTAAGACCCCTAAAGGGTATTTACTTTGCAGCGATTGGTTCTTAGGACGCATGGAAACATCGAGGTTGCAATGTTAATGCCGTATCTTGCCTATGAACCAGTAGACAAAGCGCTAGCAAGATTGCGAAGCTCATCGTTTATGCCTGCAATATAGAACGCACCTTTGCCTATTGGCTTTAACTAGCCAAAGTTTACAATCTATGATGGGAAGTTGGATTCTTACTTGTATCTTAGCCACTTTCGATAAGTCATGACTATTCACAAGTGGAATGATGCCTTGATGTGCATCTTGTTTCCGTCATACGTTGGTGACCTAAGCCTGACTTGGTTTGAGAGATTGCTAGGAGACAACATTGCCTCCTAGGCACAATTTGTAGAGTCGTTTGTTACAAGGTTCAAAACAAACACCAAGACACCTGTAGAAGTTGACCAGTTGCTCGCCGTTGACATGGGTGAAAAAGAGTTGCTAAAGTCATACAATAACAGATACTGGGAAACCTTCAATCAAATTGGTGAATGCCCCATCAACCTAGCTATTAGCCAGTATAAGTGCGGCTTGCCTGTTGGGCACAGATTGAGGGACTCAATGACTATGACTCCACTTTTTTTCAATAGAAGCTTTGATGGAAATGGTGTATCAGCACATAAGAGTAGAGGAGGATGTTGCCCACGCTAAGGCAAGATCTGGCACAATAGCGATGTCGGACAAGAAGGCCACGACTAAAGTTAACATGGTTGGCAAGAAAGGTAAACTGAGTTATAATACCCGCGGTGACCCCCCACAAAATAATGAGGCGAGGAAGCTAAAGGTCCACACTGCCATCATGATGGTTTTTAAGAAACCCATCCACCAAATCCTCAATGAGATTCGTGATGAACCCTTTGTTTGGCGACCGACTGTAGACATCCCAATTTTGACCACCCGTAAGACTTAGGCGCTTGGTCCAGCGCACTCAATGATGAAAACTGCAATGTGTGATTTGAGTTCTCGGCGAGAGAATCTGAGGTCGAGTCCCGAAATAATCCCAAAACCTTTCTTACTTGTCTTATTCTTACCTTAGAGGTTCATTTTTTAACATTGTGTTACCTTACACTGAGTTTGAAACAGGGGAATGGGGTAGCACATTAGGCCCCGGCTGTGCCCCATTGAGAGCCTGGCCATGCCTTGCTGGCGATACACACTGTTCTGGGCGAGAGCCCGCCAGCTGTCTTTTTTTGAAGATATTTTCGACTTGTTTTGCTCAAATTCTATAAAAACGAGATTATACCTCTGTTTTGAGGGTTGAAAATTTTCAAAAGAACATATACACACAAGAGAGAGCTCCTTCTTCCTATACAAGTCACATTTGAGCCAACCTATCTCTCTTGATTAATATCCATACACTATACACCACCTTAGATCATAACCTTAGAGCCTTGGTTGAGGCTTGTCCATCACAATTCAAGCTTGAGAGTGTGCTTGAACCAAGTTTGTGCTACAAATAAGAGCTTGCTTCTTTGAGAGGTATAAGCTTACCACCTTCTCTTTTACTTCTTTATATATATATATATATATATATATCTTGTTAGCTACTTCTTGTGTTTTTGTGCTGTCTTGAGTCCATTTCAAGTGTTTGAACTTGGGTTTGGATAGCTACCAAAGGGTAGGGAAGGTTAACATCTTCTCTTGCACCTTATTTCATAGCTCAAGCCCTTGTTTTTACACTCTCTTCTTTTCCTTTTAAATTGATTTTCAGAGCTTAGGAAAGGCTAAAAAACATGGTTTGAGGTCTAAAAAGTAGAGAGGTTAGCCACCTCTCCTTGCTTTTGTTCACTAGCTTTGCTTTGCCTTATTCTTTCTTACCTTTTTATGCTCTCTAATATGATTTTTAGTCATTATTTTTAGTATATTAGGGGTTGTTTTAGGGCTGTTGTAATTTATTTAATTAGTATATGCTTGAATATCAAGCTTGTTGCATTGTAAGTCTTCACATCTAGCTTGTTATGTTGTGTTATACATGCTTTGATAGCATTTCTATGGTTAACCAAGAATCAACCTCACAATCATGTCTGCAATCTCCCTCCTTTCTTCTTTTCTTCTTGTTTGAGAGTTATTTTAACCGGTTGATGGTTATTCGAAATATAAGCTAGAGGCCTATGCTCAATGGCTTAATCTCTACGGAGGTTCATCGTCAAAAGCATGGTCACTCCTTCATATTTGGGAGTACCTCTTGTTTGACGTTTCTCTTGTTTAGCGGACTTAATCATCACTTTGGAGAAATGGATTAAAGAATGGACAAGACTAATGAAATTGGCTTAAAATTGAATAACCAACATAAAGAAAATGAATAAGGTCGCTCGGGTTCGGCCGGACGTTATGCTGAGTCCATTGTGTCAAGAGTCGTCGCACATCAATTCATGGTGCTTTGATGACCCTTGAAGCATCTCTACTTCCCTCTTTGAGTTCACTCCATAATAAGAGGGAGGGGTAAGTGTTGTTCATTGCATTCATCGATTTTTGTCCAACTTGTGCCCGAAATCATCAAGCAATCAACTTGCTCACTGACGATTTTGGAAGCGATTTCGTCCTTCTCTCGAGGCTTTCCATGATAGAGAATGGTAGAAGGGACAAACAGGGCTCAAAAAAACTCTGTTTGCACTATTTTCACCTCAGAGCACAAAAACAGAGTTTTGCACAAAATTAGGGCACGACCGGCCCTATTTGGGCCTGGCCAGGCTTCATTGGGGGCTAACTGACCTCCATTGTTTGGTAAACAAGTGCTTTGCAGAAATAGAGGGTAGTGGCTGAAGGTGAAACATGACAAATTCTAAGCAAGGCAGACAGAGTCGCTTCTGAAAACCAAAACGTGCATGCCATCCTTGTACTTTTTGGTTCTATCAAATATTGTAAATTAATGCTCTCATTATCGTTGTAATTAAATATAATTAGCATTATTGTAATTATTATGAATGTTTATTAACTTAGATAGTTAGTTTTATTGTTCATCCTTATTGTAATAAATTAGGTAGCTAGCTTATTACTTATTATTATTCTTTGTTGTAATAGCTTAGCTAAATTAGTTATTTATTCATCAATTTGGTTGTGTGATAGTTAGTTTTAGTTCGAACACTTGGACATTCATCTGGACCCTCTTGAATGAGGACAAATATGTAATAAGCTTGTATGTCTTCCAATCCCCATTTCTTTCTCCCTTTTATTTACCCGTTTATGACGGTAGAATAGAACATTATGTTTAATTAGCATTCTCATGTTCGCATACACTTGTTTCATGAAACATTCGGGTTCGGCTCATCATACTAACCAATGTCAAAATGTCAATTTCATTGCTTGAATACATGATTTATCACATGTTTTGAATTGGATCACATACCATGCTCATAGCCGAGCCTATAAAATTGCGTAAATGTGTGCATTACATTAGTCATATTGCATCGTTTAGAAGCATGCATATTTTCTAATTATTTTGCTTTATTTGGCTTGCCACTGGAGTACTAAGTGAGCACTCATTGTTTTAGCATATTGCATGAGTGTGATTGTTGTCATGTCTAGCATGCTTGCCGTGAGGCTAATTGCTTAAATGCTATACTTGCTTGAATACCTGTGAATGAAGGCTAATTGTTTGAATTGGAATAATTTGAATAATGTATATATGAGATTACTTTTTCAAGTGGTACATATTCAAACACTTTTCAAAACAAACATGAATCAAAGTGTTCTAATTTTTTGCAAATTAGTCTATACTTGCTGTGAATCACAAAGTAACAATAGCCTAATAATCGGAACAATAGCATATAACGTAAATAAAAATCACATCATGATTAGTAGAGGCCGATCTTTGATCGGGTGAGTGGAGTGCTCAATTCATGACCTTCTCCTCTTATACCTAAGTTCCCGGGCCAAGACACTTTGGTGATGACGGATAAGTAGCATTTGGCACGAGTATTGAGTTTCCTAAATTTTCTAAAAATATTTAGGTGGTGACTCTGAAATCTGGAAAAACAATCTATTTTTGGCATTTAATTCAAGCATTGATTTTCCAAAAGCATTGCCGAATTTGGACTCTTTTTGTGTTTTCATTATTTCACATTGCACATGTGAAATCAAATTCAGAACCATGGGAGTCCGAATTGTAGGGCTAGTCATATCTGAAAGGAGTACGAAAAGTAAGCTACAGTTTCTGGCGGCTCTGCTGGGGACCTAGAGAGCTTGACTTGAAATTCATGATGTGAAATTTTATCTACATCTATATGGTCTTTGCATTGCATTTGCATTGTTACTTTAAGTCACTGTGTTTTCCATCTACTATTCTTGGACGATTTGCTGGAGGCTTGCCCAAAAAGCTTGCTAAAAGGCTGATCGGTCATGGGCTTTGCCATATTAGAAACACAACCCTTGGATCTGGATTATCGTTGTACCATTTGATCCTCATTTTCACTTCTCGGTGTTAGGTGTGAGAGGTATATTAGGTATCTCGCCGAGGTACCCTTTTGACTATTTGGCCTAGTTGCATATAGTGGAGCTATAGTAACCATTCCAACTTATGACAGGATGCCACCCATTTGTAGGATGTTATGAGACTCTTTGTTTGAAATAATGAATTCTAGTTCATGACAAAAACTAAGACAGGATAACCTTACCCCCCCTCATAGGGGTGTTTTGGTTTTTTTTTTTACCTGGTATGTGCTTTTACAGTGAAACTATACAGGATGGTTCATATTACTGGTACAAATGAACATTAGTTTGAGAACATAGTTCAGTGGGGATTGTGGTTCTTCAGTTATGTTTTTATCTGCTGTGAATTGGGCCAAAGTGCCGTTCGATTTTGATCGATGGTTTTTCTTTTTTGTCTTTTTCTAGGTAGTTTACCATCATAGTTTCAAAAAGACCTGACATTGCCCAAGTTGTGTGGACTCGCTTTGGCAAGCTTTGCAAAGCTCAAGACCTCGTTGGTGGTTAACCGGTGTTAGTCTCACTTTCGCCAGTTGTTCGACGAAGATGGAACAGACAGTCAGTAGCACTAGTACAAAGCATTCAGCAAACACCTATCCGTTCTCACTCAAGCAATTTGCCAGCATCGAATACAGAAGAATTTGTCACCATGATGGCAACTTTCCAGAGAAACATGGATACTGTAAACCAAAGGATGGCCGCACATGATGAAATCATCGCTGATCTACGACGCACATCTGGGGCATCCGCATCAATCGGGCATCCAATCCCGACTGCTCAGCCAAACCCCGATCCACCTCTACCAGTGAAAAATCTCCAAATCCCAGATCCTCGGGAAATGTTTCCCTTGGCCCTGGTTTATAAGCCTCTGGCCCAACCCCCTACGGGAATTCTTCCATTTGATATCAATAAAATTGATTTGGCTCTGATCAAGATTGCTAGGTTAGAGAAAGCACTGAAAAAGTCCCTGAGCTTCAATTCCATTCCGGATATTGAAGACGAGTACGCTGAGGCTTCAGTCAGATTACCAAAGAAATTTAAGATGCCCCACATCGACAGATTCGATAGAAGTAGGGATCCGATTGTGCATGTCCACCTATTTTTAGATGTGCTAAGGCCAATGGGTCTGTCTCGGGCGCAAAAACTATCATTGTTCGGGAGAACTCTATCTGATATAGCGGCTATCTGGTACGCTAAACTGGAAGACTCTATAAAGAGGAATTAGGAGAAGTTATCTGAAGCATTTTTCAACTAGTACTCTTCTAACACTCAGATAGAGGTAACCATCAGTGAGCTGGAGGCTACTACCCAGAACCCCAAAGAATCATTCATTGATTTTGTTGCCCGGTAGAGAGCCAAGGCAGCCCAAATGATAAATAGACCTTTCGAAAGAGAACAAGTTCAGCTGGTGGTCTAGAACCTTAAGCCAGACATGTTGCAGAGAATGATAGTGACGTCATTATCCACCTTTGCTTCCTTACATGAGTTGGGGGTTCAGATTAAGAGTGCATTGAAGAAGGGCATTATTCACAGAACAGGCGAACCTGTAAGAAGACCATTCTCCCGGGATACCAATGCTAGTAGTAGCAATATTTCACGGTCTGCAAATGTCAGTACAGTTGTTACAACAGCCAAAATGGCCGATTCCTTTGCCGCTGCAACCTTCCAACCTTCACAAACCACCGGCCCACCCCGAAACCGAAGAACCTTTACCCCCTTCCATATGAGCCCAGTTTGCGCCTTCAAATTGTTAATGGAAAAAAGGGTATCTCGAGCCCCTTGATCCTCGACCACTTCCTGACCCATTACCACGTAAACACGACCCTACTCAGTACTGCATCTTTTACCAACAACACGGTCATTCCACAGACTTGTGCTACCGCTTACGTCATGAGATCTAGGATTTCATTGACAACAAAGTCATCGCCCCACCCTTTAAACCAAAAATAACTACTAACCCACTTCTTACACATAACTAAGTCCCCTCGCACAGAAACATTAACCAAATACATACACTACCACCCTCCTATGATCCCAGCACATATATTAACCAGTCTCATCTACTTAAGCCATAGGTGATTATTCCAAAAGGCACAGACATGTGCATGATGGACTTAACACCGCAAACCCAACCTGAATCCGTGGTGGCAGAGGCGAAGAAGAAAGAGAGTGCACTAGGGAAGGATTCACCTGATACCCGTGTCAGAGAGAAATGGGCCTCACCCGCGGAGGAGTATGACCCCAGTTTATACATCGTGGCCGTCGATTTACCAAAGCCAGTAGTTATATTGTCGAACTTCCTTAGTATCAATGCTATCGGGGAGGATGAATTAGTGCAACATCAACATGAATGGCCGGAACAAGGCCTAAATGACTTGGCCGAACTGGAAGAAGACTTGATTGAACTGGAATCTTGATAACCTCTACTTCTTTGAAGAAGAGGATACACGCAGTGTATAACTAGGGTGGTGGGATCCAAGCCAACCAGAAACAAGCAATGGGTGATTGAGTGAGGAAGAGTCAGATATTGAAGAATAGATAAAGGAGACTAGGAAAGAAAAGAGAGTTGGTGCTAGTAGCAAGGTTGAGGCTGCATCTTTAACTGAGACAGAACAAGTGTTGGAGCAATTCTGGCGGGACCAGATAGAAGAGATCCAAAGGAAGATAGCTTTTGAGCAGAAAAAGGGAAAGAAACAGCGAAGATCGAGCTTACAGCGGTGGATGTCCAAAATACAAGAAAAACCAAATAGAAACCCAGTGATAGGAAGAGAATGCCAAGAAAGCTCAGGAAATACTAGGATTCAGAAACCAAGACTGTGGTGGAAGAAGAGTGGTACGATGACGGGGGGCGTGATGTGAACATGCTTCAGATAGAACCAGATAATGGCCTGACCATGGCTGCAGAAGAATGGTGGGAAGACATCGACTTAAGTCATGCATACACTAACGAAGGGTGGAAGGCTGATACCCCTGATGACACCTGGTATACTGACGAGATTAACTACATGACCCGGAGTGGTCGGTACTTCAAACCTGTAGCCTTAGATCAGCCGGAGTCCTCCAACAAGGAGTCTGAGAAATCAAAAAAAAATGATGTTGAAGAAAACCTAGTCTTGAAACAACTCAACAAGATTCAGGTGGACATATCGATCTGGGGGCTGATCATGGCTTCTCAAAAGCATAGAAGAGCATTGACAGAGGCAATGAATCGAACCAAAATGCCTATCGACACCACTACTGACCTATTGGTATCGTTGGGTATATCTGGGGACGTTACGCCAATGATATCTTTTACAGATAGGGAATTACCACATGAGGGTGCCAACCACAATCGACCCTTATATATAACCCTGGAAAGCTAGAAAAAGTGGATTTTGGTGGTGCTGATAGATATCGGATCAATGATCAATGCATGTCCAGTAAGGACTGCCCATGCCATCGGTTTGAGGCCGACTGATTTCATACCCACGACTCAGGCCGTTCGGGCTTATGACAACATTAGCTGGGACATTATGGGGACTTTCAAAAGCCAAGTGTTGATTGGCCTGTCCGAACATGAGGTCAAATTCCATGTGATGGATGTACTAGCCACTTTCAATCTACTATTGGGAAAGCCCTGGCTACATCAGATGAGGGTTGTATCATCAACGGTCCATCAGTTGGTAAGATACCCCTTCAAAGGCGAGATTGCTACTGTGTAGGCAATTCTGCAATCTATCCTCCTTAGGAAACTACCACGCCAGTATTGGAAATCATACATGGGGAAGATGACGTGTTTTTCTCTAGCTTCTCTCTGGCAGAGGCCTGGTTGGTCCAAACCATCATGGCGGAGGATGATGGGAATTACGTGAGCGCCCAGTCTATTTACATGATGAACAAGCAGGGGCATATACCTGAATCAGGACTGGGCAAGAGTGGCAGGCACAGAGGTATTGTTGCCAAGGAGATGAGTCACAACCCTCACACTTTTGGGCTGGGATACAAACCTACAGCTACAGATTGGCAAAGAAAGGGAAAGGAGTTGTGAGGAAGGCTGAAAGCAAAGAAGTCTGGGAGACAATACGAGTTAGTCCACAAACCAATATGAGGAACCTTGAACGAACGTTTTGTTCGCCAAGGGGAAGACTTCCCTTTTTGTGGCTTTCCAAAGCCTTGCTATGATTGGAAGACAAAAACAAGGTATCCAGGGTTTGAGATCTTCTTCGGACATCAATTACTAGAAGAGGAGGATGAGTAGGCAGACCTAAGCCCTAACACAGATTAAGACGGGACTGCAAGCCTGGACATTGAAGAGGAAGAGTTATTGGGAAAAGTGATGGCTGACCTACTGGCGATTTCTACTGCTGGAGCTGAGTCTGTCAACTTGGGAGATAGTTTTACTATCACAATGATTGGGGATACACCGGTAGCAAATTTCATTAGCCTCATCGTGGATGCGTCTGAAGCTCCACGCCTAGTCTGGAAGTTCAAGAAGGGCGTCATCAGCAGTTCCAAATCAGATAGTGAGTCCAGATCTGATTTCACTGAGTTCGTGGAGTCGGAGTCAGATTCGAGTCCTTTTGAGTCTAGTACTTTCGGGAGTGGTAACCTGGATACCAAGGTCCTGTCTAGGTCATCTTTTAGTTTTTCTTTCGAGTCCACTGTAACTGAGGATCCAGACATTTTGAATAGAATGCAGTAGACTTTGCCTATTTTTTTGTGTCTTTGGTTTGTTGTACTAATCTTGATTTCCAAAATTTTGACCTAAACAAGAAGGAAGAAATTCCTCGAGTTTTGAAAAATTTAGTTGTTCATGAGGAGGAGAGGTGTGTTAAGTCCTGTACAGATGAAATTGTATCAATTAATGTGGGTATTGAGAATGATCCTCGTTTGGTCCAAATCGGGTCCACGCTGTCTTCGGAGGAATGTGAGCGTTTAATCGCTTTGTTAAAAAATTTCAAAGATGTTTTCATGTAGTCTTACGAAGACATGCCTGGAATCGATCCTGAGATTGTACATCATCAGATCCCTTTTGACCTTGAGGTAAGACTAGTTAAGTAGAAACTGCGCAAAGTCCGCTTGGACTAGGCATTGAAAATCAAAGAGGAGGTCACCAACAGATTGAGGCAGGGTTCTTGCTTGTATCTGAGTATCCGACGTGGTTGGCCAATATTGTTCCAGTTCCGAAAAAGGATGGCAGAATCAGAGTTTGTGTTGACTTCAGGGATTTGAATAATGCCAGTCCAAAGGATGACTTCCCTTTGCCACACATAAACGAGTTGGTAGACTTCACCATTAGCCATGCGCTGTTATTATTCATGGATGGGTTTTCCGGGTATAACCAAATTCTGATGGCACCCAAGGATAGGGAGAAGACCGCTTTCATCACTCCGTGGGGCACCTACTACTACCGAGTCATGCCATTTGGGTTGAAGAACGCTGGGGCTACCTACTAGAGGGTTGCAACCACTATTCTGCACGACATGATCCATAAAGAGGTCGAGGTGTATGTAGACGACATGATTGTGAAGTCCAAAGAGTGAGAAGGCCACTACACTGCACTGGAGAAATTCTTTCAACGGTTTAGAGAGTATAGATTGAGGCTGAACCCCCAGAAGTGCACCTTTGGGGTGACAATAGGAAAGATACTCGGTTTCCTAATCACATAGAGAGGAATTGAAGTGGATCCATCCAAAATCAAGGCCATCTTAGAAATGTCACCACCAAACTTTCTAGGTAAAGTGTAATTCATAAGACGGTTTAATTCCAAATTAACCTTGACTTGTGAACCACTATTTGGTCTCCTGAAGAAAGAAAAGAAGTTCTAATGGGACGATCGCTCCCAGTATGCCTTTGAGCAAGTCAAGCAGTATTTGCAAAATCTGCTTGTGTTATTGCCACCAGAACTGGGGAAACTATTGATCTTGTACCTGTAGGTGATGAATTTGACTATAAGGTACATGCTAGCTCAAGAATCTGAAGATAAAGTAGAGAAGGCCATCTACTACCTAAGCAAAAAGATGCCAGACTATGAGACTTGCTACACTTCCCTGGAGAAAGTTTGTCTAGCCTTGGTGTGGGCTACCAGGAAGTTGAGGCACTACTTGTTATCTCATTCTGTAATCTTGGTTTCGAGATTAGATCCCATTAAATATTTCTTCGAGAAACCAGCACTTACGGGTAGGCTAGCTCGTTGGTTGCCTCTTTTCTCTGAATTTGATCTCAAATACGTTACACACAAGTCAGCTAAAGGGAGGGCTGTGGCGGAATTCCTAGCAGATCATCCGATAGAAGGAGACAATGCAGTGGAATACCTGTTTCCAGATGAAGACATTCTGTATGTAGAAGAGAAAATGTGGACGATGTACTTTGACGGGGCGGCTAATCAGTACTGTTACGGGATAGGTGTGTTGCTCATAACACCTAATGATTCCCATATACCCTTAGCATTCAAACTCCAATTTAGAGTATCTAATAATGAAGCAGAATATGAGGCGTGCATTACCGGTTTGGAAGCTGCCCTAGAACTAGGGACAAAAATGTTGGACATCATTGGAGATTCGAATTTGGTTGTCTCTCAAGCTAACGGGGATTGGAAGGTCAAAAAAGTGAACATGAAGATGTATCATCAGGCCTTGGATATTCTGATTCCTAGGTTTGAAAAACTGATGTTTACAAATTTGTTGAAAGAGAGCAACCGTTCGTTGATGCATTAGCAACTTTATCTTCTATGGTAGACATCCTGTTGGGAATGAGGATACGTCCAATCATTATTGAGTAGAAGCACACGCCTGCTTACCAGATCATCGCCGCAATAGATGAAACGCAAGACAAAAACCCCTGGTATTACGACATTTGGAATTTCCTGGAAAAAGAAACGTATCCACTAGGGGCAAATGCCAAAGACAAACGGGAAATACGGCGTTTGGTCGTCCAATTTATCATCTGTGGGGGAGAATTATACAAAAGAGGCCATCTGGGAATGCATAAGCTATGTGTTGAAAAAGAAGAAACAAAACGTCTTATGGAGGTCATTCACGAGGGAGAGTGCGGAGCCCACATGAGCGGTGTGATGTTTGCCCGAAAAATCCTTAGACAAGACTACTATTGGTCAACCATGGAAGATGATTAGATTGGTTTTGTATGACGATGCCATAAATGTCAGATCCATGCCAATCGCATGAACATACTGCCGTCAAAGCTTTACAACATGACTTCACCATGGCCTTTTTCCGTTTGGGGAATCAATGTTATCGGTGTGGTCACACCAAAGGGTTCAAATAGACACGAGTTTATCCTTGTGGTGATCGATTACTTCATGAAATGGGTGGAGGCCTAGTCTTACTCTGTATTGAAGGCATCACATGTGGCTAAGTTCATCAAGAACAATATCATCTGCCGGTATGGGGTGCCGAACGAGATCATATCAGATAACAGCTCACACTTCAAGAAAGAGGCGGTGGATCTGCTTGAGAAATATAATGTGATTTTTCGTAAGTCATTTACGTATAGACCACAGACCAACGGAGATGTTGAGGCCACAAACAAGAATGTGCAAAAAACATCCTGCGGAAGATGGTGAAAATATACAGGGACTGGTCAGATAAGCTACCATTTGCATTTTGGGGCTACAGAACCTCAATCCGAACATCTACAGGTGTAACCCTTTATTCTCTCGTCTATGGGATGAAGGCTGTTTTGCCAATTGAAATTGAAGTGCCGTCATTGCCAGTTATGGCCGAGTGTCAGGTAGTGGAGGCGGACTAACAATAGAGTAGGTTCAAGGAGTTAATGGTGTTTGATGAGAGAAGACTGAGGGCATTGTATCATGTCCAAGGTTACCAACACCGAATTGCCAGGGCTTTTAACAAGAAAGTTAAGTCAAGAAATCTCAAAGAAGGGGACATGGTATTGAAAGACAACCGGGCTCCATTCATGACCCTAGGGACAAGTTCAGACCCAATTGGACTGGTCCTTATATCATCAAGTCAATTTGGTTAGGAGGGGCAATTATTCTCATAGACCTGAATGGCTTGAAGAAATATTACCCTAAAGGGCGACTTTGGCAAAAGTAGAGTTAATACTCGAATGAACCTGAATCGAATTACGTAAAGCCTGATTTCCATCTTTAGGATACGTAGGCAACTTCATCCTGAAGTTCGGCCGTAACCATCTCCAATTCAACTATCCTATTCATTCATATTTATCAGGCCATCTTTCTCCATTATCAGTTAGCGCGGTTGTGTAATCTTTATGTTGGTAGAAGGGCTGGTACAATGAATGCAATTATGGGCAGTCATGATCTATTGATTCAGGGCTGTACATCTAAAGGATGGGTTTTGAGTGTGTCAGGTAATGACCATTTTCGGGGACGGTTTTGAAAAGTTTTAATAAAAGCTGATTTTTTTCTCAAAATTTTACCTTTTTACAACTTGGACCATTTTTGGAAACCAAAGAAAATTTTTTAGTACTCACAACTTTAATTTTATTGATTTCAACGCAAGTACATTCTCTAACTCTCTGATTTAGATTAAAGTTGCTTTTACGTTATAAAGCTTGAAAAGAAAGATCAAAGCAGTAAAACTAGGGCACAGCTAAGTCAGGTAGCTTTATGTTTTCCGCTTGCACTTGTGGAAGTTTCTATAGCTAAAGATGGCCCAACTTGTTCCTCGTCCTCGAGCCAAGCCAAGCACTCACCAGAAAGCGCGTAACTGAAGCTAGGGGTAGGGGCCAGAAGCTCCTTCATCCTCTAAGCAGTGAGGTATCGAGGCAAGTGCGAACCACAGATGGGAAATAAAGCCGGGTATTCTACCTCCTCATCTGGACATGTTTGATCATGCCCAAACTAGCGTCTGAACCGAAAGGGGAAATAGAACACGTAGTGTGTGAGGCCAATCAACTGTATGCCTGGCTGCCGGGACATGCTGTAGCTCATCTCAATCAAATTGAGCCAATGACAACGCCAAGTGATGTCAGCTATAGATCTGCTGCACATCCAGTCACACCACAACCCTTCTGAAGGGATATCCACTAATCGTTGGCGAAAGAAGTAAGCTCGAGCTAAGTACTCGGGGCAATGGTCCACCACTTTTAGTTTATCCATAAGCCATACTTGGGGAGGGATGAAAACAAGAGAGATTAAAGAATAGAGAGGTGTACGATGAGGGAAAAGTATGGAAGGGGTTTTGAGAGAAAAAAAGAGATTGAGTGTCAAGTGATGCGAGGAATCATAAATTAGAAGGGTGGGCACCAATACCTAAAGAAGTAGGGGACTCCCTACAAATCGAGTAGTTTCTCGTAGACGGAAGACATCCAAACCCATCAAGGTTTTGACCAAGGCTAGGCCCATGTAACTCTTACTCTCTTTCAGACAATGGGACTTCAATCAAACGAATGCTGGCTCCGCCAAAACTAGGGGCAAGGAGGAATTGCGAAAGTAAACATAAACAGAGAGTATGTTGCCGATAACCTCGCCATAGAAGGTCACTCCTATCTCCAATATCGGAAAACTGATGAACTAAACCTTGGATGTCCAACTCCCTATTATATGCCAAGGATCGAGCCTCGTATAAGGGAAGCCCACACATCCGTCCCAAAGCTTGGGCATGGCCAAAACGAGGCTGAGGCGTAATTTTTTCGTCACGCTGGGATTCCATCAATGCTTGAAATTGTTCGATCGTCAGACACATCTCTTCTGATCCGAAGAAAAACACATGTGTGATCAGGTTTCAGCATCGAGCAGCGTCGTGGAGGAACGGAAAACAAATCAAAGTACGGCTCAGAGGAAAAAGAGCGTTTAGGCCAAAACTGCGAAAGTTCACCTTTTTCGAGCCATCCAAAGTGGCTATCCAGTCTCGGAGCCTAATGTTGAGAAGAGTCTCAATCTTGAGAGCAAAATACCAAGGACTTACTATTCTACCAGAAAAACAGCATGAGAGCACCATTTATAGAGTTTGAGAAAAAGCAGTGCATGACAGCTGGACAACATTGACCGACCTCATTTTGGGCCCGACCATGCTTCATTGAAGCTCGGCCGTGCCTATTTGGACCCGGCCGGGTCTAAATGTTGTCCAGGTCAGTGCAGTTGTAGAAAAGGGCTGGCCTCTGCTTCGGTGTGCTATGGTTGTATTTTGAGTCCTATGTTATTTAGACCAAGTGTTTTTAGTATTTTCGAGTTGTTTTCATTTTGTTTTAGTGTTATCGAGTTGTATTTTATATTTTGATCAGTTGTAAGTTGTTATCCAATTCAAGAATCAATTCAAGAACAAGCATTTACAGTTGTTAACAGTCTTGTACAAGAGTATCATGCAAGCGGCATTCATTCATCACATATCACGCGAGAGATCACTGTAAAAATCTGTCTTTTTTTATGAACTGGTGGGTCCAACCCCGATCATTATTTACAAAGACCAAAAACAAAAGAAAAGTCTTCGAAAACAAAATACATAAGTCTATCTGAAGTTGTATAGTTCTTAACTACAAAGCAAAAGGAAAAATGAAAAATCAGTAACCCATCCTCGCTCTTTTCCTCCTTGGCTGTGGAGGAAGTGCATCGTTGGGATTGCTGGACTGTATGTCGACTGCTTCCCCCTCCTCCTCAGAGATTGTGTACTTCTCGAAAGACTCCTCGGGAGGTAAGCGCTGTCTCACTCTGCCTCTCATTGGGTCAGCTTATTCTCTGCTTCTCACTGGGTTATGTCTTTGTCTCCTAGCTGGAGGAGGTCCTGCAGGTGCAATTAGTGCTGGCTCAAGCTGAAAGAAGAAAGGAAAAAGAGAGATTACAGATATCAAAAGAGACCAACAGAGTTGTGAGCAACATTGTAATGACCATAAACCAGGGGCAAAGTGTACCTTGATCCCATAGGTAGCTAGAGCAGTATGTCTCCTCTGCACCATCAGGAGTAGTTTGTCAACTGTCCGGAGGAGGTGATCCACATATCCCGCAGGCACCTGCAAAAGATGTGAGAATATGAGATAAGATGATGGTATACAGTGGGAAGAAAGTGAGCACAGTGGACAACAAGTAATAAAGCATAATGGGCAGAAAATAATAAAGCACAGCGGAAGGTACAGTGAGCTGACATATAGAGATGTGTACCTGCTGGACACCGGGAGGGATCATAAATCTAGAATCCCTTTCCTCAATATGCTCAAGGGGGATCTGCTCAATCACCCCACCCGGCCGTATGTATATGACCTTAGTCGGAATCGCAGGAAACCCGGGAGCAGGAGCGGCGACATGAGCGTCTCTAGCAGTGGCAACAGCAACCTTTGGAATGGCATGGGCCATGCCCTGGGTAAGAGGCGCTATCACCCGAGTCTGCAAGAAAGTAGTAAAGTTGTCGGGCTCATGGTATTGATCACCGTCCTCCCATAGCATCAAGAAGTTAATATGGGGTCCGTCGTGGAGGTCATTAACTACCTGCATGCTTGGAGGAGGAGGATGTAGGATGTCGGGATCAGCTACGCCTCGTGTCTGACGGATGAACCTCTCTCCCAAGTAATATGCCTTGCCAAAGGAACCCTCAAACAGAATCCGCATGGTGGAGGTGTGCCATACAACAACGTAGGTCGTCCTCGTTGTCTGAAAATGCCCGTCCAGGGATGCCAGTCAACATGTGAGCAGAAGGTGCAAGCAAGAATTAGATGTCAAGGATTTGAACAGAAGTATGGGAACAACAGTGAAATGTAAAGACTAGTACCTTGTTACCTGATCCGCAGTGATGGTGTTAAGAAACTAAGAAAGTAGAAGAAGTCTCGGTTCACGCGGCGGCGCCGCTTGAATCTGAAGTTGTAGTACTGGGAGTGGGGTACTGACAACTCAAGAGGTCATACTGGGACTGGAGCAAGGGTGTAAACCCATAGCTACAAGAAAATAGATAAGCAGTTATGAATAGAGCAGTTATAAATAGAGCAGATAAGCAAATACAGACAAGAAATGCAAAGCTGAACAGAGAGTAAGTATGAGGTGTACTTTCCAAACCCTCCAGTAGCCGCCAAGTGAATCCGCCTTTCGGGGGAATACGTAACTCATGTAACAGTATAGGATGGCTAAGCCGGTGCCACCTTAGTCATACTCTGCCACCTGTGGCAGGTGCACCAGTGCTCCCAAGAGATATAGCCCTACGGTATTTTCCCTGTTCGCAAACAGGGTAGTACCAAGGAGATACATAAGGAAGTCGTGGGTGTGCTGGGCGACCTCATTTGGAGTAGCTGGCTAAAAGTCAGAGAAGTGATCAAAGAACCAATTGTACCTCACTATCTCATGGCTGGTGGTGTCTGGGATCGCCCCGAGGAGTTGACGCTATATGGTTTTCCACTGCGTCATATCAGGATCACATAGGATCAGGCTACCAACCCCAACTAGCAGGCCAGTGAGCATTGAGAAGTCATATGGAGTCAGGGTCAACTCCTCGATCGACGAGAAGTGAAATAAGTCAGTGGTGTCCCACCATCTCTCTACCAAGTGCCCTTAGAGCAGTGGCTCAGCCCTTATCTGTATGAGCCCTGAACAAAAAGGCCTGATGCTTGGAACATCGACCCGTGTACGGACTTCCACGAGAAGCCTCTCATACCAGCGCCGAGGGCTGGATGTGGATCGGTAACCTCCAATCCTCCTGGCTATCACTTGCAAATGAGGAATGTGATCAATACATGTACAGTAATAATGAGTAGTTTGTTTACGAGATTCAACATATGTGCAAAACAGAGGAAATGTTGCTTATCATGGAGGCATTGGTAGACAAGTGCTCCGCGGGCTGTCGCAGCAAAATGTCCTCATCTATCCCTGGGATGAGGCCCTCGAATCTCAAGATACCACCTGGGGTCGGAGCGTGTGTACGTGGCTGGTAGGTGATTACGTCGAATGGCCAGCCGGCAAGAGGAAGAAGCGCGGGCTCGGGAATGTCCTCAACCTCGATACCCGTACCTAAGACGGTGCCAATACCCACAACTAGGTCAGGAATGGGAACCTTATCGCTAGCCATGGGGACGTATGAGGGAAAATGAGAAAATGTGCAAAAAAAAGTGAGGGGGTAAGTGAGATTGAGTGAAAATTCAAAAAAGCAAAACCCTAGGAGAGAGAAAACAAAGAAAGAAGGAAAAAATCAAAGAATGATGAAGGAAAGTGTGGGTAAATGTAAGAGAAACTAAGAGAAAAACTCAAACTCCACCAAATCAATTTTTGTTCAGTTCAAAATGTAGAGGGTTTGAAAGAGTATTAAGGAAATTTTTTGCAAGGGTTGGTGGGTTGTGCAAAGAGAGGGAAAATCTAGAAAGAGAGGAGCCCTAGAGAGAAGGGATAGAGAGTTTTGGCCTTGTGTGTGTGCGAAATAGGGGGTGATTTGTGTTTAAATCGACCAGGGTGTGTAGTTTACCCGCACTGCCCCTGGTTGTTGTCGTGACCCGGCCGACTCTATTGGAGCTCGACCGTGCTTCATTAGGGCCCGGCCGGCCCCAAATGCAACCCAGTTTGTTTTTTTGTTTTGTTTTTGTTCTTGTTGTTTTGTTTGTTTGTTTCAATATTGGGCCTTGCTCTGGATTTGGAAAGTGAAAAGAAAAAAAGCAAGAGAGGAGAAACAAAAAAAAAAGAAAAAAAGAAAAGCAAAAGCAAAAGCAAAAAGAAAAGAGAAAAAGAAGAAACAGAGAAGAAAAAAAATAGAAAATGAGAGAGATTCGTTCCTTTTGTGTTGTTTTGTTTACATAAACTTGTTAGATCAAGCATCGTTTTGATTATTTTGATTTTATATCTTTGATTAGTTTGTTAAAATTCACATTTGAGAACTTCGTTAAATTCATGTTTACGTTTTGTGCCTAACTTCATGTTTACGTTTTGTACCTTAGTTCGTATTTTAATTTTGCACCCTAAATTGGGCTATCTCAGTGAGCTTTACTTTTCGAGGCCTTCCAATCTCGCTTTGTCAAATGTTGAATTGTTTTCCCCTTTTATTGATCCAACATTTCCTCTTATCGTGTGCGACGCGTTAGGATTATTTCATTGGTTAAAAACATTAGGCGTGTCCCGGTGTTCACACCACCTTTCTTCCTATCACGTGCGATGCATTAGGATTGTTCCTTTGGTTAAAAATAGTAGATGCGCCTGTTGTTCACACCGTCTTTCTTCCTATCGCGTGAGACGCGTTAGGATTGTTCCTTTGGTTAAAAGCAGCAGGTGCGCCTATTGTTCACACCATCTTTCCTCTTATTACGTGAGACGTGTTAGGATTGTTCCTTTGGTTAAAAATAGCAGGTGCACTTGTTGTTCACACCACTTTTTCCTCATCTCGCGTGAGACGCGTTAGGATTGTTCACAGGGTTAGAAACTACATGTGTGCTTGTTGTTTGCACCACTTTTCTCCTCTCACGTGAGACGCGTTAGGATCTCAATTTCTCAGTTAAAAATGTCAGGTACGCCTGGGGTTCATATCACCCTCCACCCTCTTTGTGTGAGACGCAATTTGGCATTGAGTTTTTCGTCTTCTCTACGTGAGACGTAGTCTGGTTTGTATCTTTTTTCACCCTGCCTACGTGAGCTGTAGTTAGGTCTGCTTTCCTTATATCTTCTCTGTGTGAGACATAGTTTGGTTCGTACTCTCTTTGCCCTCTTACGTGAGATGTGTTTATTTACTCACTTCTTTCCGTATGAGACATGGCTTAGTTTGTTTTGCTTGAATTTATGCTTTTGTTTAAGTGTTGTATTCCTGTTATCGCTTGTTATATTGCTTCATTGCTTGTTAGTGTACATGTGAATATTTCATTGCATTGTTTCATTGCATGATCATAAGTTATATTTCCTGCATATCATTTTGTATTTTGCCCTTGAACTACGCATGGTTTGATTCCTCGCGAAAAGGATACGTAGGCAATCTTCAGGTTCAACCTTTGGTATTTGTATGTAGGTTTATTTCCTTGCCCAAGTCATACAGCCGCTTCAAATAGGTCGTCTCTGCGCTTTGACATTCACTCACGTCATTTTATGACTTCGAGCTCTGTCAAAAAAGGGCAACTATAGACACCCCAATTTTGACCACCCGTAAGACTTAGGCGCTTGGTCCAGCGCACTCGATGATGAAAACTGCAATGTGTGATTTGAGTTCTTGGTGAGGGAAGTAAAGGTCGAGTCCCAAAGTAATCCCAAAACCTTCCTACTTTCTTACCTCAGAGGTTAATTTTTGAACATTGTGCTACCTTACACTGAGTTTGAAACAGGGGAATGGGGCAACACATTACGGCCTGGTCGTGCCCCATTGAGAGCTAGTCGTAGCTATTTGGGCCCAGCCGTGCCTTGCTGGCGATACATACTGTTCTGGGTGAGAGCCTGCCAGCTGTCTTTTTTGAAGATATTTTCGACTTGTTTTGCCCAAATTCTATAGAAAGGAGGTTATACCTCTGTTTTGAGGGCTGAAAAATTTCAAAAGAACATATACACACAAGAGAGAGCTCCTTCTTCCTATATAAGTCACCTTTGAGCCAACTTATCTCTCTTGATCAATATCTATACACCATACACCACCTTAGATCATAACCTTAGAGCCTTGGTTGAGGTTTATGCATCACAATTCAAGGTTGAGAGTGTGCTTGAACCAAGTTTGTGCTACAAACAAGAGCTTGCTTCTTTGAGAGGTATAAGCTTACCACTTTCTCTTTTACTTCTTTTTTTTTTTTTATATATATATCTCTTGTTAGTTGCTTCTTGTGTTTTTGTGCTATCTTCAGTCCATTTCAAGTGTTTAAACTTGGGTTTGGATAGCTACCAAAAGGTAAGGAAGGTTAACACCTTCTCTTTCACCTTATTTCATAGCTCAAGCCCTTGCTTTTACACTCTTTTCTTTACCTTTTAAACTGATTTTCAGAGCTTGGGAAAGGCTAAAAAACTTGGTTTGAGGTCTTAGAAATGGAGAAGTTAGCCACCTCTCCTTGCTTTTGTTCACTAGCTTTGCTTTGCCTTATTTTTTCCTACCTTTTTATGCTCTCTAACATGATTTTTAGTCACTATTTTTAGCATTTTAAGGACTGCTTTAGGGCTGTTGTAATTTATTTAATTAGTATATGCTTGAATATCAAGTTTGTTGCATTGTAAGTCTTCACATCTAGCTTGTTATATTGTGTTACAGCATTTCTATGGTTCATCAAGAATCAATCTCACAATCATGTCTGCAATCTCCCTCTTTTCTTCTTATTTGAGAGTTATTTCAACTAGTTGATGGTTATTCGAAATATGAGCTAGAGACCTATGCTTAATGGCTTAATCCCTACGGAGGTTCATCGTCAAAGGCATGGTCTCTTCTTCATATTTGGGAGTACCTATCGTTTGATGTTCCTCTTGTTTAGCGGACTTAATTATCACTTTGGACAAATGGATTAAAGAATGGACAAGACTAATGAAATTGGCTTAAAATTGAACCAACCAACATAAAGAAAATGAATAAGGTCGCTCGGGTTCGGCCGGACGTTATGCCGAGTCCATTGTGTCAAGAGTCATCGCACATTAATTCACGGTGCTTTGACAACCCTTGAAGTGTCTCTACTTCCCTCTTTGAGCTCACTCCATGATAAGAGGGAGGGATATGTGTTGTTCATTGCATTCATCGATTTTTGTCCAACTCGTGCCCAAAATCATCAAGCAATCAACTTGCTCATTGATGGTTTTGGAAGCGATTTCGTCTTTCTCTCGAGGCTTTCCATGATAAAGAAGGGTAGAAGGGACAAACAGGGCTCAGAAAAACTCTGCCTGCACTGTTTTCACCTTATAGCACAAAAACAAAGTTTTGCACAAAATTAGGTCACAGTCGGCCTCCAATGTTTGGTAAACAGAGTGTTTTGCAAAAACAGATAGTAGTGGCTGAAGGTGAAATAGGGCAAATTCCAAGGAAGGCAGACAGAGTCGTTTCTAAAAACCGTCACGTGCATGCCATCCTTGTGCTTCTTGGTTCTATCAAATGTTGTAAATTAATGCTCTCATTATCGTTGTAATTAAATATAATTAGCATTATTGTAATTATTATGAATGTTTATTAACTTAGATAGTTAGTCTTATTGTTCATCCTTGTTGTAATAAATTAGGTAGCTAGCTTGTTACTTATTATTATTCTTTGTTGTAATAACGTAGCTAAATTAGTTATTTATTCATCAATTTGGTTGTGTAATAGTTAGTTTTAGTTCGGACACTTAGACATTCATTCGGACCTCTTGAATGAGGGCAAATATGTAATGAGCGTGTATGTCTTCCAACCCTCATTTCTTTTCCCCTTTTATTTACTCGCTTATGATGGTAGAATAGAGCATCCTGTTTAATTAGCATTCTCATGTTCGCACACACTGGTTTCATGAAACATTCGGGTTCAACTCATTATACTAACCAATGTCAAAATGTCAATTTCATTGCTTGAATACATGATTTATCACATGTCTTGAATTGGATCACATACCATGCTCATAGCCGAGCCTATAAAATTGCGTAAATGTGTGCGTTGCATTAGTCATATTGCATCGTTTAAAAACATGCATATTTTCTAATTAGTTTTCTTTATTTGGCTTGCCATTGGAGTACTAGCACTTATTGTTTTAGCATATTGCATGAGTGTGATTGTTGCCATGTCTAGTATGCTTGCCATGAGGCTAATTGCTTAAACGCTATACTTGCTTGAATGCCTGTGGATGAAGGCTAATTGCTTGAATTGAAATAATTTATGTATATATCATATCACTTTTTCAGGTAGTACATATTCAAACACTTTTCAAAACAAACATGAATCAAAGTGTTCCAATTTTTTACAAATTAGTCTATACTTGTGTGAATCACATAGTAACAATAGCCTAATAATCAGAACAAGAGCATATAATGTAAATAAAAATCACATCATGATTAGTGGAGGACAATCTTTGATCGGGTGAATGGGGTGCTCAATTCATAACCTTCGCCTCTCATATCTAAGTTCTCGAGCCGAAACACTTTGGTGATGACGGACAAGTGGCCTTTGGCACGAGTCTTGGGTTGCCTAAATTTTTCAAAAATATTTAGGTGGCGACTCTGAAATCTGGCAAAGCAGTCCATTTTTGGCATTTGATTCAAATATCGATTTTCTAACAGAATTGTCGAATTTGGACTCATTTTGTGTTTTCACTGTTTCATATTACACTTGTGAAATTAGATTCAGAACCACAGGAGTCCAAACTGTAGGGCTAGTCGTATCCAAAAGGAGCACGAAAAGCAAGCTACAAAGGCCAAATTGGGTGAAGCGTAAAGAGGATATGATGAAAGATACCAGTGCATCTTCCGCGACGAAGTTGGACACCAAATTGAGGATTGCACACAGTTAAAGCTACACTTAGAAGAATTGGTAGCAGCAAGCCACTTGGACTAATACATAGAGGGGGAAACTCGGCCAGCCTTTCAAAACAAAAAAATGCTTGACGGGATGCCGATAGATGGTCTGCCTCAAAGCGTGATCTATGTGATCCATGGGATCATTGAACTTGAGCCAGTCTGCGAGCTCAGAGGGATAATAAAAAAAGGCGAAACACATGAGGGAGGTGCTAAGTGTTCAGCCGACCTTGAAGAAAGGAAAGACAAAAGCGAAGAATGTAATCTCTTTCTTTGACAGGGACTTAGCAAGTGTACAGAACCCCCATAATGACGTGCTGGTGGTTACTTTGTGGGTTAAAAATTTTGACATCAAAAGGATCTTGATCGATCAGGGGAGTTCATGTGAAATTATATACAATGAAACCTTCAAGCAATTAAAGTTGGATGACAAAGACTTGGCACCAGTCATGTCTCCCTTGGTGGGTTTCAACTCTATGCCAGAATGGCCAATTGGCAAGATTATTTTTCTGGTCAAAGATGGCTCGATGGTTAAACAGGTGGAGTTCTTGGTTTTGAAAGTCCCATCCACTTACAACATCATTCTTGGGAGAGCATGGTTGCATGCCATATGAGTCGTAGTGTTAACCTACAATCAAATAATGCAGTTCCCAAATGAAGCCGGAGTTACCGAGGAGGTCTTGGGAGACCAAATTATGTCAAAGTAATGCTTCATAACAGTGAACGACAGTTACGTTGCCAAAGGATTTGTACAAATGGTTAAAGAACCAGAGAACAAAGAAATGTTTGAAGACATTAGCAAGGCGGCCGAACAGAAGGCCGTAGAGGAGTTGATGGAAGTAAGGGTTGATGAGAGTGACCCAGATAAGTTCTTTTTGTCCGGTTTATCTTTGTTTAGCACCGAGAGAAAGGAGAACATCGATTTTTTGATCTCCAATTTTGAAGTGTTCGCCTAGATGCCACATGACATGGTTGGCATTGATCCAAACTTCATCTACTACGAACTCAATCTCAACCGTATTGCTAAACCGATTATACAAAGAACTCGCAAATCGGCTCTACACCACACTGAAGTAGTGGCAAAAGAAGTGGGGAACCTGTTAGAGCCATGAGCGATAAAGAAAGTCCATTATCCTAAGTGGATTTCAAATACAGTGGTCGTGCCTAAGAAGAACGACAAGTGGCGTGTTTGTGCTGATCACAAGATGGTCAACAAAGTGTGCCTAAAAGACAACTTTCCTTTGCTAAGGATTGACCAGCTAGTGGACCTAACGACGAGACACAACCGGCTTAACTTTTTGGATGCATATTGTGGATACCACTAGATTTCCTGTATCACTTTTTTCACAACTCCAAGGGGATTAGTAGGAAAAGCCACTTACAACTTAAAAGATGTAGACGGCCTAACCCTGCCAAGACTGTGGAATATGGTCAATCTGAAGTTGTTTTATTTTAGCTTTTTAGTACTTGTAAATTTCTCTTTCTTTTAGTTTGGCATCAATAAAAGTAGACAAATTTTCAGACTTTGCTATGTGATTGTAATATTGGATAGAATTCTCTAAGTAGGCTAATCGAGCAGCATTAAAACGACCCAAGGGCAATTACTTCGGTCTGTACTTTGAAAAATCTTTGCCCAGCTAGTTAGCTCAGCAATGTAGGTTGGCATGATTGATCAACATTGGCAAATCTTTGCTTGGCTGGTTAGCTCAGCAAAGTAGGTTGGTAGGTTTGACCAACTTTGAAAAATCTTCACCCGACTAGTTAGCTCGGCAAAGTAAGTTGGCAAGATTGACAAACTTTGAAAGAACCTTTGATCGAGTTGGTTAGCTTGGCAAAGTAGGTTGGCAGGTTTGACTAACTTTGAAAAATCTTTGCTCGATTAGTTAGCTTGGTGTAAACACCCCATTTTTTACGGCCCTTACAACTTGGACGTCCTCGCATGCACACCCGATGATGAGTTTATTTGCTTGCCAAGTGCTTGAAGTCCTTAGCGGAATGCCACAACTTTGAGCCTTTCAAAGCCTGTACCTTTGTTGTCCCAATTTTGGACCAAGCCTAGCTTTTTCAGCTTGCAGCCTCTGGTGGCCTGACGACCACCCCTTTTGGGCTGTCGGCCATCACTTTTTGGCTATCGGCCACTGTTATGGCTTGCCGACCACCACTGATGGCCGGCCAGCCACCAGCGTATTTTTGTAGATATTTTATGCTAGCTATACCAGTTGTTTGCATAGATGCATGCATCTATCCCCACGTGTAGGGCTGGATCTCCTTGAGGGAATTTCATGTTTTCTATATATAAGAGGCCCTTCTTTCATGTTTTAAGGTTAGAAAATTTTGAGATCAAAAATTTTCCTCTCTCTCTACAATTCTCTCTCTCTCTCTCTACCAAATCTCTACACTTTAGTCTACAATTCTTCAACCTTTGCCTATACACCCTTAACCAAATCTCACCATCTTTGAGATGAGGTACTTTTGAGCTTGGCTTGAGCTCTAGAGGGTGTGTTTACTTGGTTTTGTTGCTTGGAATTCATCTTATCTTCAAGAGGTATAAGACTTTGCTTGTGGCTTTGTTTTATTTGCTATTATTCCTACTGTTTTTCCATTGTTTTGGGCTATCAAAACTCTATGATTTTTGGGCTGAAGCTTAGGTTTAAGACCATTAAAGGTTGAGGGGGTGGTTCACCCTTCTTTGTATCATGGTTTGGAGGCCTTTGGCCTTGTGTTTCCCACCTTTTTACTATCTTTTTCCAAGCTTTTGAGCAATAATTTTCAGAGCTTTTTTAGTGGCCAAAATCATGTTTTGAAGTCCAAATTTGAAGGGTTAGCCTCCCCTCCTTGTGTCTTACTTACTAATCTAGTTGGTGCCATGTTTTAGCATGTTAATCTAGCTATCTTTAGCACAAGTACCGCATGTTTTAGGACTTATTTTAACCTGGTTTAGCACTGTTTTGGGTTGTTAGTTGCATTTGAGCTTTGTTTTGCATGCTTGTAGTGTAATAGTCCTCATGAGTTTGGTGTTTTAGGCCTTAGACACTATCTTGTTTGAGTTGATAGCATTTATTTATGCTTTTCCCATTCATTTTCAGCACTTAATCATCTCTGCAACCTCCCTTCTTTCTTGACTTTTGTTTGTCTTTGAAAGTGGTTCAAATAACTTGTTTGTTTAAAGCATGAGATTGAGATGTCATGCCTAATGGTTTAATCCCTTAGGGGGTTCATCACTAACGGCATGATGTCTCTTTCATGCCTAAAATAAATTTTAGTTTTAGCCTTCTTTTCATTTAGAGGACTTAAACTCACCATTAGACTTAATGGATTAAAGAATGGTTGGTAATTTAAAATTGAGTAACTAAAATTGAGGCTAAAAATGGTGCAAGATAATAATTGGTTGTGTTCAATCGGACGTTCATTGAACACATGGAAACTTGAATCATTTCATGCTCATTAGTGATGAAATGATTCAAGGTTCCAAGGTCAACTTATTCCTTGATCATTCATGAAAGAGAGGAGGTTTGTGTCTTTTTTTGCATTTATTGAACTTGCACACTTGGTTTCATAAGCCATCATGCAATGAAATTGTATCCATTGGTGGTTTATGAACCAAACTTGTCTCTCCTTTGATTTGCTCATGAAAAGGAGGGGCGAGTGGTGCAAACAAGCCCTTGAAATACCCTGTATATTGTAACGCCCTCAATTTAAGACATAATCATTCATACACAAGTTTCTTGAACATAAAGAAAAGAAGACATGTTCATTTATCAAAGTCTTCTTTACAAAAATGTGACATGTTCTCAACAAAGTAAATGCCTTACGGACTTACAGCTTTCCAAGTTATCACTTGGTTACAACAAAAGAAGATTTCTAACTCTATATATGAAAAGCCCTCGGCTTGAATTTACATTTAACATGTATATAAATAGCAAAACGGAGTCTTCAACTCCTAAACCTCCCAAGCTAAGACCTTGGAGGCAGCATCTCACCTGTACTTGAAAAATGGTATCCCAAGTAGGGTGAGCCAATGCCTAGTAGAGATATGCTAAACAGTATATGAGAATTAACTAAAACATTAGCATCCGATAAATGTTTAACACATGTAAACTACGTACATCCTTTCCATAACCAATCAACATTGATATCCACATTTCAATTCACTTCCAATTATTACCCAAGTCAATTCATTGACATAATTCATCATCATATAAACAATTCAAAATGAGACTACAACTCATTTATCAACATTTCAATCATAAACATCATTCATACACTTCCATATCTTGCCATTTTACGGAACTACGTCCGAGGGAACCGACACCCAAATATATATAAGATTTTGGGATTTTCACCCTAGACACTCCGGCCAACTTAATTATCCATGGAGTCCATTCCCTATCTCCTCCCAAACAATGGAGTACATCCCCTATCTCCACTCAAACAAAGATACATATACAATGTATTTAAACACGTTGTCATATACAATGACCAATTCAATCACATATACAATGTTTACTTCCAACTGTCATACTCAATGACATATTCAAATTGATTAGTTTCAATTTACCTAATCAACATGCAGTTTCTACAACGATCATGGCTATCCTTCACCGATAGCCCAAAACAGGTATATCTAAACAGATAAATAAATTTCTCAACAGATAATTTATCACATTTTCCATAGGTGAGTGATTCATCAATTCAACTACACTATTCAACCACAATTTCCTCCAATTTCATGATTCTCAAACCAATTTCATATTTCCATAATGATTTCGTCATTGACACAAATAATATATATAATTCAAATTAGGGAATTTTTCCCAATTTTCTCAAATAGTGCACCCAAGGCTAAATCTCACCATTTCAACAATTATACACCATTAACCCCATTTTCAAGGTCTTACATACACATATGGAGCCCAAACAAGTAAACCCCTCTTTCACATTTTCAAACTCAAACCCTAACTTTACCCAAACCAACCATTTATACAAAATGACCAACATTTATGTTAAAACTTATAATAGTGAGTAGCTTATCCCTACCTCAAGAAGAGAAGACGAGCCAAGCAAGAGATGAGCTCCAAAGATGACGAAACCAACTTCTACTCGGATAAAAATGGAGATCTTGAAGAGCTCAAACTTCTTATCAAAGGAAAGAGGGTGAGAAGATCAATAGATCTAGGTCAAAATGTAGAGAGAGAGAGAGAGTACTTTAGAGAGAGGCTCTCAACTTAGGATTTTGAAAAGTTTTAGACAGAGAAAGGACAGAAAAAGTGATTTAAAAAGTCACTTTCCAAATCTGATATACGCGCAGTCCGCTCGAGCGGAGAGTTTGACGCTCAAGCGTCAGACACAAAAATTATACCCGCTCGAGCGCAATAAAGGCCGCTAGAGCGCTAAGACACAACAGCAAGGCACTACCCGCTCGAGCGCAAGGATACCCACTCGAGCATAGAATACACTCGTCCAGTATTTTACAGACTTTAGACAGTTGCTCGAGCGCAAGAAAGGCCACTCGAGCTCAGACCCACTCGAGCGTGAAAAACACTTCTGCAGTATTTTTGCAGACGCACAAAGTACTGAAAGATTGCAAACCCCGCTCGAGCGCAAGAAGGCCCGCTCGAGCGGAAGACCAAAATTTTGGACAACAAGGTTCTAGACCAGCAACCAACCAACCTATTCTGAACACGCTCAAGACATCCCAAAACTCAAATTCAAAGAATAAGATGAGGAAGAGACATAACAACAACATTAAACCACAAGACCCGAGTTCGAAACACCATAAAGGTCGAGTTAGAAATCGGGATCACTATATATATGCTCTGTTTGTCCTCTTTTGCAGCAAGGAAAACTGGGCAGCTGCGGCTAGCAGGCCACTTTCCATGGCCAACAGGTGGGCGACAAACCACCTTTGATGGCCAGTCGGCCATCACTGGTAGCCGGCAACCTTCATCACTAGCCGGCCGGCCATTGATGAAAATTTAAGCAGTGTGTTGGTAAGGTGGAATAGAGCTGTTCTGGAAGTAGACAACAATGTCAGTGTTCAATTGTGCAAACAGAGGCATTCAGAAGCACAACAATAGTTTTTCAGGTGGAAACCGAACATGCCCATGAACATCCTTGGTTTCTCGAGGCGTAGTAGTTAGTTGTGTAGTTTAATTACTTACTTTAAATTGCACTTGTGTTGTAATTATTTAAGTAGTTAGTTAACTTGTAATAATTAGTTAATTAGTTTAACTAGTTATTCAATTCAGTTTGTAATAGTTAGTTTAATTAGCCTAATTAGTTAACTAGTTAGCTTAGTTTATTCATTCAGACTCTCCTTCACAAGAGCACAATGTAATAATGTGTATGTCTTCCAACCCCATGTCTTTCTCCCTTTTATTTAACTGCTTACAATGGTTAGTTTAGGGACATCATGTTTTGTTTAGCATACTTCATGTTTGCATTCATTTGTATTGCATGCATCGAGGCTCGGTTCATCATTCTAACTTGCATTGTTAGTTTAAATACTTCTTTGAATATGTGCTTAGATCGTATGCTATTTTATTGATCTATATGTCATATTAGTAGCCAAGCCTATTAATTGCATATTGTATGTGTTGCATTAGTCATATTGCATAAGTTAGAATCATGCATTTTTCTAACTAATTTCTTTTTTGGCTTGGAGTACTAGTTGAGCCTTTACTCGCTTTAACATAATTGCATGAGGGTTGATGTTGCCATGTTTAGCATGCTTGCCATGAGGCTAAGTGCTTAATTGATAAACTACTTGAATGCCTGTGGATGAAGGCTTATTGCTTGAATTGGAATAATTTGAGTGATATTTATATGCAATCACTTTTTCAAGTGGTACATATTTCGAAATAATTTTCAAAACAAACATAACTCGAATGTTCCAATTTTTGCAAATTAGTCTATACTTGTGTGTGTGCACATCACATAGTAATACTAGCCTATTAACCGGAACAAGACCATATAATGTACATAAGATTCATATCATGATTAGTAGAGGCCGATCTTTGATCGGGTGAGCGGGGGTGCTAAATTCATGACCTTCCCCTCTCGTACCTAAGTTCTCAAGCCGAGACAATCTTGGTGATGACGGACATGCGGCCTTGGCATGAGTCATGTGTTTCCTAAATTTTTCCAAAATATAACATTTAGGTGGCGACTCTGTATCTGGCAAAGCAGTATATTTTTGACAATTTGATTCAAAATCGATTTTCCAAAAGATTTGTTGAATTTGGACTCTTTGGCGTTTATCAATTTCACATTGCACTTGTGAGATTAGATTCAGAATCGTAGGAGTCCGAACTGTGAGGCTTATATTCGTCTCCCGAAATGGGGCTCGAAAAAGTCGAGCTACACTCGGCAAAGTGGGTTGGCAGGATTGTCCAACTTTAAGAAATCTTTGACCAAGCTCGTTAACTCGGCAAAGTAGATTGGCAAGTTTGACTAACTTTGAAAAAAATTTGCCCGATTAGTTAGCTCAGCAAAATAGGTTGGTAGAATTGTCCAACTTTGAGAAATCTTTGACTGAGCTAGTTAGCTCGGCAAAGTAGATTGGTAGGTCTGACCAACTTTGAAAAATCTTTGCCCGACTAGTTAGCTTGGCGAAGTAAGTTAGCAGGATTGACCAACTCTGGGAAAATCTTTGACCAAGCTGGTTAGCTCGGCAAAGTAGGTTAGCAGGATTCGCTAACTTTGAAAAATCTTTGATTGAGTTGGTTAGCTCGGCAAAATAGGTTGGCAGATCTTTACTTGGCTAGTTAGCTCGGCAAAGTAGGTTGGCAGGATTGACCAACTTTAGGAAATCTTTGACCGAGCTAGTTAGCTCGGCAAAGTAGGTTGGCAGGTTTGACCGACTTTGGAGAAATCTTTGCCCAGCTAGTTAGCTCGGCAAAGTAGGTTAGTAGGTTTATCCAAATTTGGAAAATCTTTGTTCGGCTAGTTAGTTCGACAAAGTAGGTTGGCAAGATCGTCCAACTTCAAAAAATCTTTGCCCGGTTGGATAGCTCGGCAAAGTAAGTTGGTAGGATTGTCCAATTTTGAGAAATCTTTGACTGAGCTAGTTAGTTCGACAAAGTAGGATAGTAGGATTGTCCTACTTTGAGAAATTTATGACTGAGCAATTTTGGTGAGCCTAGTTGGATGGGGCAAAGCAGCTCAGCTAGACAGAGTAATCCTAATCATGCACTATAGATAGAATTAAGAGACAATTAAGAAGGTAATTTGTGTAGCCAAATTGGGCCGAGCTAAGTTGGAAGGCGATCAAAGGCTTGACCGAAGCTAGGTTGGAAGGCGGTCAAAGATTTGATTGAAGCTATGTTCAAAGGCGGTCAAAGATTTGACCGAAGCTTGGTTAGAAGGCTATTAATGGTTTGACCAAAGCTAAGTTGGACGGCGGTCAAAGATATTTGACCGAACTAGTAAATGCCCATATTTCTGGACCTAGCTATTTCTTAGTGGCGGTCAAAGATGTTTGACTGAACTAGTAAATACCCATACTTTTAGACCTAAATACTTCATAGTCGTGGTCAAGGATGTTTGACCGAATTGGTAAATACCCAATTTTCTAGATCTAGCTACTTCCTAATGGCAGTCAGCACTTTGACCGAGCTACAAGGGAAGGAAGTCAAAGGACTGAGAATGGAGGTTTGACTAAGCTAGGAGAAGATCCACACAATGTCAACATGGTGGCGCGCCATGTAAGCCATGCACGGCGTTGTGTGTAGCACGGTTAAGCCAGTGCACGGTAGAAAGCTGAGCAAAGAGTTGTGCTATCTCACTTGGCTTGCAATGAAGAGGATGTTAAATGATAAGTATTATCCTTTAGGAATGTGATTACTAGGAGGACTCTACAAAGGAGATAGAGTTTTACTACGATTGTGCCATGAGGAATCTACAAAAACTCAAGCCAAACCCTCATCCCAGGTATTGCAATTCATACTCCTGAATTCACTGAGGTTTGGCGTCTTTAGTCTATTTGCTGACTTAGGCATCGAAAGGGGTTTTCGGTACACACCCGTTGGCTAGCTCATGCTTGTGATTTTAGGTGTCACAATAACGTTTGGAGGAGCGCAAATTTGATCAACAAGATTATATGAGTGAAGATTATTTCGTGCTCGTACAATAAAAATATATAACTTATATATATATATATATATATAATGGGAATTTTTACTTAAATTCATAAATTTAATCTCAACTAACTAATATTATCATATTACTACACAAACAAATACAATTTGTTTCTAATTTAATACTACCACACTAGTAATTTCTTTACTCAATTTTATTGAACTAATAATTTTATCTAATTTAATTTGACAAACAATTGGCATTTGAAGTGCACCATCTTTCACATGAGCAGAGGATGAATTTTGATAAAAATTTAAAATTAAAAAGGTGAGAAATATAAATTAAATATAAGCTTTTTTTTTTTTACCATTTCTTTTAATTTTTTTTTCTTTTTCAAATTTCTATCTAAATTAGAAAAAATATAATTCAGTGTATAAGACCAAAAAATAAGCAAAATATGAGAGGTGCAACTCAGAAAGAGGCAGGGTGCAACTTAATGCAACTCTGATGAGTTGCGTCCTTCCATATATATATATATATATATACTTATTCCATTATTAAAACTATAAAGTATGTGTCCAAACCAAACTTTTTTCTTCTTGACAGATAAATTAAACGCAAGTAGGACTAGCTCTCAATCTGAACCATTTTCTTGTGATTCCCAGTAAGCATATGTGGTCATCTCTGTTTTCTGGAGCTTTTGTGTTTGTTTGCTTTTGGGCATCCAAAGTTTTAATAGCAAAAAATGCTAAGAATTCATCCTTATAAATTTATAATTTATCCCGAATAAATTTACGTAGTGGAGATTAAATTGATAAAATATAGAGTTCATAAGTAAAATAAATTTGAACTATTAATTTCTTTTTCTGGATAAATTTTAGATTGATAAAAATGGATTTGTAGTGTTGTTGTTTAATATGAATTTTGTTAAAATATACCCTTCAAGTTAGTGTTGTAAATGAATCATAATTTTTTTTTTTTTAAGTACATTGGAAAGACCAAATGAATCATATTATTTGTGAGCTCGGTTCAATTTGATTTGTTAAGTAAATATACGAGTTCAAATTAAATTTTTATAGTCTTGTTTAATAAATGATTCGAGCTCAAGTTCAAACTCAAACTCGAATAAACTCAGTTCATTTATTTTTTATTTAAATAATAGAATAATTATATGATTTACATATTAAATAATGTAAAAATATTATTTATATATTAGCATTTTTTTTTTCATTATGGAGCTTGAAGGGCGGACCTAGGGCTAGGCATAAGTGGCTGCAGCCTAGTCCAAAATTTAAAAAAATTGTAAATTTTTTTTTTTTCAACCCATCCCAACCCATTCTCCCAGTCCAGCTCGGCCTCCCAACCCAGCCCCAAATAAGGGTCAATAATTTTTTTGTTTGTTTTTTAGATAGGCAGCCCAACAGTAGCCCAACACTTACCCGAAAAAATAAATAGACAGCCTAATAAGTTTGTATTTGTTTAAAGAGGCAACCCAAAAATATAAATAGGCAGCCCCATTAGCAGCTTCTCTCAGACTCTTTTTCACTTTCTCTTCTTCTCCTTCCCATCGGTGGTACAGGTACTGCTCTTTCATGACTTTGACCCCTTTTTTTTTCCTTTTTCTTAATCTTATTTTGGTTGAGAATGGATTTGACTAATCTTATTGCTCTTAATCTTATCTGACATTTTCATGACTTCACGGCCTGAATGGATTTTTTTTCTTAATCTTTTTTTCTTCTTAATCTTTTTTACTCTTAATCAAAAGAATCTTTTTTGCTTAACCTTTTGTTTTATATTGCTTTTAGTTTTTGAGCTTTGAACAGTTTTTTTTTGGACATATATCAAAATAATGAAAGCCTAAATAAAATTTTTATTGAGGATATATATAAAAACTCTAATATTTAAAATTATTGCTAATATACTCTAGTTTAATATTAAATAGGGCTAGTTTTTTTTTTTTTTTTTTTTTTTTTTGGGGGGGGGGGGGGGTTATAAATAATGGAACCTCCACCACTCAAAAAAGGTAAAACCCTTTTCTCATTCTATCAATCAAAACAAAAGTCTAGTAGTACAACATCCAATGTTGTTGAAACCTCATTTTTTGATGTGCAACCGCCATCCACGCCTTAAGCAAATAAACCAAGTGAATTTGATTCAATTGTTATTCAATGGAATCCTAGTTTACGCTTGCAAATTTGTGAATATCCGGTTGATCAACGGGATGAGGTTAGATGAGGTTATGTGAACTTGGGGCCTTATCAACCTAAACTTGAGTATCCTAGGTCCTTATTTGGAAAACAGAATCGCAGATTCTAACATATTTGGTTTAAACAATTTTCTTGACTAGAGTATTCTCCTTCAAAGGATAAAGCATATTGTTTTTCATGCTTTCTGTTTGACCAGCCAAATAAGTCGATTAGTCATTCTACACTTGTTAATGAGGGGTTTAACAATTAAAAGAGAGTAAATGATGGATCCAAATGTGTTTTTTTGCTTCATGTCAAACTTGCATCTTCATCGCATAGTCATTGTGTTATTAGTCATGACAATTTACAAAAACGTCCCAACACATTGAAAAAGTTTTGAATGCGCAATAAAAAGAAGAAATTTTGAAGAATCGAATGCGGGTAAAGGCAACAATTGAAACTATTAGAGTACTAGCTCTTCAAGGACTTGGTTTTAGAGGTCATGATGAAAGCTCGATTTCATTGAATCAAGGTAATCTAATTGAATTATTAAAGTTCAAGGCGAGAGGGAATGATGCACTTGAGAGCATTATATTAAAGAATGCTCCACAAAATGCCAAATACACTTCTCCGAAGATCCAAAAGGAGATTTTGTATATACTTGCTAATAGAGTTAGGAATATGATTTTTGATGAAGTTGCAGAATGTTATTTTTGTATTCTTGTTGATGAATCCCAAGACGAGTCTAAAAAAAAAACAAATGACCCTTATTTTGAGATACGTCAAGAATGATGGTTTTCTAGGGGAACGGTTCTTTGATATTGTGGGTGTCGAAAATACATTTGCATTGACTCTTAAAAAAGAGATATCGAATATCCTTTCTCGATTTAATCTATTCAAAACATGCGTGATCAAGGGTATGATGGTGCTAGCAATATGCTCGGCGAATGGAATGGACTTCAAGCTTTATTTCTTAAGGATTGCCCTTATGCATATTATGTACATTACTTTGCATATCGTCTGCAATTGGCCTTAATTGCGGCAGCAAAAGATGAGCCTAATGTTTGGCAATTTTTTTCTCACTTGAGTTGTATTGTCAATCTTGTTGCTTCTTCTCCAAAATACCTTGGTGAATTAAAATGTTTTCATAGGAGTGAGATTGAAAATATGTTGGCTAGTGATGAACGTCAATCTGGTAAAGGGGCCAATCAAATTAGTACCTTGCATTGAGCTGGAGTTACTCGTTGGAGCTCGCATTATGATTCTGTTAGAAATTTGATTGATATGTATGAGGCATCTTATGTAGTTGTTGAAAGTCTCAAGAAGAGTACAAATCAACAAATTTGCGGGCAAGCTAATGGTGCTTACAAAGTAATGAAGAGCTTTGAATTCATATTCATTTTGCACTTGATGGACAACATTTTGAGAATCGTGAATATACTTTGTCAAGCCTTACAACAGAAAACTCAAGACATCTTAAATGCGATGAAATTAGTCTCCACAACAAAAGCTCTCCTTCAAAAACTTAGACAAGATGATTAGGACATTTTTGTTGCAAATGTGGGGTCATTTTGCAATCAACATAACATTGCGGTACATGATATGAGTTCTCCTTATGAAGAGGGTACAAGTCGTCATCGTCAACAAGATCACATTATAATTGAGCATCATTATCACTTTGACATATTCAACTCTACAATTGATTTTCAAATGATGGAGTTAGAACATAGATTTAATGATGGGGTAATGGAACTTCTTTCTCTTAGCTTAGCTTTGGATCCTAGTGGCAATTTTAGATCTTTTAATGTGGATAATATTTGCAATCTTGTTGACAAATTTTATCCCTAAGATTTCACTTCTCAGGACATCCATGCTTTGAGATGTCAATTAATGCATTATAAGCTTGATGTTGTTTGTGACCTCGAGTTTTATAAGATATCTACCCTTGCCAAATTGTGCCGAGAACTATTTGTGATAGGAAAGTTTGAGCAGTACACCATGATCTACAAATTGACTCGTCTTGTGTCAATCCTTTATGTTTCTACGACGACTAAGGAAAGAGCATTTTCGGGTATGAAGCATGTTAAAACTTCCATTCGTAATTCAATGGAGGATGAGTTTCTTGCTGATTGCTTGTCTCTCGACCTTGAATGAGACCTTATTTTGAAAACTGATCTAGATTCTGTAATCGATAAATTTGAATCTTTAAAGACTCGTTGAGCACAACTTTGTTAGATTGTTGTAGACACCCCATTTTGACTGCCCGCAAGACTTAGGCATTTGGTTCGATACACTTGATGATGAAAGTTGAATTGTGTGCTTTGAATTCAAAGTGATTCGGATTCAGTCAGGCTCTCGAAATAACCTCAAATCTTCAACATTTACCTTGTTTGAACCTTTGAGTCTCATTTTTGGACCTTTTGCCACCATGAGCTGAGTTTGAACAAAAAAAAACAGGGAAGGGCATCAAGGCCCAACTGTGCATCAGTGATGGCCGACCGTGGCTATGAATGGCGAGCCGAGCCTTGGTGGCGAGAAACACTATTTTGGGTGAGAGACCACCAACTGTCCATTTTTGAAGATATTTATCACCTTTTGGGCTCAAATTCTATAAAAACGAGGTTCAGCCTCTGTTTTAGGGGTTGAACAAAATTTAGAAAGCCTGTATACACCTTGAGAGCTCCTCTCTCCTTCTCCTTCCATAACAAGAAACCTTTGAGTTAACCTAGCTCCCTTGTGTCATCTCCATACACCATACACAACCTTGTCTCACCATCTTGGGGCCTTGGTTGATCTTTGAGAAGCATAATTCAAGCTTGAGAGTGGGTTGAGACTAAGTTTGGGTCACAAACAAAAAGCTTACCCCTTGAGAGGTATAAGCTTGTTATCTTCTCTCTTGCTTTCATTTCTTTCATTTGCTACATAATTCTTATTGTTTTGTATTGTTTTGATCCCATTTGAAGTGTTTAAGTTTGGATTTGAAGAGTTACCAAAAGGGTAAAGAGAGTATGCTATTTCTACACCTTTACCTATAGCTCAAACCCTTACTTTTCCACTCTTTTTCTTTGATATCTACACTGATTTTCAGAGTTTTAAAAAGGCTAAAAAAAAAAAACATGCTTTGAGTTTGCAAAAGTGGAGGGGTTAGCCACCTCTCACTGTTCTTGCTTACTAGCCTTGCTCCTATCTTTGTTATTTAACTTTGTAGGCACTTTTCGTTAACTTTGAGCCTCTGTTTTTCATCTAATAAGGGCTGTTTGAGGGCTGTCCTAAGTTGTTTAATTGGTTCAAGCTTTGGTTAGTTCATTTGTTGTCTCATAACTTTGCATACATAACATGTTATATATTGTTCTAAGCTTTTCTTCAATTTATTTCCTTGTCTAAAAGTCTAATTTTAACAATCAATCTACCAGCCATCTCTTTCATTCTTGAGAATGATTTCAACCGATTGAGGTTGCTCAAAATATGTAAAAGAGACTCCTACCTAATGGCTTAATCTTTTCGGAGATTCATTGTCAATGGTATTAGTCTCTATCATGCTTTAGAAGAACCTCTCGCTTGACATTACTTCTTGTTTAGAGGACTTTAATACCACCATGGACAAATGGACTAAAGAATGGCAAAGCTTCATAAAATTGGCTTAAAACTTGGAACAACCCATAAAAAGAAAATGGTTAGAATCACTTGAACTTGGCCGAATGTTATGTCAAGTTCTTTGTGTCAAAAGTCGTCACATGCTAATTCATGGCATTTTGATGATTCTTGAAACGTTGCAACCTCCCTCTTTGAGTTCACTCTATGACAAGAGGGAGGGGTGGTCTTATTCATTGCGTTCATTGACTTTTGTCCAAACTTGTATCCGGAATCATCAAGCAATCAACTTGCTCGTTGATGGTTTTGGGACCAACTTCATCCTTCTCTCGACCCTCTCCATGACAAAGAAGGAAAGATGGGATAAACAGAGCTTGAGAACACTCTGTCTGCACTGATTCACCTCAAAATAAAAAAACAGAGTTTAGCACCAAATTGATGCACGGCCGGCCATCTGTAGACTCAACCGGCCATCATTAATGCACGGCTGGCCCTCAGTGTGTGGCCAGTAGTGCAGTTTTGCAGAAAACAGAGGCAATGGCTAAGGTGAAACAGAGTTGGCTTGGACAGACAGAGTAGCTCTCAGGCGCTGTACATGCACCCTTAAGATTAATTGTAAATTAATCTTATTGGAGTTAGTATTGTTGTAAGCCATTACTTATTGATAATTGGTATAGTTAGTTAAATTGTTGTAATAAAGTAGTTAATTAGCTTAGTTGTTAATTATTATTCATTCGCCAAGTTGTGTAATAATTAGTTAATTTGGATTATCGGACATTGATTCACACCTTTCTGCGTGAGGGATCAAACGTTGTAATAATGTGTATATCTTCCAACCCCACATCTTTCTCCCTTTTATTTATTCGCTTACAATGGTTAGTATAGAGCACGTTTCATTAGCATTCTTATGCCTTGCATCTACTTGTATTGCATGCACCGAGGCTCGGTTCATCATTCAAATTTGCATTGTCGTTTAAATAATTCTTTGAATACGTGCTTAGACCGTATGTTAGCAAATTGATTCACATGTCATAAATTAGTAGCCAAGCCTTGTATATCGCATGTGTTGCATTAGCCATAATCGCACAAAATTAGGAACATGCATACTTTTTTAATTATTTTGTTTTGTTTTGGCTAAGAGTACTAGGTGAGCTTTTTATTGTTTTAGCATCTTGCATTGAGTGTTTGTGCTGCCATGTTTAAAGCATGAATTCCATGAGGCTAAGTGCTTAATTGATACAACTGTCTGAATGCCAGTGGATGAAGGTTAATTACTTGAATTGGGACGGTTTGATTAAATGTCCATTTTAGCCCACTTTTTTAAGTGGCAAATTCACAAAACAATTTCAAAACAAAACATGAGATCAAATGTTCCAATTCTTGCAAATTAGTCTATATTTTTGTGTGCGTCACATAGTAATGTTATGCTAATAATCGGAACAAGAGCATATAATGTAAATAAGAAATACATCATGATTAGTAGAGGTCGATCTTTGATTGGGCGAGTGGGGTGCTCAATTTATGACCTTCCCCTTTCGTACCTAAGTTCCCAAGCCAAGACTCTTTGGTGATGACGGACTAATGGCCTTTGGCACAAGTATCGGGTTTCCTAAATTTCTCAAAAATATTTAGGTGGCAACTCTGTAATCTGGCAAAGCAGCCTATTTTTGGCATTTGATTCAAACATTGATTTTTCAAAAAGAATTGCCGGATTTGGACTTTTTTTGTGTTTTTACTATTTCACATTGCATTTGTGAAATCAAATTCAGAACCATAAGTGAAGTCCGAACTGTAGGGCTATTCGCCTTCCGAATGGAGCTTGGAAAGTCGAGCCACAATTATTTTTAATCAATAAATTTAGATATTAATTTAGATTGTATTATTAAATTCTCATTTTTTCTTATGTGATTATACATAAAATATATTGTATAATTTTATCTTAATATTAGTCCACTCCATCGACAAATCTTGAGTCCGCCCTTAGCTTGAGCCGGGCACAAATCTTACAAGTTGGCTTGTTTGTAACCCTACGTAAGGCACATGTGTCCGTACGACATAGGTCGGACGTGGGCTAATTTAAAACACATATCTCCTAGTTTCAAAATAATTAATTTTTTTTTAACAAATAGTAAAATAGTAAAAAAAAAAAAACAAAAAATAATAATAATAACACAGCAATATTGTGTTTTAAAAAAAAAATTACCAAACTGTTACAGTCAAATAAACCAGAGCAATGCTCACCCACACTTTTAGACCCAAAAAGCCACTCATAATGATGTGGCAAGAGAGTGGGGTTATATCATTGAATATGTAACAAATTAAAAATTGACATATATAATATTACATCATTGTGAGTATAATTATGGAAGTATTTTGTGGGTCTTAATTATTTTTCAATAAACAAATAGCAAATTTATGATCGTTAAAGTATATTATGGGTTTGGAAAGATGGTTAGGCTAAAATAGCTCACTAAAAGACAAGATAAATTAAAATAATCAATTAGACAAAATATCACATTCAATCCATAATTATTTTATTTGTACTTTCACAATCATCAAATCAATTACAAAAAAAAAAAAAAAAACTTTTTAAACACAACTATTTTAGTCAGGCTAAAAAAGTCAAAAAATCAAACAGTCAATTAAAACAGCCAACTTCCCAAACAAAATCTAAATAAATAAAAAAATTCCTTGCAACTCTATGTATATGAGTTTATTTAGCCCTCATTTGAGATGAGTTAATTTGGCCCGTCTTTTTATTTTTTGACTATTTTAACCTAGTTAAAAAAATTATGTTCATGATAAATTGACTCTTTTTTTTTTTAAATTGATTAAATGATTGTGAAAAAAATAATAATTATAATTTAAATATGAAAATTTATCTTATGAACTAAATTAATTTATTTTATCTTTATTAATTAATTTAACCAAAATAACTCATAAGTCAAGCATAGACAAAAATAAAAAATAAAAAATTACACTTCCCCATCCTTTCCCGTCATCCCACACCCCTCACCAAACCAAAATAATTTCAAATTGATTCTAAAATATTTTTTCCCTCTTTAACAGACTTTATCACTGATAAGTTTTTATTTTTATTTTTTATATATAATTTAAATTTTATTTAGAAAAGTGTAGAATTTAAAATTTATAAACTAAATTCAATTTTTTATTTATGGAGTTTATTTAATTTTTCACAGACAAATTTAAAATTTTGACTTGAGAGAGAAGCTCACGGTGTTGATCGCGTATCGTGAATGAGATTGCTTTCTTATTCGATGAGAAAACTATATACCCTTTTGTGAACCAGAAGTCATTATTGTACGGCTTGCATAACAGAAATTATTGTGTAACTCATGAAAATAATTTCAGATTTTATTTTAATAATTTTAATAATTACATTTTTAAAGAATATTGAATATATGTAAGTATTAAACTAAATATAAATGCGTGTTGATGAAGAGTTTATTGATGTCTGATCAATTTGATTATTTATATGTATATTCTACTAGATATTCTTTGAAAATTAAACGGTTCAAATCATAAAAATAAGGCTCAAAATTTTTCCCATGAGCAGTGCAACAGTCATTGTCGTGCAAGCTACACAACAGTGACTCCAACTCCCCATTTCAGGGAATCTAACTTTTTTTAGTAATACAATTATTACATTTCAAAAATACTAATTCTTCAAAACTACTTTGGCTTTTTTTTTTTAGAATATCAATTGTCATAATTATACTTTTTATGTATGAATTTAAAATAAGAGTAAAATAAGAAATTTATAATATTTTAGTATTTAATTTTTGAAAAGAAACTAATATTTTGATTTTTAAAAAAAGTCTGATATTTTGAGACAAAATTAAAAAAAGAAATTAAGATAGTGCTTGGTTTAGTTTTGGACTTGTGATTCTAATAAAAAAAACGACAATGCTATGTAGCTCAAATTTTGTGGCTCAAAAGTGGCTCAAACGACCAAAACGACGTCGTTTTGAGTACAGAACAACATAAAAATGGCTAAAACGACGTCGTTTTGGCTATTTGAGCCACTTTTGAGCCACAAAATTTGAGCTACGAGACATTTTCCTAAAAAAAATTTAAAACTTTTTTCAAAACTCGTAATCAAACACTCAATTTAAAAGCTATTTTCAAAACTAATAACCAAACACACAATTCAAAAACTATTTTCCTAACTCATAACCAAACTCTTTTCAAAACTCTATTTAAAAAAAAATCAAAATTATTTTTTATTTTGTTCTTTAAAATTATTTTTTATTTTTTTGAAAAAATATAAAATTTCAATAAGAAAAATATTTACGCTAAAAAAATAAAAATAATTTTTTTAAATATTTAAAAAAATAAAATTAAGAAAATTTTTAAATATTAAAAAAAATAAATTCAAAAAATTTCAAAATACAATTCAAAATTCAGGCTTTGTTTGGAAAGTTGGGTTGACTTTTTGATGATTTTAGCTTGAGGTTAAAAAGTTCATTTGAGTTGAATTTTTTGACTTTTGTGAGAGGAAAATAAAATAATTATAGTTTGAATGTGATTTTTTTTAAATTTTTTTTTTTATCTTTTTATGACTAAGGCCAAGTTTGCCAACTCAAAAATAATCCATCTTTTTATCTTTTTTTTATCACATCATTTCTCTACTTTTCTGCACATTTTTTCCTAAAAAGACAAAAAGTACACTTATTTAGATTATCTCAAATAACTCCTAAAAAATTCACCAGCCTCAAAAAAATTACCTGCCAAATGAGGACTCAAAACATAACTCAAAATTTATAATGAAATAATTTTTTTATTTTCAAAACTCAACTCAGAATGTAACTTTACACTTAAATTATAATTTTAAAATTAAATCAAACAGAACTTAATATTTTGAAAAATATATATATATATATATATATATTTGGCACGTTATTTATGAGTGATTTGAAATGTTCTAAATAAATATATTTTTTGATTTTTTATTATAAAAAAAGTGTAAAAAAATAAAAAAAATGATTAGAAAAGTTTTTAAAAAAATATATGAATTAATGTGACCTAAATAAATATATATAAATAAAAAATACACTTTTTTTAATTTACCCCAAACACTTACTTAAAAAGACAACATAAATTTTTTAACTTAATAAGACAAAATATCACATCTGAATCATAATCATTTTATTATTTTACAAAAGTAAAAAAAATTTATCCCAAACCAGATTTTTTACTCCCATAATCTACTAATATTTTGGGTATTGGATGCTGGAGAGAGTCGAGAAGCTTAGCACTTTGGATATCTCTCCTTTTGTCTCCCCTTCTCCTTCCACTTTCCAACCCCCCACATGTTCACTTTTCACTTCAGTCCTTGTTATATAATACCCCCACACCGCTCCATCCACCCTCCCCCACCTCCTCTGTCTCTCTACCTCTCTCTCTCCATGACTCGTCCACCTAGATTTCTCGGCGGCGTCAGCTCATCTTCATCTTCCTCTTCCTCAGCCACTGCGGCGGCGCAACCCCCGGAGGCCGTAGCCGTCGAGTCGGACTTCGTCGTCATCCTCGCCGCCCTACTCTGCGCCCTAATCTGCGTCGTCGGCTTCATTGCCGTGGCCCGATGCGCCTGGCTCCGCCGCAGCACCTCCTCCTCCTCCGCCGCCGCCCCCAACAAAGGCCTCAAAAAGAAGATCCTCCAGTCGCTTCCGAGGCTCACTTACGACTCCTCCGCCGCCAACTCCAAGCTCGGCGAGTGCCCGATCTGCCTGGCGGAGTACGCCGACGGGGACGAGATCCGCTTGCTTCCTCAGTGCGGCCACGGATTCCATGTCGCCTGCATCGACACGTGGCTCGGATCTCACTCCTCATGCCCGTCGTGCCGCCAGATCCTCGCCGTGGCTAGGTGCCGGAAGTGCGGTGATTGTCCAGAGGTGGAGGTGAAGGCCAGAGAAGACGGCGGTTCTTCGAGCGGCTTCTTACCAGTTTGAGAGAGTAAAACAACAGATGAAGATGAACCAAAACAAAGCCCAGCCAACCAGTCCGTGACACCAAGGCAAGCCAAGTAGTAGAAAGAATTGATGTGAGGGCTTCTTTGTCTGGTAGTTGCATACAAATATTAAATTTTACAGAGAGAAATCATGATCACTACTAGTGCCAGATGATTTGGATAGACATGAAGAGGCTCAAACAGTTGGCCCTAATACTTGTTTTGAGTACATAAATAGCCAGCGATGGTTAGGAAGAGGATGAGAGTGTCCATGCTTTTGTCAATCTTTGTACATAATGTTGCTTCTCCTCCATCCATGTTGTAATAGATTGGTAGGAATGAACGATGCCATTGCCTCTCCATTTCCGAGAGTACTTATTCATTTTGTATTAATTGGGTTTTGTTTTTATTAAAAAAAAAAGAAATTGCAATACTCAGATAATTTTATGGAACATCACCACGTGATAGGTAGCTCGTGGATCAGGTTGGATTCGATTCGATGGCCTTCTATTCGTCACTCATCCAATCTATCCAAACTTTAGGATTGTTTTTAAGAAAATGGTTAAAAGTTAATTTTTTTTTATTTTTTTTTAAAATATATAAAAAAAATTGTGAGAGATAATAGATTTTATAATAGATTAAAAGTTGAGGGGTAATTTTTAATTTATTTTTAAAAAAGGCAAACTAAAAAAAATGTATGTGTATTTGCATACTCAAATTATTGAAATTGTGTATTTTGTAACAGATTGTTTAGCCTCTTCAATTTTGGCACCCTTGTAAGAGCATCTCCAATACACTAAGTATATAATACTTGTTAGTTAAAATGCTTAGTGTGATTCATTTTTTTCAATTTCAATGCACTAAGCATATGATTAGGTATTTTGATTCAACTCATATTCACTAGTTACATGTAGCTAGCTTTCAACGCTAGGCAAAATGTATTCAATCATTAGGATCATTTCCTTTTATCTTTGTTGTTGACGTGGCATTCTATAAAATTAATAGTATTTGGATAAATAGCTAAAATAAAGAGCATGATTGAAGTAAAAACATAAAACAGTTGATAGGCAAAATAAAATATGTACTTTATAGTAATATTTAGATAGATAAAATGCCTACTACCATTGGAGATGCTCTAAGTAAGTATGGGCGGATTCATAATTTTCATATATGGGGCGAATATATATATACTTACAAAAATTTTAAATACAAAATGTGGATTGCAGTATTAATTTTTTACCGATATATAAAAAGTAAAAATAAGATGAGAATATATATAAATAAGATTTTTTTTATCCATATTGAAATAAATTATTTATTAAAGTGAGATATCTTGAGTTATATTTGATACTCTTTCATATCATTAAAAGCGTCTACGATAGAATCAAATAACTATACATTAATCCCCCCCCCCAAAAAAAACTAGTTAATATTTTATTTTATCATATAGAAATAAAGCTTGTTATCAATGGCAATTATAAAAAAATTATTAATTTTATTATATTTTGTCTAATATTTTTAAAATTTTTACTTTAAGCCAATATTTTATAAATATAGAAAATCAACCACTTAGGGTGTGTTTGTTTTGAAGGATTAGGATGTGGAATTATACTATTAATGTCACCGGACTAATAGTTCATTGTTTGTTTCAAAAGTTTTACTCCAGACTATTAGTCCCATATTTGTGGGACTATCATATCCCATGGGGGGTGGGATAGAAACCATGGGATAACTCATCCCACGGAATTAGACAATGAAATTACATTTTTGCCCTGTAGTATTTAATTATGTATTATATTTAGTAAAATTCAAGAAAATTTAAATGTTTCAATTTAAAAATAAAATAATTTTATTTAATATTTATTTTTTATTTATTTAATTTTTTAAAATATTTTTTATAGATATTTTATTGATGTTTTGTTTTAAAATTTTGTTTATATTTTATTTAATTTCATTATTTAAATTTTAATAAATGTTTTATTTTGTTTCATTATTTAATTATTATTATTATTTAAAATTTTAATTAAAAAATAACTTATATTTTTATTGATATTTAATTTATTTAATTTTTTAAAAATAAATTTATTTAATTGTGCAAAAAATAAAATAAAATAAATTTTTATTTAATCTAGCTAAAAATAATTAAAATATTAAAGCTATGTTTAATATTACTATTATTTAGTAAATAATTGAAAATGATAAAATAGTCATTTGAGCCTTTATCCTTCTTCATAATATCCCAAACAAATATTGGATAACTAAAAATAGTTCAATCCAGACATTTAATCTCATGACTAAACAAACATAGGATACAAATCCAGTTCAACCAAATAGTCCGGGGACAATATATCCCAGGACTAATAGTCCGATAGATTACAATCCCTCTTATGCAGCCCGTTCAAACAAACGCACCCTTAAATTTTAAAATAAAAAATCAAAAGAGAATGACCACTTAAAATTTGTAAAAAAAAAAAAAAAAACTTAAGGGGCAAACATCTATAATTTAGAGATAATTATAATTAATACTATTATAATAACAAAGTTTTTGAAATCGTAGGGGAGTGCGTTGAGTAATGCTAGTGACCCTAAAAATTCTACCAAATGTCTCACATGGGTGTGGGACCTACACAATGTGGGTCCCATGTGGGTCCCACACCCATGTGAGAGATTTGGTAAAACTTTTGATAGAATTTTTGGAACTTCTAGCATTTTTGGAGTGCGTTAGGGGTGGGCAACGGTTTATCCGGTCCGCAAAAACCGTCCAACCCGCCCAATCCGCATACAAATGGGCAGTTTCGCAAATACAATGCGGGTGGATGCGGTTGAAAATATGACATCTTTGCAGGTTGCGGGCGGGTTGCGGGTCCGCAACCCGCAAGAAACTGGCCGCACTTTATTTATTTATTTATCTCAACTATTGATTTCATTTCTATATCCCACCAAGATATTTTTGTCCAAAACAAAACACCCTTTATTTTTTGAACTTACTCTAGCATTACATTTACTAATAGTATTATATCAACTGAAACTGAATAAATACTTATCATATTATTATTGTTACATAACTGAACTTGTTCTAGATGAATTGTGATTGGAAATTTTAAATTTCTTAATGAATATGGAGTTATAGTTTATGATTTTGAAATATATGTTTATGTTAGTTTATGATTTGTTTTAAAATTTTGAATGATTTGTTTGTGTTACGAATTGATTTTGTTGTATTTTTAATTTTATAAGTTTAATTCATTAATTATTAGTGTTGGAGCATTTTAGAAAATGGGGAGAAAATGACCCAAAATAAATATTTACAAAATAGGAAAAAAATAAAGCTCAAAAATAATTTTTTGAAGAAAAAAGTCCAATCCGCAAACCGCCCGCAACCGTCCGCACATCCGCGAACTCTATCTGCACAAATCGCAAATCGCACTACGAACGGTTACGGATTGTCCTTTTCCTAAACTGTATAGATGCGAGCTGGTCCAAATCGATTCGCAAACCGTCAAAATCCAAACCGCAAACACCACTAGAGTGGGCGATCGTCTCTGGCTCCCTCTGTGTCCATCCCTGCTGGCAAGCTGTCGAGGAATTGAGTAAAGGGAAAAATTATGGCGTATATCTCTCAAAAATATATACTTTGTAATTAAAGAAAAAAATGACAAAAAATTAATATTTTTTGATTCATAACTTAAAAGTAAAAACATATATATAACCAAACATCTCATAAGTCATAATTAAAAAAATATATATATAATTTAAGGGTGCATATAGTAAGAGATGTGCATGATAGAATTTCCCGTGAATAAATTATACTAACCAACTTTGGAGAATATAAATTGACATTGATATTTACAAATTTGATATAATTACACAAGACTCTTTAAAGATTTTAATTTATATAACACTTAATTTATTTTTTATTGATAATTTGATAGCACTATGGATAAAAAAATATACATTATTATCTTACTAACATTATGTTAAATTTGTAAAACGTATTGTATTTTCATTTAAATCTCAAGGATGGTTTTATATAATTTAACCAAAAAAATTATAGGTAGAATAATGTGGATTATTTTTGTTAGATAATTGAAAGATAAAATAATATTTAGTTCATTGGAATGCAGATGTGGGTGTTGATTTCTGACCACATAACCAAACGGGGAACTCAGCTGAAGAGCACCTGCAGAATAGAATAAGTCCGAACAATCTGTCTCAGAAAGATAAGAATCCGACGGTGGTTCGTCCACCTGGGAGCACTCCGACGTTCAAGTTAGTAATCAAATATCTCTCAAAGATATTAAATTGTGTTTAACTCACAAAAAAGAATTTATTACTCACAGTTTAACACACATATCTCAGACCCACGGGGGTGCTTTGCTTTTATAGCCAGCATTGACATGATCCTTGTAGAAGCCTCACTTTAGTGGATTCAAGCTTAATGCTCATCCTAGACTCTCAGCTAGATAGGGATAAACTCCCTAAGAGTTTTATCTTTATCCAGATTGAGATCCTCCTCTATTCTAGGACTCTTCCGCAAATAACCTCAACCTAGCCGAGATAACCTCGGCATCAAGACCAGGCCACGTGGCACCTCGGCTGACACTTCGGCATCACCTTGGCCACATGCTGTCATTCACAAAATATGTCCTCACAACTGCCCCCTAAGTTGTAAGACCTCAGCAATCTGAGGTGATGGAACCTCCATCACTTGTTCATATACTATGTCGGCCAAAATTCATTCCTTCTCCACGACCGAGATCATTACTCGTCGGCTTCAAGTACCCAAGACTCGACTGTCCATCTTTACCAATGATCAAGAACCAAGAGTCAAGTTCTTTTAATATCTTAACCGAAATCGTTCATCTAGCCGAGGTTTTTGCTTTATTAATCAAGAACTCCAAGAGTTTTGATTGTGTATAAGCTGTCACGCACGGTTTTCTCAACCGTTTCCTCCACCCGTCCCTTTCTCATTCGTTCATACCTAACACGCACTATCAGGTTGCATCGTTTCTGTACACGCCGCCTGACAAGCACATCGTCCAAGGCATCCCATTATGTTTTGCCGCATTTTCTGTATTTGACAAAATTCTTCATTCTCTCTCCGTCTTTTCACTTTTGCAATTCACAATTTTTCCTCGTCTCTCAAACTCTCTCTTTCTCTAACATTTCCAAATCTTCCATTGTTGCGCTCACGAGCTCTCTGCACCTGCTTCGTTCACCACTTCCGACGAGCTTTTTACTATCTGGTCACAGCCGTTATCATCGTCCAACTCCGGCGAATCTTATTCTAGCGTCTGTGTTCTCGGCCCCATTTGGTAAGCTCTTAGTTTCACTATCTTCTAGTTCAGTCTTCCATTGTTCTAAATATATACTAATACTATATCTATTGCCATTGAATTCATTTTTATAGTTGTACTTTGTTTCTATCTTCATGATTTGGTCATCATTTCTTGTTCTTGCATCATAATTTGTTCCTAAGTTCTAGAGTATTTGTATTGCTTATGGTTCTTGCACATTGCCTTGCACACACTCACTCAGTGTTTGTAATTTTCCATGTTCTTCGATCGTCACGGTTTACCGCTGTGCTCGCCACATTGTTGCTCTTTTGATTCTAAATCATGTTCCCTTTCTGTTTTTCTTGATTATTTTCAGATTTGTTGTATTTGATTCTTGCTTCGCCATAGTTTAGGTTTGGGATTTTGATCTTAGAACTTTATTTCTTAGGAAAATTGGAACCAATTTCACCGTAGACCTTCACAATCCTCACCTTAGTGCTCTCTAAGGTCTAGTCGAGGTTTTCAAACCCTACCAGTTTCTTCTCTCTAAAATCCATCTCAAAATGCTCTAAGCCGAGATCATGGGTATGCTTAGGTGGATGGTAGACACCCTGGCAAAAAATAGAGTATTTTCGACAAGAGTTTTACATCCCAACCGACGTTTAACTCATGTTGGTTAGGGAGAAGGACTCCATCATGCCTGATGGAGATTCCATGCATTTCCCAGTAGTTGCCTTCATAGAGTATGGACTTAGGTTTCCCTTAGACACTCTCTTTCGAGAAATCCTTCATTATTACAAACTCAACCCCATACAACTTGCCATAAACTCAAGTAGGGTAATCAATAGCATAATCAAACTAGCACACCGAGAAAAGGCTAAGATCACATTAACCGACATCCAATTTTGTTACACAATGTGTGGCCTTAAGTCTGAAAAAGGCTACATATACTACCTCAAGCCCAGGTCCACTGCCTAGAAACTAATAGCCGACCTCCCAAACTCTAATAAGGGTGCTGGAGATGATTACTTCATCGTCTTGGGCAATTGGCAATTTGTGCCTGACGACGATCTTCATCTCTATCCTCTATGCCGATCAATTTTTAAAGAGGGTGATGGTAAGAACTGAGTCATCCCATAACCCTATTTCTGCTAAGACATGCCAACTCTTTCATCTGTACTAAATGTCTTGTGCTTTTTGCTCTTTGTAGCCTTGCCTCAGCCAACGAAGGATTTCTGCCAAACCTTCTTCCTTAGTCCTAATCTGAAAAGACTTCTAAGTTTGGATATCAATAAGCGCAAGGCCCCTTTGCTGCTTAATTATATCCCTACCTATAAGTCTGTTTTCCCCGACGTTCCCCGTCGAAGCAAAACTCCCCCATCTGCATCAACTCCACCAGTTGTTTCCTCACCAAGGCTAGATTAGGCCTCTTCCTTAGATCCTGTAAAGCTGCCATCTACGTCTGTCCCCCAGCTTATCCTAACATCTCAGCGTCGACGTCGACATCAAGCCTCACCCAACACGCCTACAGGGAGAACTCGTAGTCGCAAGCGCTAAGATTCTGAGACATCGACGTATGATCTAGCCAATCCTCCAACTGCTTTGTCTGCCATTCACTTTGGTACTCAAGTTACTATTGCCTCCATTGTCGACAACATGGGTTGCAACAAAGCCATTGTGGAAGACTTTCTGGCCGACTTGCCGGGGGTGGTAACTGTTCAGTCTTACTCCATATCTCAAACCCAATCCAAGCCAAAACCAAAAAGGGTAAAGAGGGCTAAGGCAAAAGCCTTTGTCACCCAAGTTGGTACTAATGACACCCTGCCAATCTCAAAATTGGCTGAGGTTGAGAAAAAAACCTCTATTGCTGAGAAACGGTCTGTTGAGACCACAACTTCTGATGCCACTCCACCAAAGAAGCCGAGGTCCGAATGGCCAGAGGGTAGCAATAGCTTCCTCCGCGATCAGACCAGGGCACCCGAGGTCATGGTATGAGTTCGTCCATTGACAGCCAGCGATAGTACAATCAAGAGCGTCAAGGTTAGTGCCGATCTGTCGACTGCTGTATTCCTTCCCGTCAAAATGAATCTGTTACCCAAAAAGCAACCTAAGAGGGGGGTGAATTAGGTTTCTACAAATTAAAATTAATAATATCCCAATAAAATTAACTACTAGTACAACAAATTATTAACAAGCACAATGATGAACTTAGCAATAAATGATCAAGCAAAATAGCAATGAAGTATAACTAACATACAGGGTAAACCAAATGATTAACACATGAATATTATATAGCTATAGCAGTAGTAGGAAAGTAAAGAGACTAGGAAAGAGGAGACAAACAGATTTATAGTGGTTCGGCTTCAACCAAGCCTACATCCACTCCTCAAGCTTCACTTAAGATTTTTCACTATTTTCTAGCTTCACAGGAGTGCTAGCAACCTCATAAACATGGAGCAATCCTCCATAGATTTTACATAGATTTCACAAGCCCAAAACCCTTGTAAATCTTAAGTGATTCACAATCATTCTCAAGATTTCAAGAACACAATGTTTGTAACACTTTTATAAGATGAAATGGTATTTTTGCTTTCAAAGAAATCTTACAATAAACATCTCTCCTAGATGGATATACAAAATGAAGCTCTGGTTTTTATGTAAACCTTACACAGGAAAGATAGGCTTAAAGCTATACGTCTCAATGTATAATTTATGAAAGAGGATGTAAACAAAAATTGAAGAACACTCCTCAGAGAATTTTTTAGAGAATAGATGTGAGTGATTATAGATCAAAGAATATTTTTTGGTTTTTTTGTAACTTGTTTACATTAGAGACTTTGGTATATATAATGAAACTTATAACCGTCGTATTCATTTGAATTTATGGCCGTTTATAGCCATTGTATTCATTTGAATTTATAGCCGTTGCACTCCATCATTACTAATTTGAATATTTTTCACTCTATCATTACAAATTTGAATATCTTCCATTTAAACCTTTTGAACCTTTTGGCTTGCTGCTGTGTTGGGTTGTTTGAACCTTTGTTTTTGGCTGTTTAAACTCTTGATTTAATCAAATATTAAATACATTCTAACAACATTTAGGATAAATGTTTAGGTGAGAAATAATGGGACAAAATAAATTTTGAATATATTTTTCTCTTTCAAATAAATCATCAAAATAAATTTTGATTCTATTTTTCTTTTTCAAATAAACTAAAATATAATTAAATAAATTATCAAAATAAATTTTGGATTCTATTTTTCTCTTTCAAATAAATTAAAACATAATTAAATAAATCATCAAAATAAATAAGTCTAACAGAATCATATGGCCGATCTTCACGAATATGAGAACTTCGGCCTCATGATGCAGCACTTCGTCTTGGTAAGTCTCTTTACTTTATATTTTAAAGTTTTTCCAACACTTAGCCAAATTTTTACTAATCTATTTTATTTCTTGTAGGCCATTCAGCATGTGCACTTCTGTGCGGTTAAGACCGAGATAATGAGGAAAGAATTGGTGAAAAAACTCAAGAAGCAACCAATCTCCTTTCCTCTCTCAATCAAGCCAAGGCCAGCAACCGCCACCTAATGGACAAGGCCAAGGCTGCAAGAGCTGCGCAAACTGAGGCCGAAAACAAGTCCAATAAAGCTGGAGCTGCAATCGAACCTGCCAAAGCCGCCGAGGCCAAAGCTATTCTAGCTGAGGAAAATCTAAAGAAGGCCTTGGATAGCAAAGAGGCTGAGATCAAGGCGGCTGATGAAAAGGCCTATGCCGAAGGTCAAGCCAACGTCAGTGACGCCTATAGAGCCCAGGTTAGCCAAACCTGCAACCGGGGTTATCACCTTGGTTGGTCTACAGCCCTCAACAAATTATCTGTCCCCATGGACTCTGACCTCCGAGATATTAGTAAACTCCAAGTGTTTTTTCCTTTAAATCCCAAAGAGTCAGGTGAGGAGGCCAACAAATAGGAAACAGACGCTAAGGAAGCCGAAGAAGAAGAGGTGGTTGCCGTTGGGGCCAAGTTTTCAACATTGAATGATCAAGTCCTGGACTTGACTCATGATGAGGAGGAAGATTTGGTTTCCAAGGGTGCTTTTCCCAAACAAACAACTTCTGAGGCTGAGGTCCAAGCAGCCAAGAAGAGTTTGGACCAAACCTTGCTAGAAATTAACGCAAAGATAGCAGCAGAGAAGGAAGCCACATTGCCAACCGAGGTTGACACAATGCCAACAACGGAGGTTGAGCATTCTGAGATCAATGCCCATGTCTCCAACACTTAGGATTTTTTTTCTTTACTTTGACCTTTACTTTTGAACAGTTGTAATTTTTGTAACTTTGGACAAATGTTCTTTTTTACCAGGCCGAAGTGCCTTTTTGCTTTTGAACAAGTTTCTTCTTAAATGCATGCATGCCTTCTTCATTCTTTCCTAAGTGTTTGAATGCTTTGCTTCATGTATGCTTACTGCTTTCCTTCTATACACGTTTCCATACTTAGAATATTTTTGCATTTCTTCAAAGTACACCTTAACTGTATAATTACCTGAAGTTGGAATACAAGTTTCACCTCGGAGAAAAACCTTTACTGTTTTTCTCGGCCAACTCTTAAAAATATTTCAAAATATTTCTTTGTTTTCTTTGAACAATCGTTCAACAAGTATTGCATCTTTACCTCTGTCTACTGTCTTCTATCAACGCTTTACCCTTCCAAACTTTCCAAACTTGACAACTTGGTTGGTTATCTCGGCTAATATGCAGCTTGGATACTTCTTTCCTCATTACCTTGGCTAACTTCAACTTATAAATTGTTCTGAAGTTTCAACAAGTGTCAAGCCCATTTCTGAAGTTTTAACAAGTGTCAAGCCCATTCTAACTTGTAAATGTTTCTAAAAATTTCAACAAGTGCCAAGCTCTCAAGTTTATTTATCATTCCTGCTCCCAGCTCCCTAATGTGAACCTAAGTTCCACTTAAGTTCACATTATGCATTTATAGTCTTTCGCCGAAGTCAGATTAAACCAAGGACTAGGCGAGGTGTTAAGCCTTGGTTTCTCTATTAATCCAACTAAAGAAAACTTAGTTCCATTTTGAGTTTACCTCTGTCGACATGGCAAGTCCAAGTTAATTCAACTTAGTTCAACTCTATTATATGCAAGTATAATTCAACTTTTTCATATAATCAGTTTAAGTTACTCGTCATGTTTCATTCAGAAACATCGCCGACTTAGTTCAACTCTATTATATGCAAGTATAATTCAACTCTGCCATATAATAAGTTTAAGTTATTCGTCATGTTTCATTCAGAAACATCGCCAACTTAGTTCAACTCTATTATATACAAGTATAATTCAACTCTGCCATATAATAAGTCTAAGTTATTTGTCATATTTCATTCAGAAACATCGTCATAGGATTGGTCAGCCTTATCGCACAAATTTCAAATTCAAATTCAAAAATCAAACTAGCATTTTATTATTACGTCAGCTAATAAAATTGTGACATAAACTTTGAAAAATAAAAAACTAATGATAAAAAAAACTTCAAATTGCAAGTGTTCTAGGGTTTTGGCAACTCTTTGTCATCAGTGTCTTCAAGCCAATATGCCCCACTATCGGCAACCGAGATGATTCTATAAGGCCCCTCCTAGTTTAGAGCAAACTTGCCCTCCCTAGTATCCTTCTTGTTGCCAACAACTTTCCTCAGGATGAGGTCCCCAATTTCGAACTTCCTTGGGTTGACCTTCTTGTTGTAAGCCCTAGCAAGCTATTGCTGGGATGCCCCCATCCGAATTGCTGCTCTCTCCCTCTTTTCTTCCAATAGATCCAAATCTTGGGCTAAGAATGCCTCATTGGTCCCATCTTCCACTCCCTAGGTTCTGATTCCAGGGATGCTGACTTTCATTGGGATAACTGTTTTAGTGCCATAAGCTACGGCAAAAGGAGACTCCCCAGTTGATTTTCTAGCGCGTAGTCCTATATGCCGAGAGCACATTGGGTAACTCTTCCACTCACTTCCCTTTTGTTGCTTCCAACCTCTTCTTGATCCCATCCAAGATAGTTTTATTGGATGCTTTTGCCTGACCATTACTCTGAGGGAAACTTGGAGTGGAATAGTAGTTCTTGATTTTGTACTTTGCACAGAAGCTTTTAATTAGCTTACTGTCAAACTGTGTACCATTATCTGCTATTATTGCCCTTGGAATCCCAAACCTGGTGATAATGTTCTTCCATATGAAGTTCTTCACATCAATATCTCGAATCTTCGCAAGGGGTTTAGCGTAGTCAGTTGCTACCAGTAGAAACTTCATTTGCCCAGTCGCTTGGGGCAATTATCCAACAAGATCCATGCCCCACTAGAAAAATGGCCAAGGGCTAGATACTAGGTTCAAATTAGCTGCTGGTTGATGTATCAAAGGTGTAAACCTTTGACACTTCTTGCACTTTCTGACGTAAGCTTCAACATCCTTCTACATGTAAAGCCACCAGTGCCCCTGAGTGATGACCCTATGAGCAAGTGATTTGCCCCTAGCATGATTTTCACAGACTCCTTCATGGATCTCATACAGAAAGTCCTCAACTTGGGAGGGATGTACACATCTCAAAAGGTGTCCAGTGAAGAATCTCCTGTAGAGATGGCCATATGTTGTTAAGCTGAACCTGGTTGACTTCAATTTGGTCTTGTGTGCCTCTTTTCGGTCTTCTGGCAACTTGCCATCCCTGAGGAACATTACTATGCACACACATGACTTCGTACTCTGCGATTTGGGGCTCCACACTAGGGCCTGACAAATAATCAACCATTATGGTCCTTGCCTCACTTGATTTCATTGCACTAGCCAAGTTTGCTAAGACGTCGGCGTGACTGTTGTCATCTCGGCTAACTTACTGTAGTCGGCAATCCTGGAACAGTGCTAGCAATCTGACAACCTCTTTTACATAGGCTATCATTCATTCATGTATGGCTGCATACTCGCATGTTGCCTGCTTCACAATAAGTTGGGAGTCACAGAAGGCTACCACCTCATCGGCCTCCATTGCTGCTGCCAACTTCAACCCTGCAATCAATGCCTCATACTCTGCTTCATTGTTTGAGGCCTTGAATCCCAAACGAATAGATTGCTCTAACATTTGCCCATCTAGCGATACTAACACTACTTCTGCCCCTGCTCCTTGACGGTTTGAACTTCCATCAACAAACAGGTGGAAGGAGTTGCCGATGTAGACGTCGCAGGGCTTTGGTTTTTCTTCTTTCTTCTATTTTTCTATAGTTAGGTTTTTGGGCCCCAATTGGGTTTCTTCTTGCTCCCCTAGGCATCCCAAGCCGTGACTCATCGGAGTCCGATACGGGATGGCACCAGGGGTGAACTCGGCAACAAAGTCGGCCAGAACCTGGCCCTTAATTGTTGCTCTAGGCCTAAACTCCAAGTCATATTGGCCCAACATTATTGCCCATCTGGCTACCCTACATGTTAGATCTTCTTGTTACAACAGGGACTTCAAAGGATGCTTAGTCAGTATCACAATCTTGTGGGCTTGGAAGTAGTGATTTAGTTTTTTCGAAGCCATCACCAGGGCTAGTGTCAATTTTTCCAGGGGTAAGTACCTTGTCTATACACTTGCTAGGGTTTTACTCACATAACTGCCCTTTGTTCTTCCTTTTTCTTCTCTGATTACCACTGCACTCATTCCGTGTTCTGAAATAGCCAAGTATAAGAACAATTCTTCTCCAGGTATTGGGTTTAACAGAACTGGAGCAGTTGTCAGGTATTTTTTCAAGTCGGCCAAGGCAACTTCGCACTTCTCTGTCCACAAAAAATTTATGGCTTTCTTTAATAAACTAAAAAATGGTTTACACTTATTTGAACTTCTGCTAATGAACCTATTCAGGACTGCCGCCTTGTCGGTCAAAATTTGGACCTGCTTGGTTGACGTCGGGCTCATTAAGCCAAGAATGGCTTTGATTTGATCTAGGCTTGCCTCAATGCCCCTTCTAGTGACCAAGTACCCTAAGAACTTACCAGACCCGACTCCAAATGCACATTTCAAAGCATTGAGTCAGAGCCGATATGTTCTTAAGATATCAAAAACCGCCTTCAAGTCAGCCAAATGATTCCCAGGTTCTTTGGCCTTCACGACTATGTCATCAATGTACACTTCTACTCTCTTGCCAATTAAATGCCTGAACATCTTGGTCACTAACCTCTGGTAGGTTGCTCTCGCATTTTTTAACCCGAAGGGCATCACTCTGTAGTAGTACAGCCCTTTTGGGGTGATAAATGCAGTCTTCTCCTCATCAGGGGGATACATTGCTATTTGGTGGTATCCCCTATAAGCATCCAGGAAGCTCATCCTCCCATGCCCTGAAGTGGCATCTACTAACTGATCAATCTTGGACAGTAGGAAACTATCCTTGGGGCAAGCCTTATTTAGGCTGGTGAAATCAACACAAATCCTCCACTTGTCGTTCTTTTTTTTCATTACTACAGTGTTGGATAGCCAAGTAAGGTAGTTCACCTCGCGAATGGCTTTGGCTTCCAACAGTTTGTCCAATTCCTCCTCAACTGCCTCAACATGCATTAATGTCAGCCTCCTTGCTCGCTAGATTACAGGTTTAGCCGACCTGTCTACATTGAGCATATGGCATGTGACCTCGGGGTCAATGCCTGACATCTCATATGGCGTCCAGGCAAATATTTCTATGTTGACCCGTAAGAAAGCCTCTAACTCCCTTTCCTCATCCTCGGCCAAGCCTGAGTCGAGAAGGAAGAAGCGCTCTTCATTTCCTTCTTGGACCAGAATTTTCTTCAAGGCCTCCTCACTCTTCTCAGCCGGTTCTTTGCCTACATCATCTAGGACTTCCATGTCCTCGTCCTCGCTTTCTACTTTTTCTATCTCTTGCACATTGCAGTTGGATTTCATTGGTGCCATGGAGCAATTCTTTGCCTACACTTGATCCCCTCTGACTTCTGCAATTCCCTGTTCAGTTGGAAATTGTAACAACTGATACAGCATTAAGGGAACAACCCTCATTGCGTGCAGCCACAGTTTTCCCAATATAGCATTGTAAGAGGAGGGGGTATCAATTACCGTAAATTCTGTGCTAACATTCCTAGTGCCTGCCTGCACCTCTAAATTTATTGCTCCCAAAGGCCATGTTGGCATTCCATTGAACCCGACCATTGGGCTGTTGGACTGCTCCAAACCATCTCGGTGAAGGCTAAGCTCCTTGTAACATCTGACATACATGATTTCACAAGAACTGCTTTGGTCGATCAAAATGTGCCTTACCTGGTATTCTCCAACCTTGAGGGTCACTACTAGAGCATCGTTGTGTGGATGTTGTACCATGTCTAGTTTTGCCTCAGTAAAGGATACCATCGGTCCCTGGTACTCGTTTGCCCTAGGCCTCTTTTGCTAGACCTAATACACATGCTGTAAATGCCTCACCTTTTGGGTCTCTCCTCTCATATCATTCTCATTAACCTTCGAGTGAATCACATTGATCACCCGTAGTTCTGCTTGCTGTGGTTATGGTGGTGGTGTTGCCGCCGATGCCGGGGGAAACCATGTATGCTCTTCCCTCGTTCTGGCCTCATCTACTAGGTCCCTCAAGTGACCTGTCTGACCAGGTCTTCCAAGTGCGTCTTCATTGCTCTGCATCCCTGAGTTAGGTGCCCATCCTCATTGTGGTAGGCACAGTGCGTCCCAAGGCTCCTTCACATGAACTCGCCAAAGACCTTCTAAGGCGCTCTATAATACGGCTAGTTCCTAATCCTTTCTACAACTTTGTAAACTAGGATCTAGAACATAGTGGTGACTGCCTGTATAGCCCTTAGCCCTGTTTCCTGCCTATTAAAACCAATATTACCTTGGCCTTGCTTCGGTGAGTCGTTCCTCTTCTCTTACTTGGGTGCCTTATTTCCCAGTGTGTCCTCTTCTATTCTGGCATATTTCTCGATCCGTGCTATGAGCTCCTCCATACTCTTTGGTAAAGTTTTTGCAAGTAACTTTCGAAGCGGGCATTCATCTTCCAGGCCGTTCTTAAAATATGCAACCGCCAATTCTTGGTTGCATCCCGGTATTCGGTTGAACACCTCATAATACCTTTTGGCATAAGCCCTGAGGCCTTTACCCTCGCTAATTTTCAAAGCCATCAAGGAGTCTACCCTTAGCGGTTGCAACTTGTTTGTAACGAACCTGGCCACAAACATCTCGGCCAGGCCTTTCCAACTCTTCACAGTTCGTTTCGGTAATTTGTGAAACCAATCCGATCAGTTTCTCCAAAGGATGAGGGGAACACCTTGCACACCAATGGTTCGTTCCTGGTATACAAAGCCATTGAATTCAGATATAAGCCAACGCGAAAGTTTGAATCGGACTTACCATCGTAAATCTAGAACCTCAGCATGTGGAATCTTTTTGGGGTCTCAAACCTATCCAACTCTACAGAGAATGGCATTCTCGGCTTGACGGGGCATGTGACCTCGACATTCTACCGCTTCTTCTAGAGGTAGTCCCTCAAATCCTCCTTAGTCCGACCAGGAGCTCAACTGTCAACAGATTTCAGTCTTTTCGGTGCGCTACTCCTAGTGTCGTTATGTGTTCTCTTGGATTTCTCTTCATTCACCGTGTCAAACACACAGGCCCTTCCCTTGGATATTCTGGGCTCTTTGACATACGTTCCCCTGGTCCGAGATGTCCTCTACGAGTCACCTCTGATCGACTTTTCTCGCTCGACATCCTGTGAAGGCTGATGTGAGGGCTCATTTTCACTGCCATGCTGTGGGACTGCTGGATTTGTTTTCTGCCCTCCTTTCTGGGCATTAGTCTTGGCCCCTGGCATCGGAGTGTCTTGTAACGGAAACAGTGGTTGTATGACGTTGTTCTGCATCATGAAGTTAACCACCAATTGTAGATTAGCCAACTTGTTGGCCATTCCCTTCATCTCGCCGTCCCTCATCAAACATCTATCTTTCCATACCTAGAGGTCGCTTTCATTATAATACTCATCTCGGCCTGATTTCTTCGAGGCGTCTGCCTCTTTGCCGACGTCTTTATCTCCGGGATTCTGATCTCGTGCTCTTTCGTTATGATTTTCTTCCTCGATGTTAGGATCGGCATGTTTACCACTTCCACATGGGACGTCGTCTTTGACCTTTTCTTTCTGTCTGTCATTGGCCATCTATTCTCCTTACGTTCCCACAGATGGCGCCAAATTGTGGGTGTTGATTTTTGACCACACAACCAAACGGAGAACTCAGTTAGAGAGCACTGACAGAATAGATTAAGCTTGAACAATCTGTCACAGAAAGATAAGAATCCAACGGTGGTTCGTTTATTTGGAGGCACTCCGACGTTCAAGTCAGTAATCAAATATCTCTAAAAAATAGCAAATTGTGCTTAACTCACAAAAAAGAACTTACTGCTCACAGTTTATCACACATACTTCAGACCCACGGGGGTGCCTTGTTTTTATAGCCATTACTGACCTGATCCCTGTAGAAGTCTTACTTCAATGGACTCAAGCTCAATGCTCATCCTGGACTCTCAGCTAGATAGGGATAAACTCCCTAAGAACTTTATTTTTATCCAAACTGAGATCCTTCCCTGTTCTAGGACTCTTGTCCCTTATCCGCTCATCCTAAATTTCGGTATCTCCTCAGATAACCTCGGCTTAGTCGAGATAACCTCGGCATCAAGACCAGGCCACGTGGCACCTCGGTTGACACTTCGACGTCACCTTGGCCACGTACTGTCATTCACAAAATATGTTCCCACACAGATAAATTGAAATGTTATAGTCATTTTGTATCATTTTCTTTGAATGATAAATGATTGATTTCATCTACAAGGCATTTTTTATTAAATTTTTTTAATAAATTACACATAAAAATAGATGTTTTGATAGAATTATCATTTCATTCCATCTCATATTAATAAACTAAACGTAGCGAAAGTGTCATAGAATTGTTAGTTCCTTCAGAACGATGGAATTAACCTTTTGAGAGATTAAGGCCAAGTTTGGCTACAAAGAAAAAAGTGCACTTATTTCATCTTTTTATCTTTTTTGGGTTACATCAATCAACATCTCCTCTCTACTTTTTCTATACATAATACAAAAAAAATCAAAAAGTACACTTATTTAGTCTTTCCAAACTAGGCCTAAGATTCACGATCTAACCTATTAGACATGCCTAAAAGCCAATTTATAAAAATAACAAAGTCAGTTTTTGATATAATAAAAGCTTCTATATAATTTGATACATCTAATCCTAATAATTTAATACTATTACATTTATAATACAATTTTAATCCAATCCCCTTGGGTAGAATAGTTGGTTGGTGACCACAATAGTGAAGTTGGCTTGTTTGTGGGTCTCAAATCTGGGGATGATAATGTGGTGGTCCATTTGCGGGGACCAAATAATTAAAAAGCTTTGGAACAGAGTTTCCATGTGAAAGGGAGTATTGTCTTATTATCTCACATGGTGGGAGCCTTTTTCCTTCCATGTGAAAAGGAAAGCTAGATGGCTACTTGCACCTATCTGATTGGTCCTTATTAGCATGGAATTAGCATTTCAAATTTAATTAATTGAATTAGATTAGAAAAATCTGTATTTGTTAATGAAAATTCAACCCAATAATTCAATAAAATATAAATTTAACTGATTTATTTATTATCAAAGTTCAATTCCATTATAGTTTTAAACTTTTATTTGAAGCCTTTACATTGTATCAACAAATGATTGCATGCTCACATGTATTGCTGGAAGTGATATTTCGTATAACAACTATACTAAAAATAGTGTTCTCTCTCCTAGACATCACAATTGTGGAATTCACATCTGCGTGATTTTTTATTTTGTGTAACGAGTACTAATATCTATTGAGAATATACTATGTTAGTTAGTGTACTCATTCCTTTTCTTTTTTTGGATTAAAAAAAAAAAAATAATAGTGTTCTCAGGACTAATTTTTTTGGAAAAATATTAAAAAAGTAAAAAGTTAAAAAAAAAATTATAAATTCATAAAAGTATAAGTAATTTATATATTAGATTGTAAAAATGAATGTTGTACTTTTATGAATTTTTAATATTTTTTTTTACTTTTATTTTTATGTTTTTGATATTTTCCCTAATTTTCAGAGTACATAGTGCTAGTCCTTGTTTTTTTTTTTTTTCTTTTTGTTTTCAATTCCGGGGGTAAAAAAAATGGGTGGGGGATTTCTTTGATTCTTCTTTTTTCTGTCTCGATCACCTTTGGATTCCTCTTTTTGTCTATATACATATGCTGCAATTATTTTTTGTATGGCCAACAAAATTCATTCAAGTGAAACCAACGAGTTTACCAAAATACATGAAAAGCTATTATGGCTCCATTTGGGAAGAGAGGTTTGGAGTTTTTTTGGTTAAATTAGTTACAAAAAAATAAAATTTATTTTTTAGTTCAATAAGACAAAACATCACATTCAATCCATAATCATTACATTCATTCTCTCACAAAAAAGTCAAAAAAAATCAAAAAAAACTAAAAATTCTTTCCCAATCAAGCTTTTTAGCCCCAGGTTAAAAAAGTCAAAAAATTAAAAAGGCAACACACTTCCCAAACAAAGTCTATGTTGCACTTGACACATTTATACATATAAAACTAGGGTAATGCTGACGGGGGTGTACATATGGAAATTATGATATTGTGAGTTTGATTATTATAAATGTCATAATTTAATCTTATAAGAGTTATAACAAAAAAAAAAAAAATTCTAATTCACCTTACCAAAATTTACCATCATCATCAACATCATTGTTTTTTTTATTATTTTAAAACCCTAAATCCTACAAGAAAGTTGGAATAAAATCAAACAATAGATGAAAGTAATAATCAAAATAGTTTTTTGAAGCAACCCATCAAAAAGTATGTAAGTATTTATATAAAGAGGTTTCACAATTTTTGTAGAGTACTATCAATTATTTTCTATATCATTTTTTGACAAAAATTAAAGGACCTAGTAATTAGATTAACAATAACATATTATTGGAGTTGTTCTTATTTTATTATTTAAATAATATATTATTTGAGAACTACTCTTTCTTGTTAGTGCCCGATGTTTATGTGCTTATAAATTTGATTTTTACTTTTTCACGAATATTCTTGTAGATAATTTATAATATATTTATTTTAGATAATATTATTTCTTTATTTTTTATATTTTTTAAAAAAATTAAAAAATCAAAATTTTACCAACTTCTCAAAATAATCAATTTTGTTTGTATTAAAAAAGTATATAAAATATTTAATGTATAATTTAAATTTATTTAAAATATATATTTCATCACATATGGGTTATTGAAATTTATGAGACTGTTTATAACTTTTATTATTTTGAAATTATATATCAGAGTGTGTGGTGTACATTTTTTTAGGGTAAATTATAAATACATTCTTTAGATTTGTTTAAAATACAGATTATCGTCTGTGATTTAAATAAATACCCCTTTGTCAGAAATTTTTATTTAACAGAATTAACTAAAAAAATAAAATTCATAATTATTCTCTTATACAATAATAAAATTACCTAAATTATTAGTTGAAATATATTTATAACATTATTAAAAATTATTAATTGACTTGATAATTTATTAATAAAATAAAAAAATTGTTAAGAAATTATAAACCTCAGTGCGTGGAATGTAATTTTCAAAATCTTATGAGGTAATTCATATTTTAATCAAACATAGTGTTTTTGTAATTTATCTTTATTTAATAATTTAAATGAAGAAATAACTTAAATAAATTTTAAAACTTGATTATTGAACCGAAAAATTGATGCTTTTAGCTCATACTATTTGATTATCAACTTTTAATTTTAAAAAAATAAAAATAACTGCACTGAACAACACATTTTGAATTAGTTACTAACTCGGAGTCATTTTTAAAATTTTATGTTTGAATTGAAAGTTGTTTTGAACTTATATTTTAAAAATTAAATTATTTTATAAAATTGTATTTTTACAACACAAATTCAAATAGCTTTATAATAAATCAGTTAAAAGCACATTTAGGAAATAGTCAACAATAAATTTATTAAACCATCTCCAATGGTTACTCAAACTTTTCATCATAGCTTATTTTCATGCTCTAATGGATTTATCAAATAGGTATCAAATTGAGAAATTTTTTTTTTCCCCCCATCAAACTGGGGATTAATGTGTATTTCATCAAATTACTGTTCATTACCATTGCCGGATATCCTCCCATTCGTCTCTCCGGATGACCACCTGAAGGCAAAATTTTGTGAAAAAATTATACTGACCGGTCGTCCGCCCAATTGACCGATAGTTTGATGTTGAATCACTTGGAATCAAAGGAAGCTTTTACTTAAATTTTTATTTAAATTTAGTAAAAAAATTAATGCACCGTTGCAGATACTTTTAGCATTGCACGCCTTTAATATCTTTCTTACAGGAACTTTTTTAAACTCATTAAAAATAAGCTAAAAATTAATATATATATTTTTTTATAACCTCAACTTTTCCTTAAAAAATATATTGACATGAAAAGAGTTGTAAATTTTTTTGATTGGAATCATGATTCCAAAATAAAATCAAATGCTACCGAACATTTTGGTATGTCCTGAAATATAGATTGTTTTCATAATTTTTTTCAAAAATGACTTTCAGAAACATTTCACCAAACAATTTGTGTTTTTTTTTTTTAAATTATAAATAAAAAACAAAAACATTAAAACACAACAAAACAATCAATAAGCGTGAAGGGTTTTTTTTTGATAAATATTTATGCCTCTCAACTTTTCAGTGGTGAACATAAGAAAAGGGCACATTGAACCTTTTTCAAAAGCCACCAAAAAGATACTTGAAGTTTATCCTTAAAAGGAAGCATGTATCATGTGCCTTTTTTTTTTTTTTTTTTTTTTTGGGGGGGGAGGGATAAATTACATTCTGACTTTGAAAAAAATATAATAAGTACTACATTTTTTATATAATTATGTTAATCTCCCTTTTCATAAGCTTAATACAAAAATACAAAAATAAATAACGTAAAATACACATTTTTGTGTAAAAGAGATAACAATATCATTTTTTCATCTATGTAACTAATAAATTATTGATAAAAAGAGAGTTAAGTATTATTAAAGGAGTTCAATAATATTATGTTAAAATTATAAAACTTACTATATTTTTTCTAAATCTAAAAAAAAAAAATCAGTGTAATTTACCTTTTTTTTCATTATTATTATTTTTTCTAGTGTAGTGTAGTGTAGTGTTATGGGGAGAGTCCACTAGTGTAGTGCTATGAAAAACTGGGAGGCTAGCCATCCCAGAAAGGTTCAAAAAAAAATATCTTCCTCACCTTATCTGCTTTATAACAGTCATGCTCAATGTGTTATTTCACTTTTCCTATTAACTAATCACACCATGTTGATTAGGAATCCACTCCCACATACAAAATATCCACACCATTACTTACAACAAAAGGACCACTACTCACTTCAATTAAGGATGATCTTAATATGACTGGACTTGGTGACAATATCAGTTCAGAGGGGTTTACCAAAAGATATTTACGTTAGGTTTGAGAGATTTAAATTTGTTTTTTGAAAAAGATGAATGAAAAATGTGTGAAATTAAATAAAATGTAAATATAAACTAAACCAAACCAAATCAAGCCTTAAGTCCCATCAAATGGGGTCGGCTACATGAATCCTTCTTCTCCACGCGGCCCTATCAAAGGCCATTTCATTAGTCAAATTAAGTAGATTCATATCTCTATTTATAACGCTAGTCAACGTTAATCTAGGCCTACCCCGTCTCCTAACACTTCCATCTACCGTTACAGCATCGCATCTCTTCACTACTGCCTCTGTTGGTCTCCGTTGAATATGACCAAATCATCTCAAACGATTCTCTCTCAACTTATCTTCTATCGGTGCTACTCCTACCCATTCCCGAATACACTCATTCCTAATCCTGTCCTGTCTAGTCTTACCACACATCCACCTTAGCATCCTCATCTCAGCCACACTCATCTGATCTACATGTTGTTTCTTGGTTGCCCAACACTCTGTCCCATACAACATAGCTGGTCTAATAGCCGTTCTATAAAACTTACCTTTTAGGCTAGTGGGTATTCGTTTATCGCACAATACCCCAGACGCACTTCTCCACTTACACCATCCCGCCTTAATCCTATGGGTCACATCTGCATCAATCTCTCCCGCTGTTGTGATAATCGACCCTAAATAACGAAAATGTTCACTCTTAGGCAGTTCTTGGTTCTCAATCTTCACTTCTCCTCTACTTTCATTGTTACTGTTACTAAATTTACACTCCATGTACTCTATCTTAGTTCTGCTTATCCGAAATTCTTTAGATTCAAGAGCTTTTCTCCAAATCTCTAACTTTGTGTTAACTCCTTCTCTAGTCTCATCCACTAACACAATATCGTCTGCAAAAAGCATACACCATGGCACGTCATCCTGAATATTTATCGTCAACTCGTCCATAACTAAAGCAAAAAGATAAGGGCTTAAGATAGATCCTTGGTATAACCCTACAGTGATAGGAAATTCATTTGTTTCTCCAGCTGGCGATCTAATAGTGGTCACCACCCTTTCATACATGTCTCTAATCACGTCAATGTAGCCTTTTGTCACCCCTTTCTTCTCTAACGCCCACCATATTATATCTCGGGGCACTCTGTCATATGCTTTCTCAAGGTCGATAAACACCATATGAATGTCTCTTTTCTTTTCTTTATACTTTTCTATTACTCTCCTCAAAAGATAAATCGCTTCCATTGTTGACCTTCCAGGCATAAACCCAAATTGATTCTCTGACACCTCTGTTATTTCTCACAATCGGCATCACCCTCTCCCACACTTTCATTATATGACACATTAGCTTAATTCCTCTATAATTATTACAGTTCTGGACATCACCTTTATTCTTATAGATTGGCACTAAGATACTCTTCCTCCACTCATCTGGCATGTTCCTAGTCAACAAAATTTTGCTAAACAACCTAGTCAACCAAGCAACTCCCTTTTTACCCAAACACTTCCAAGCTTCAATAGGGATATCATCAGGTCCTAAAGCCTTATTTGATTTCATCTTCTTAAGTGCAATCTCCACTTCAAAGTTCCTAATCCGGCGATAGAACCTATAGTATTGGTTTATCGTATTACTGATTATTTCTTCCCCTATTGTCGTACTACCATGTTCCTCATTTAACAGTTTCTCAAAATAATTCTTCCATCTTTCCTTAATCTCATCATCCTTCACCAATACTTTAGAATCCTCACTCTTGATGCACTTTACTTGATTAAAATCTCTTGTTTTCCTCTCCCGTATCTTAGCAAGTTTGTATACCCTCTTCTCTCCCTCCTTACTATCTAGTCTAGTGTATAGGTCATCATAAACTTTCAACTTAGTCTCTCTCACTACTTTCTCGACCTCCTTATTAGCCAATCTATAGCTCTTAAGGTTTTCCTCAGTTTTATCCTTCTGCCACTTTTTAAAACATTCTTTTTTTGCCTTAACTACCGCTTGGACCTCTTCCCTCCACCACCAAGTTTCCCTAGAGCTGGGTCCCGTTCCTTTTGACTCTCCAAGCACTTCCCTTGAGATTCTCCTCATATAATTGGTCATCGAATTCCACATAGTGTTAGCATCACCTTCTAAGTCCTAAGTACCTTCCTTATCCATTCGATTCTTAAATATTTCTAGTTTATCCCCTTTTAAGTCCCACCATCTCGTCCTATGACGCCCACCATCCTTCCTAGCTTGGTATTGCCCTCTAAAATATAAATCTAGTACCAAAATCCTATGTTGAGAGACCAGACTCTCTCCAGGAATCACCTTACAATCATTGCATTTTAGGCAGTCCACTTTTCTCACTAAGAAATAATCTATTTGGCTCTTAACTAATCCACTCTTAAAGGTTATCAAATGCTCCTCCCTCTTCTTGTACATAGTATTAGCCACCACCAGATCAGAAGCCAACGCAAAATCTAAGATTCTCTCTCCAGCCTCATTTCTGTCACCAAAACCGTATCCACCATGCACCCTTTCATAACCTACTTTATCTATGCCCACATGGCCATTAAAATCTCCACCTATAACCAGGTTCTCTCCTACGGGTATCGCCTGTAAGATCTCATCCATTTGCTCCCAAAAATCCCTCTTAGTCTGATCATCTAACCCTACTTGAGGGGCGTAAGCGCTAATAATGTTCACTATATTCCATCCAATAACTAGTTTAACTAACATAATCCTATCTCCTTTTCTAGTGACCGCCACCACACTTTCCACAAGACCCTTGGCAATTATGATTCCTACCCCATTCTTGCGTCTATCCTTACCACTATAATAAAGTTTAAAACTAGTATCCTCAATTTCCCTAGCTTTCTCTCCCATCCACTTAGTTTCTTGTATGCAAGCTACACTAACTCTCCTCCTAATCATAACATCTACCAATTCCATCGTCCTACCAGTTAAGGTTCCTATGTTTCAAGTGGCTATCCTAAACCTATAGTCTTGGACTAGCTTCTTTACCCGTGCTCGTCCAGAAAAACGCGGAAACCTTTGTCCATTTTTCACCGCACTCAGGCGTCGATGCGGCGCCCCTTGCTCACTTTTCGAAACACCCGAAGGCAGGCGCAACGCGTCACTTGAGGGGAACGACCTAGCATTTAAACGATTCGAAGTAGGATTCATTTTCATAAGGGATCCGAGCGGCTTTTTTACGTGTTGGCTGTCGGCTACCTAACACACAACCCTCCTCCTTAACCCGGGCTTGGGACCGGCGGAGTTGTTAACAACCTCGGCGGAGTTAAATGAAATGTAAATATATTTTATTTATATTTTACTTACTTTTTTTCAATCTCTCTTTAAATCACTCAACTAAATACAGTGTTAATGTGTAGGTAAGGAACCTTAGCAAGAGAGATGACCCACCGAATTCACATAAAAAAAAAAAAATCGACACAAACATAAGTGAAATCTAGAACTCTGTGTGAAAACTGATATAGCCCTGACTTACAAATAGGACAAATATATACCAAACCTTTGAAAGATGAAGTTCCACTTCACAGCCTTCGAATATTTAAAACTAGAAAGAAAAGAAAAAGGAAAGAAAAACTAAATAAATAAATGAAGAGTCCTAACTATTGGTTTTTTTAATTTTCAACAATCGCCCTTCATCATGAACCTAGTTCAAATGAATTTTAAATGAGTTGATGGTCTGATTCTACTCTAGTATTAAAAATGTCTTAAAGCAGGATGGGGAAGAGCTTTACTGTTAATAACATTGAGATGAGCCTTATAACAATATGAAGTGGTCGATGGTGAGATATACAGAAGTAACACGTGGTATTGCCTGCCATAATAGACATGATTAGTGGGTGATCTGAGGTGAAATGTGTGTAACATTTCAACTAAATGATGAGCATAAAACAAGTGGGGTTATAGGTAGTTATTTAATAAAATTATCATCTGCATAACCCAATGAACATACATATGTAAAATGATTGTCATGTGGATTAGATACACAACAAGACAAAAACCAAATAAAAAATGAAAGCTGGAGATAGTAAAGAAATGGTAATGGTAATGGTAAGAAGCTCAAATATTTGAGAATTTGTGGACAAAAAATTAAGTCACAAAACGTAGTATCCGGACCCCTGTTATAACATTTGCAGAGAATAACACTGAAACATGAAAAAAATTCATCAAATAGTAATCCACGTGGAAGCTAAAGAAAGCTTAATTTCATGTGAATATATGAATGAAAAAAAAACCAAGTCTTAGTGTCTTAAATAGATAATAATGGAACAAATAACATCAAAATAGAAATAAAATAGACACTAATGTTTAAGAAAATGACATCAACATTTATGAAAAATAAATAAAGAGAGATGACAATAGAAGAAGGTCTCCTCGTATCAACTACTCAACAATTTTATCTTTATTATTTAATTTTAGTTATCTCCATTGTAGTATACTTAATTTCTTTTAACTTTATAATAGCATTATGTTTCATTTCTCACTTTTTAATATAGTTTCCTTTCCATAATTTCCAATTTTATTTCTCATTTTAATTGAAAGTTAATTCCAACATATTTTATCAAGAGTTGAACTCACACCATATCCTTATAAGGATTAAAAAGTTTTACCTCTCATTCTACTCTTACAAGTAGAACCCAAGAGCTTCCCTTAGGAGAGACCTGATAAGAGATTAGCCTCATACCACAATCCCTTCATTTTTATATCTTTATTTTCTTTTAGTTATTTAAGAAAATTGTGAAGTCATTGTTTGCAAAGTTAAAAAGAATCGGTGGTTGTTCCTTGAACCACACACTTGCTCAATTAGAAACCAAATTCTCAAGTTTCTCCACTTGAATCAAAGACTAAACTTCAGCCAAAATGTTTTGCTTTTTTTGAAGGAAAGCACAATCACCTAATTCCACCATTACTTGCCCATGTCAATTTTGTTACCTACTAAAAACAGGAATACAAAAACAGCACTCAGCTAAACAAACCAATAATATCCGCGTGTGATTGCTCAGCCGACTCCCTCTCTCTCTCTAAAAACCTCCTCCCCAGGCCTCCTTTGGACCGGCCGGCCTCCGCCTTTGGCTATGGCGGTCGGCTGGCCTTAGCTTTTTCCTTCGTTTGTTTGCTAGGTTTTTCCTTTAATAAACTTGTTTCCCCCATGATCTTCCTACCTAGGTGTGTTTTGTAATAGCTGGAGGTGTGTTTTGACGTCCAGGATATTCACTCGAGCGCTCTTGTGCGAGTTGGAGCTTGAGGGGTGTTCACTGGTTCAGATTTTTTGAGTAGTATCGGTGCTCTGTTTGGGCGTTTCAAGATCTGTCTGGTTTTCATTCGTGCGCTCCGTCCGGGTGAGAGTTTGAGGGGTGAACTTCTTCCATATGTATGGTGATATCACTGCGGTTGGTAGGTGTTTTGGTGGGGTTTTGGATTTGCAGTGTGTGTCAGAAAGTAGAAGAACTTGGGTGTGCGAAAGAAGAAGATCACTGCAGTAGGGGAGAGGCAGTGGGTGTGAGAAAGAAGAACTTGGATCTTGGTTCTGCAGTGGGTCTTGGAGTTACAGCGGGTGTGTGAAAGATGAAGAACTTGGGGGTGTGAATGAAGAAGAGGAGTAGGTGGAGGGTGTGAACTTGGGTCTTGGTGAGATAAAAGAAGAACTTCGGTCTCGGTTTTGCGGTGGGTCTTGGAGTTGCAGCGGGTGTAAGTAAGAAGAAGATCTTGGGGGTGTGAAAGAAGAACTCGTAGGTGGAGGGTGTGAACTTGGGTCTTGGTGCTGCATTGTCAAATTCTTGGTGCTGCTGTCCGGTGTTGGCTTGGAGTTTCACTCGGCCGGAAAGTTTTTCTCGGCATGGAGTGGTAGTGTGGGCTGCGACAGAGGTGTAGGTGGTGTAGGCTGCAGCAGCAGAGGCGTAGGTGGTGTAGGCTGCAGCAGAGGCGTAGGTAGTGTGGGTTGCGTCAGAGGTGGCGTGTGCATAGGGTGTTAGCATAGGAGTGGGTCTTGTGGGGTTGTAATCAGGTGCAGGCGTGAGGCATGGAGAGTTTGTACAGCAGTGAGGCAGAGGCGTGGATGCTTTCGAGCTGCATGGGTGCCTTTAGTTTAGTTCTTGTATTTTAATTTGTTTTGCAGCAGTGCCGTGGGTCTTGTTTAGTTCTTTAGTTTGTTTTGGGTGTCTTTGTGGGTTATTATGTGGGGATTTATGTATTTTAATTATCTAGTTAAGTTCTTCTTAACTTTTTTATTTAAAAATTTGAGAGGCTTAAGGGTTGGTTGTATGGATGCGAGTAGCAGTAGTAGGGGTATTTTTATACTTCCGAATCTCTCTCGATGCATCTCATCTTCCTGTACTTTTAATTTCATGCTGTTAAATGAAATTTTTCTTTGCTGATAAAAAAAAAAAAAAAAAAAAAACAGCACTCAGCTAAATAGAAGAGGAGATCGCCTTTAGCAACATTTTGTAGATTTGCCTACCTCCTTCATATTTACTGTCAAACTCAAATCGATACTTATATATATAACTAAATGTAGTTATTTTATTAAAGCCTCCAAATGTGTATTCCTAAATTCTCATAATTTTAAAACTCCCTCCTTTTTACGTGACAACCTTCTTTGATTGCCTTTCATGTTTTTTATTTTTCTTCATTTTCTATTTGTTTGATTAATTAAAACGAAAATTAATTTCATTGCTTATGAATAAATATTTGAATTTCAAAATTCTTCCATATAGATAAACATATAAAAACTGAAAATTAATTTTATAGTTCACAGATAAAGATAAAAATTTAACAAATTATTTAAAAAAAATTAATTTCATAACTTATAGATAATTTAAAAAAATTTCCCATAAATAAACATATAAAAGTTGATAAATAACTTATAAAAATTAATTTCATGGCCTACAAATAAAAATAAAGATTAAATAATTGATTTTAAAAAAAATGAATCTTTTTTCCCCCTTCATTTTGTACTTTAATTAATTTCATTATTGATAAACATATAAAAATTCATAAATAATTTATGAAAATTTATTTCATGACCTATAGATAAAGATAAAAATTAAAAAAATTATTTAAAAAAAATTAATTTCATGACTTATAGATAAATAAACATATAAAAATTGATAAATAATTTATAAAGATTAATTTCATGGTCTATAGATAAAGATAAAGATAAAGATTAAATAATTAATTTACAAAAAATTAAAATAATAAAATTTAGATAAAATTATGATTTGTTAATCTATATATCTATCAAAAAAATATACATCTAAATCTTTATTTTGATTTACTCATTTTTTTTTCTTCTTCTATCACATATTATCTTTTTAATATTTTTTATCTTATGAAATGCCCTTATCTATAACTTCATATCTCCTCTTAAATTGTTAACCTTCTGTTGATAATTTTTATTATGCGTTATTATCTACCAAGTGATAAAGATAAAAATAAAATAAAAAATTATTAGCTCTGAATGAGAAGAGTATTAATAATGAAGTTGGTTGTGAAAAATCTAGAAATCTCCTAGATGTTGATTTGTGATTATGTATCAATTTTAAGCAGTAAACAACAATCCTAATCAAACAATCAAGACAAATCGACACAACGATTTTACGTGGAAAAATCACAATTGGACACCTCCAATTATGATAAAAAAAACCACGGGCAACAGCTACAAAACAATCTACTAAGAAGATATAAAGGAATTACATAGGTATACTCTCAATTATCTAGCTAATCCATGCTCGAATTGAACCAACCTCTATGTGTCTCTTCCAACCCCATCTTCACCTCGAAATTGTCTTTGACGATGAGCCACTCCGAAATCCACCAAAGCTTCAGGCTCGAATTCTTCAGAATCCACCGAAGAACAACTCTCTCTTTTAAGTGTAGAACAAACAAATAATCCTTTGATGTATACTCTTTAAACTATGAGTTGAATACTCAATCAAAAACATCAAAGAAAACTAGCAAAATATCCCCAGATATAAACCCTAGAACCCAAAAAGAAGATCTGGAGAAGTTATCCTAGATTTGGAGCAACTTGCGAATTTATAGAATCTGAAATCGCGAGGTCCGCTCGAGCGTGGGAATTGACGCTCGAGCGGGGACACTATATGAAGTGTTCCGCACTAGGGTGTACACTCGAGCGGGGAAATAGACGCTCGAGCGGGGACACTATATGACGTGTTCCAAACTAGGATGTACTCTCGAGCGGGGAAATGGGCGCTCAAGCGTGAAAACACGGATCACAGTATTTTTGCAGACTCACCAAACTTCTAGAGCTCAGCATTCTCCGCTCGAGCGGGGAAACGGACGCTTGAGCGGACAGGCAACTTTGAATGCATTTTTGCATTTTGCTTCGGCCGTGAGCTGACTGGGCAGCTCGACTCCCGTCATAATCAGCGAAGTGGCAATCTTGAAAGCATTAACATCACAAACTTCTCTGCAAGGCACAATTCGGGTTGGATTCGCATCTAATAAACTCATAGTCTCACTGAAATAAAAGTGCGAAAACAAATACAACTAAAAGGAGTTTTGTCAAACGGGATTGCCAAGAATAAAAACCTAACAGGTTGGCTTGGTTCTGAATGAGAAGAGTATTAATAATGAAATAATAAAGGCTACATGGGAGAAGGCAGGACAAAAATCTCACAAAATTAATTTTTGTCACCATATTTATCCAAGGTAATAATTTGATATTCTTTTTATTAGTTATTAAAAATATTTTGCATTAGATCATTTCTTTTTTTAAAGCTGTCATTCGTTATAGTATTTCTTCAATCCCATTTCTAAATTCTTTCTTTGAAATTTTTGTTTTTTCAACAATAAAAGTTTAGAACCAATTTCTTATCAAATTTGTTTTCTTGGTCCTTATTTTATTGAAGGATCAAAATGAGTAAAACTTTCATATAATATATGAAATCAATGAATATAATACAAAGATGGTAGGGAAGTACTACATATTTGTCAATATCTCTATTTTTTTATTTTTTGATCGGCAAATGTTAGTTGTTAGTTGTTAGATTAGCACTTATGAGAGAAAATCTATCCACCTTTGGCAAAGCACCTAAGTGCTTGCACTCCCTTAATTCAACCCCCCTAAGGAGAATTGAACCGATGACCTTCTTGGGACTAAGTCCTAACGAAGGCATAGGCTAGGCCTAGTTGGTTATTTGTCAATATCTCTATATTATTATTACTTGATTTGTTAGATTATACTATCAATTTCGAACCCATATGATTTAATTTAATGTCCATGACCTTAGTTGTATTTGACCATTTTTTCGTTGATTAACCTATATAATTTTTTTTGTGGTATATAATGATTAAAACTATCATTTGTTATATTTCTTCAAGTATAATTCAAATAATTTTTCATCATTTTTTTTATAAATAAAATGGATTATATAATTTTTATAATCCTACGAAATTCTTATCTTGATTAACCTTTTTTTTTAAAATGATGTTGGAATTATACAAGTATTATTCAAACTATGAAGAAGAATTTATACTTTAATATGATATGCGTGTGTCATTGATAGAGAAGATCAAAGATAGAAAATTGCTAACATGATCAATTAATGATTTATTTGAGAAGTTCTTTTTATGAATAAGTTAACAAAGTTAGATTAAAAAATTTTAAAAACTACTTATAAATTATAATTAAAAATTGATATTTATTCATAATTTGATCCCACAATAATAAAATACACCACTAATTTAAAAGTCAAAGCAAATTTATAATAACTTTTCTGAATTTATAGAATTTTTCTCTTTTAATGTTTTGTTTAAATTGATACAAGTTATTTATGTTATCAAGTGATTGTGATACTATTATCCCCAACAATCTTTATAATTAATAATTTTTATACAAATCAAATTTTATTGTGAAATTTTGTGAGTTAATTATTGTTAACATCTACCCAAATGACTTAACATCATGACTTGTCGCTATTAAAACATAATTTAATATTAAAATAATTTATTTATCATACAAAATATATATAATCTATATTTCCGTGCATCACACGAGTTACCGCCGGTAGTTTGAAGAAAAAGTGCAAAGAAAATTGTGCACAGTTCTTGTTTCCAACTTGTAACAAGAAGAAACAAAAGGTATGCATCAAACTACCTATGGTCACTCGAATGTTCCCTCAGGTGGAAAAAAGAAACTCCAAATGGATGCAAAAGGAACAAAAACCAATATGATACTCGTATCACCATAAGAATTTTGACTCTTTACACTTAACCTAAAATTAGAATTTGAAAAATACAAAAATATTCACATATTGAATTCAACCAGGGTTAGGGGGCAAAATTGAGGAGGGCCAAGCTAAGATCAAGCATTTTCCCCTTATTATGTCAAATTTCAAAAAACTTAATTATTAACCCCCAAAATCTAAAAGCTTATTTATTTTTAAATTTCATCAATTTAGCAAATTGTAGCAAGGCTGTTCTTATGTTTATAGAGCTATTGAGATTACAAATTTCAGTGGTTATAAGATTGAGTTTTTACTTTTAAAGATTCACATCAAATTGATGCTTGATTCTTTTCCAAATTTCAGTTCACCAACTTGGTACATGTAATTATTACATTGTCGATTTAAACTTACAATTTTTGTTTTGTATGATTTAATCCTTAGAACTTAAATTATTTACAAATTTCACACTTATAATCAACAAGACTCTATCCTTTTTAAAAATTTTGAAGTTGGATCGTCCAAAGCAATATTACAAGAAAATTTCAAAGCATTTCCTGTGCTTTGGTCAGTTCAAGAATGCAAGGACATCTTATTTTAACATGTCAACATATAATTATCTCTTCATCAAAATCGTAAAGCCAACACGTTATATGGTCAGGTCATCGAAGTTTTCAAAGACACGCCTCATCAAGGAAATTAAATTGTAGATCTTCCACATATTAACACTGACCTGAAATGTATGTAGCTTTTCCTTGTAAATTAATCGGGCAAAACCTCATGGCGACCAACTTTTCACATAGACAATAATCTTCCAATTAAGGATATAAAGGCAGCAAAAGAGCAGCATATAAAACTTCCCAGATGCTTCGAATTTCACTGGATATATATAACTGCGACCACAAGCCACTTTCCCGACAACTCAAGAATGTGATTTAAGATATGATCGCCATCCAAACTTCTTGTAACACACTAAGAACAGCTTTGGCGACTAGTTTTGCCGACTAAACTCAATTTAGTCGCCAAAGGGTTACATATTAGCTACTAAAAATTAATTGGTCGCCAATGGTTCATACATTAGCTACCAAACAACATTTGGTAGCCAAATGTTCAATTATTAGCTACTAAAGTTTATTGGTCGGCAAATGTCCCCTATTTCGCTACCAAAATAATGTGTAGTCGGAATTTGTCTTCACTTTTGGCAACAAACTACGTTGTAGTCGTTGAAAATATACTTTTCGGCGACTAAATATGATGTTAGTCGCAAAAAATAACTATATTATTTGTTTAATTTGTATTTATTTAATTTTTGGCGTACAGCGGTCATGGAATTTTTTGGTTTGGGCGACTATTTCAATTTTGGTTGCTAATGAGCAGAGTATATACCGACTATAATTTGATAGCCAAACGTGCCACAATTTTTTGGAGGGAATTTTACAATTTTCATAAATTTATTAGCGACGAAAAATTGGTTTGGTCAGGAATTATTATTTGTTTGTTTTATTTTTATTGCCAAAGCAGTCCATTTCCCTCCCTCTCGCACTCCCGCGTCTGATTCTGCTCTGTCTCCATCGCCTTCAGTGCAAATATTTGGATCATCCCCTGAACTCCAGTATGTCCTCTCTCTCTCTCTATCTCTCATAGAGGCCTCTCGGTTTTCCTCTTTTTCTCTCTCTCTCTCTCTCTCTCTCTCTCTCTCTCTCTCTATCTCACTCACGCCTCCGCCCTCTTCTCTACAGCTTTGTCTCCATCGCCATCATCGCAAGGCTTGGTGGATCATCTCCCAAACTCCCTTCCAGGTATGTCCTCCATTTCGCATCTGTCTCTCCCTCTCTTTGTATCTCCCTCCCGATTTCATTCTCTTTGCCTTTGTCTCTGTTTAAAAACACACACACACACACACACACACACACACACAGACACACACACACACATACATACATAGATATATAGATATAGATCTATATATATATATATATATATGTGAAAACACACAGATTTATGTGATAAATGCTGAAAATTAGGGCATTTTTTTTTAAATGTGATTGAAATTAACAGTTAGGGCATGTTTGTCTATGTTTGGAATAGAATGGTTGGAATAGAAACCTCTGGCTGCTACCATGTGGACAAGAATTTTTTGATGAAATTTTTAACAATATGATAGCAGTTCTTGCAAATTGATGTCTAAGAGACAGTTGTCCACACTGGTGATATGTGTAATTCTATTCCTCTAAATCATCCCATGCAATGTTCTTTTCACTTAGCATAAACATCTAAACTAAGAATTTTAAATGTTGTGGCAGCAATGAAATCTTGTATTGGTATTACGAGCAATGCATAGTAGTACCATCATCTTTCTCTAGGAGTACTATATAAAACTGGATCTTGGAATCAGACCTCGAGTGAAACACATTATTAGAATTAAGCACTTCTCTCATTTGCATAAGTTCTTAATTAAATTCCAGGCTTCGAGTTGTTCATTAGAAAATAGATATATCTTTTGGGGAATATTATTTTGTCATTGTATTGGTATTATTGGCAATGTATAGTACCTTTTGAGAGAGACATGAATGGTTGGAATAGAAACCTCTAGCTGCTACCATGTGGACAAGATTTTTTAGATGAAATTTTTAACAATGATAGCAATTCCTTTAAATTGATGTCTAAGAGACAGTTGTCCACATTGGTGATATGTGTAATTCTATTCCTCTAAATCATCCAATGCAATGTTCTTTTCACTCAGCATAAACATCTAAACTAAGAATTTTTTATTTTATTTGAATGTCGTGGCAACAATGAAATCTTGTATTGGTATTACTGGCAATGTATAGTAGCACCTTTTGAGAGAGACATGAATGGTTGGAATAGAAACCTCTAGCTGCTACCATGTGGACAAGATTTTCTACATGATATTTTTAACAATGGTAGCAATTCTTGCAAATTGATATCTAAGAGACAGATATTTATATTGTCCACACTGGTGATATGTGTAATTTTGTTCCTCAAAATCATCCAATGCAATGTTCTTTTCACTCAATATAAACATCTAAACTATAAAAAAAATATATATATTATATTTTTTATTTAAATGTCGTGGCAGCAATGAAATCTGGTTGTGGGAACAAAAAGAGCCATATGTCAGTCAATGGCTAGCGCTCTAGCCACTTCAGTTTTAGTAATTCTCTTCTGTGTGTTGCCCTTGGTGGCCGATGATGGCATTTGCCAGTCAATGGTGGTGTCACAAGGCTATGTTTGTGAAGACTGTTAGGTTTTATTTATTGGCAATCCCGTTTGACAAAACTCCTTTGAGTTGTAATTTTATTTGCACTTTTATTTCAGTAAGGCTATGAGCGTTTAGATGCGAATCCAACCCGAATTGTGCTTTTCAGAGAAGTTTGTGATGCTAATGCTTTCAAGATTGCCACTTCGCTGATTATGACGGGGATCAAGCTGCCCGGTCAGCTCGCGGGAGTCCAGGGGGCAGCGCCCCTTGGCGGGTCCGGGGCAGCGCCATGGCGGGGTCGAGGGGCAGCGCCCCCGAAGCAAAATGCAAAAATGCATTCCAAGTTGCCTGTCCGATCATGTTATATTTTTCCAATTTTTCTAGTTTTTTCAAAGACCATTAATTATGATTTTTTATGCACTATTTAATGTACTATGTCCTCTGAATTATGCATTTACTGATGGATTAAGGGACTTGAATGAAATTAACTATTTAATGTACCATTAAGTATGATTTTTTAGGCTATGTTTGTGTTGCCCTTTTTTTGAATTTTGTTTTTTTTTTTAGATAACCATGGCCGAACGAACTTAAATGACCAAACAAACTAAGTTTGTCTGCTTATAGCCAATCGAATGAGGCTAAATTGATGAAATTTATTCAACCTTAGTAGTCCAAACAACCTTAAAATATTTGGCTGCCAACCTTAGTAGTCCAGTTTTTGCCCAAAGTTATTGCTTAGGCAAAGTGTTGTTTCCTAAAGGAAGGCCCCCCAAGTGTATTTGAGGTCAGTGAGCCTATAGAACAAAGGCTTAGTTTCTTGCATTATAATGCTCCTTTCAGTAGGTATGTCAGTGTCATATGAAGTGTTTCCCTTGGTTCTCTTGAGCAAATTGATGCATCTTAACAGGCCCTTGAATATGAGTTAAGTTTCCAAAGTTTCCATTACTTACATTTATAGATAAAATTATTATATTGTTTGCAAACTACAAATAAGACTCAGACCAGTTATTCAACTTAGCAAGAATGAAGAATCCCTAAATACCTCTTCTCCTTGGCCTTCTAACTATGCAACTCAAAATAGTTGACACAGTGACCATAAAATGCTTATCATGTCATGCACACACACTGTGAAGAGCATGAAAATGGTTTTGATTCTTTTCATATATCATTCTATTATTGACCATATGGTTTCACTAGTACTAGTGCTTTACTAGTTATGCTATCTAGTGGTCCAAAATTACGGGTCATTTCTTAAATTAACTTCCATAATTACGCATTGTTTTAGAACAAATCGTGTCATAAAGTCCCATCCTAAAAGAGATTTATGTGACAAGCCAAACAGTGAATGAAAAACAACATAATCTATCTCAACTTGAAATGCGTGTTCTCATTTGTTCCTCGGTTAATCTTTGTGTGAGTTGTAGGTGACAAAATGGACAAGAGTTGGATGACGATAAATAATAGGCTGACAAGTAAAGAGTATCAACAAGGGGTGAAGTCATTCCTTGATTTTGCTACGGCAAATTTAGGCGTAGAGGATGAAATTAGGTGTCCATGTGTCGATTGCATTAATGGCACAAAAAATAGCAGACAAGTTATGTGGATGCACTTGATCCGAAGAGGAATGGCATCTTCGTATATAACTTGGGTGCATCACGGGGAACATGTTCCCGTGTCTCGTCCTAGTGCATCAAATGACCAATGTGGAGGTAGTGGCGAATGTATGACATATATCGATGATCCGTCCATGAATGAATTGCCTATTATGTTGGAAGAAATTTACGTGAGTGGTCTTATGGATGATCATACCGACGAGGAACCTAATGGTTTGGAGAGAGAGGATTTGCATAAGTTCACTAGGTTATTCGAAGATGCACAACGCAAAGTTTACCCGACATGTGAAAAATTTTCTATGTTATCATTCGTCATTAAGATGCTTCATGTGAAGGTGTACAACAAATGGAGCAACAAGTCATTCGATATGGTTATGCAGGTATGCAAGGACATTCTACCAGAATGTGATCAAACAGTTCCATGGACACTCTATGATGCTAAGAAGTTCTTACGTGACTTGGGTTTGGGATATGAAATAATTCATTCGTGCAAGAATGATTGTGCACTATTTTGGAAGGAGAGTGCTAATTTGGAGAAATGCCCTACATGTGATGCGTGTAGATAAAGTTGAACGATGATGGTGGTAAAAAGATTCCACACAAGGTATTATGGTACTTTCCATTGGCACCGAGGTTGAAAAGACTGTATATGTCCAAAAAAACAACTGCAGATATGAGATGGCACAATGAGAAGCGTGTGGATGATGACATTTTAAGGCACCCGGCCGATGGTGAAGCATGGAAAGACTTTGATAAGTGTTGACGTCCCCGAACGCTCCCGGGAGGAACGAGCTCCCGTTCCGTTCATTTGGGGTCACTACAGCTCGGACTCTTAAATGTCACGGTTCCTAATCTGAACCAAAGAGTCCAAATCCGGCAAATCGTTTTGAGAAACTGATTTTTTTTAAAAAAGTAGTGCCAAATATGGACTGTTTTGCCAGATACAGAGTCGCCACCTAAATATTTTATTTTGGGAAATTTAGGAAACCCTGACTCGGTGCCAAGAGGCCACGTGTCCGTCATCACCAAAGTTGCCTCGGCTCGGGAACTTGGGTACGATTGGGGAAGGTCACTTCGTGAGCACCCCCACTCGCCCGGTCATAGACCGGCCTCTACTAACCATGATATCAATTTTTGAAAACATTGTATGTTCTTATTCCGGTTATTAGCCTAGGTTACTATGTGATGCTCACAGCATACAAGTATAGACTGGATCGCCTGAATTGGAACAAAACATTTCATGCTTGTTTTTGAAAATGGTTTGCTACCCGCAAGTAGGTTTGAAACATTTGATGATTTATTCCAATTCAGATAACCCAACCTTCACCCACAGGCATTCAGGCAGTTATATCATATAAGCACATAGCCTCATGGTAAGCATGCTATCATGGCAGTCACTCACACGCATGTAAGGATGCTAAAGCATAAAACTCACCGAGTACTCCAAGCCAAAATAGAAACTACATTAGAAATCATGCATGATCCTAAGTATACAGAAATGCCTAATGCAACACATGCAAAATGCAACTATAGCAGGCTCGGCTATTCTAAGATGGCATATGGAATGTTACAACTATCATGTATCCAACTTTGAAATTGAAAATACAATGCAGTTAGTATGATGCGCCGAGCCCGGTGCATGCAATACAGATGAATGAATGCAAACATGCTGTCATACTGTATGCTAATTGAAACATGCCCTAATCTAACCATCATAAGCGGATAAATAAAAGGGAGAAAGACGTGGGGTTGGAAGACATACAACACACTCACGCACACTTATTACAGTTGTGCCCTCTCGCAGAGGGTCTGAATAAATATATAGTCCAAATATTACAGTCCCGAATAAAAGAATATTACAGTCCAAAATATTACAGAATCCTAATTAATTAATGAATTAATTAAGAAAGCAAATAAAACTGGCGTGCAAGCCAGGGACTGCCTTGCTTCTGACGGATGATGCATGTCCGGATTGTCTTGCGCGGAAATCCACCGGAATGCCCCGATTAGCCTCTGTTTACATCTGTTCTTGAAATGCGTGCCAAGCCCCAAAAGGTTGTTGATTCCTGATTTTGCTGCAACAGAGAGCAGGAAAAGGGCATAGCAATGTATTTGCACAGATATATGCATGTCTCGATCCTCGTGCCACCAATCACGCATACCGAGGCATGATGGCCGAGGAGTCGAAATGCACAACTCAATATAGGATGAATGCACATGAAACTACAACTAAAACCTAACTCCATCATGGATAATCTGGAGTGTCGGTGACTGGGGAATTGAGACACATTCCGTCACTCGGAGTACGGAATGTACCTCGTTTCCCGTGCCCGGGCTAACTCCTATTCCAGACACGATGCAATATGCATGATATGCATGAAATGCAACTAAGATACAATCCTAACATATACAATGCTATGGAAATGAAATGCCTCGAAATGCGTGCACACTGGCACGCAAACCGAGAAAATGACAGAATGCAATCTAAGATACAACCTAGTATGCACAATGCTCTGAAAATGAAACGCCTTGAAATGCGTGCATAGGGGCACGCAAACCGAGAAAATGCAAGAATGCAATGAAAATGAAACGCCTCGAAGTGCGTGCACTCGGGCACGCAAACCGAGGCAATGGAAAAATGTGATGAAAATGAGGTGCCTCGAAATACGTGCACACGGGCACGCAAACCGAGGCAATGATAGAATGCTATGAAAATGAGACGCCTTGAAATGCGTGCGTACGAGCACGTAAACCGAGGCGATGACAGAATGCAATGAAAATGAGGTGCCTCGAAATGCGTGCACACGGGCACGCAAACCGAGGCAATGGAAAAATGTGATGTAATGACATGGAAACATGATATGGGCTTATACCAACATGAGTGAGCCTCAGCCACACTCACATAGGATGCCGTCGGATAAAAACGAAGTGCCTCGAAATGCGTGCGCACGGGCACGCAAACCGAGGCGATGACAAAATGTGGTGTAATGACATGGAATGATGATATGGGCTTATACCAACATGAGTGAGCCTCAGCCACACTCACATAGGATGCCGTCGGATAAAAATGAAGTGCCTCGAAATGCGTGCGCACGGGCAGGCAAACCGAGGCGATGACAAAATGTGGTGTAATGACATGGAATGATGATATGGGCTTATACCAACATGAGTGAGCCTCAGCCACACTCACATAGGATGCCGTCGGATAAAAACGAAGTGCCTCGAAATGCGTGCACACGGGCACGCAAACCGAGGCGATGACAAAATGCGATGTAATGATATGAAAATGGCATGCAATCATCCTAATGGAATTTCAGCACTAAAATATGGGGGAAAACAGTCCCGAAATGAGGCGAAATGACATGAAATGCAAGGAATTGTCCCGAAATGCGAATTTGGGCCCCCGAAATGGCCTATAGCTATGCCAAACATGCACAACATGGACATGCAATGCAAAGACAGAAGCTAGACAGTCCCAAAAAAGGCACTTTCACATTTATAAACATGGCCAAACAGCAAGCATAGGTATGGCAAAATGGCATGCAAGAATAGGGGCCAAATAAGGGGTAATGAAGCAAGTGATACAAGAAAAACCCAAACTGAAAAATTTCCTTTTACAACATTGAAGAGGGACGAAAAATATGAATATTTAAAGCATATGGCAGCCTCAAAATCAGTATACAAACATGATAGAAATGTGATGCAAAATAAGGCTCAAAAATGGCTATAACATGAGGTATGCAAAATAATCACCAAACAGACAAAGACCCTTAATAAAATATGTAGAATGGACCAAAATAAGCACTTTTTCAGAACTGTAAAATGGCCAAAAACAAAAGCATGGTAGGCTGCCATTGCATGCAAGAATGGGGAATAAAAGAGGGATATAACATGAAGTGACCTATGGAAGCCCCAAACCATGAAAGGATCTAAATGAAACATGAAGTATGGACCAAAATAAGAACTTTTTCAGAACTGTAAAATGGCCAAAAACAAAAGCATGGTAGGCTGCCATTGCATGCAAGAATGGGGAAGAAAAGAGGAGTATAAAGGTAGGTACAACATGGAAGTCCCAAATGGTGTTGATCCCTTCTTCAATGTTGAAGAGGGGCTCAAAATAATCCTAATATCAGTTTACAACATGCTCGAAAACAGATTTCTCATGGGCCAAAAATAGCATGCAAAACTATGACATACAAGAGGATAAATGAAGCAAGTGTGTCATAGAGAGCTCAAACAGGGTTGAGCCCTTAATGAAAAGTGAAAATGAGCTCAAAAGAGGGTCCTTTTCAGTTAGGGCCGGAGCTTGAAACAAAAAGCAAGTGAGGCTTACAAATGAATCAAGAAAAAGGGTCAAAGTGAAGAAAAGGTTACTCACCCTTGAAGACTCAAACTTTTGTTGCTTCTTGGATGAATTTGCAGCTTCTTTGGCCTTTGAGAAACCTTCCTTGTTGCTGGAAATGAGGTGGTGGTGGTAGAGCTTGGTGGTGTAGAAGGAATGATGGTTAGGGACTTAGAGATTTTTCAAGAAATGAGAAGGATGAAGATGGAGTTGTGTATGGAGGCTTGAAGGAGAATTTTTCTAACCCCAAAATACTACAAGGCTTGCTTGCTATATAGGCCAACAAGGGGGTGTAAAGGTGGGGGAAAAGGAGAGTAATATTCCCCCACGAAATATCCCCCAGATAAAGATCTTTTCTGGGGGATAAAGCCTCACAGCTGTAAAGGGAACAGTGCAAGGAATACGGCCGGCCTGGTACTTTTGTTGCAGGTGGCCGGCCGGCCACACCCCCTAGCCGGCCGGCTAGGGGTCAAAAGGTTCAATGAGATTTTCTGGCCGGCCACCAACTGGTGGTGTTCTCCTATGTGTGTACAACACAACCATGTGGTTAAAATTCCAAGAAAGTGGGTCCAAGGGGTTCAACATTAGCCCGGAAGGAGGGGGTCAAAAGGGTCAAGTTGAATTAATGGCCGGCCATGAACTTTTAGGGTCCTCTCATGTGTGTACATCACAAATATGTGGTTCAAAGTTCAAGAAAAAGGGTCCAAGGGGTTCAACATTAGCCTGGAAGTGCGAAAAACGGGCGCCGGAGGGCGTCGGAGGATGTATAACTGGTTGCTGTAACAATTGCTGGCCTCTCACCCTTCAGTGACCTCCGCGGTGATAAAACAGAGGTACCTTCCAAAAATGAATGAAAACCGTTGCAAAACGAATGCTCGGGGACCAAAACACGCAGTTCGGGGTCCCGGAAACTGCCCGTTAAACACCGAAAGTGGCGTTCGGCCACGAAGTGGGTTTCTCAGACCCCAGTGTCCCTCAAAAGGGAGAAAATAAGATGTATGCCAAAAAATAGAGCAAATGGAGATGGTTAAGCGGTCCCGAACCGAGGCACACGGCCAACGGTCCCGAAAAACCGGAAACCGGACTCCGAAATGGGAAAAATGGCGTGCGGCCACAAAATGTAGCCCGTGGCCACTGAGAGAGGGTTTACGGGACCTCTCCCTCCCCTCGGGAAAAGAAATAGAGAAAACCGAGTCTGGTTCGCAAACCAAGACAAGACACAGAAGAGGGTTCGGAAATCCGGAGGCGGGGCTCGCAGCCAAGACTCTGAAACTTCTGAACGAGCACATTATGCAATATCACCAAGTGCTCAACTGGTGACGTTTGAGTCTCAAGGTCGGTCAAAAATGGAGTGTCTACAGTTGCCCCTCTTTGACAGAACTCGGAAGTCACAAGTGACGGGAGTGAATGTCAAAGCCCAGAGACAACCCATTTTTGACAAGGCCGAAGACTTAGACAAACATACAAGATAAAAAGGGATGTGCTCGCAGGCATGCCCGCAGGCAGGGGGGGCAAGATGCAAAAAGATATGCGAGAAGATTTTGAAGATTGGACTTATACGCTACGCGAAGCCGGTTTTTGAAAGTTGGACTTATACGCTACGCGAAGCCGATTTGAAAGTTGGACTTATACGCTACGCGAAGCCGATTTGAAAGTTGGGGATTCATGCAATGCACTGTGACGTAGTGGCTAAAATGCAATGTAATAGCTAAGAGGTAAAGGTACCTTACAGGGGCAATTGGCAATGACTTACCTCCTCCTACTGGGGATCTTCTGCTTCTTTTTGGTTGAACTGTAGGTACAACTTTTCTCCCTGACCATGGTCGCAGCTTTCCCTATTCTCCAACGGGGTGACAGACTAGGTTGGTTCAGTATCCAGAATTGAGGTGCATACACGCTATCTCAACCTATGGGGCTTCCATACAGATTTCAAGCCGAGGACACGCCTCTGGGTATTTAAACCAGACTTTAGTCACGGAAATCCCGAATCTTTACGTTCTAGGCATCAGCCATTCGAACTCTAGTTTCCACCGTCGCAGTTGGTCTCCTAGGAACTCACTGTAAACACAGGCAGGTGGCTATACCGGATCACCGGAAGTTGTTCGGGCACGACAAACACCAAAGGAATTACACCTTTAGAGGATTTAAGGTCTCCCAGACCGGGAGTGCACAAGATAGTGCGAATAAAGATGCAGGATTTAAGGTCTCCGCAGACCGGAAGATTTAAGGTCTCCTAGACCGGGGAGTGCACAAGACAGTGCGATGCAGAGTGAGTGCACAAAACAGTGCTAAACAGATGCACAAAATAGTGCGATGCTAAAGGTGTATAAAACAGTACGAGCAAGGTGAATGCACAAAACAGTGCGATACAAATAAGGTGCGCAAGATAGCGCGATACAATGCACTAACAAGTACAGGTGAGATGCGCAAGATAGCGCGATGGAATGCATGCAAAATGCAAGTAAGGTGCACAAAACAGTGCAATGCGCAAGAAAGCGCGAGTGATTTGAAATGCACAGGACAGTGCGATACGCTAAACAGCGCGATTGAAATGCACTAAACAGTGTGATTGATTCGAAATGCACTAGACAGTGCGATGCGCTAAACAGCGCGATTGATTTGAAATGCACTAGACAGTGCGATACGCTAAACAGCGCGATTGATTTGAAATGCACTAGACAGTGCGATACAGATACAACCACAAGATGCACAAGACAGTGCTAGCGAGATACAAAGTGTAAGTGCACAAGATAGTGCGAGTGAATGCATGTTCTATGCAAATGAGGTGCATTTTCTATGCAAGTATGGAAGAGTGCATTTTCTATGCAAAAGATACGAGCATTTTCTATGCAAGAAACAGGAGCATATTCTATGCAATATTGAAAGCAAATTCTATGCAGAATCGAGAGCAAGCATATTCTATGCATGAATCATAACGATGTGTGGCACGCATGCAACAATAGTGTATATGAAAATTCATATTCTATGTAGTTGAGGAGTATCAAATATGTACTCTGGTGCCTCTGATTTACCTCTTAGAGGACTTTGCAACACACTCAGCTCAAAAGGGGCACGCCCTGTTCATATTGGCGAGAGATAACATTTGTTGCTGCTGCTTTAATTGCCGTTCTGACTTGAAGCATGCTTAAGCTTGGAGTAGAGGCACACTCATTCTTCAGGGCACTAGCAAGGCCTGAAGAGGTACATATGGAATGTAATCTCAGAAGTTTCTGAAGGTGAAACACACTCAGATGCTCAAAATTTTCCCTATTTTCTTTTGCTTTGCAGTTCGGAACTTATATAGCTTCAGATAGGTCCTGGTTTTGCTGCTCTGACAATGACCTGGGTTGAACCCTGCAGTTTTATGAAAGAATGAATCTTGTTTTGCACAGATGTGGAGAACGGCACGGCACTCTGAGCGTAAAACGATTTTATTTTGGAATTGGTAAATGAGCTTTTGACCGGATATCAAGCCTATGACTGCACACAGCAAGACAACTCAACACGGAAATAAAAGGCACACAACCTAGACACATCGGGTAACACTCGAGACGACTCAAAACAAGAATCGAGATAAAACAAAAAGACACGACAGTCAAATGTGCACAGGGAGCCTGTTTCACCGGGTAGTGTTTCCCACCCTTTCTTATTTGTGGTGCTCACATCATTTGGCCCTCAAGCTTTGTTTTTTCTGAAAAAGCCCCTTTCTCACTTTTTCTCTCATCGTACATCTCTCTATTCTTCAATCTCTCGTTTTTCATCCCTCCCCTGGGTGGTTGATGGATGAACAGGAAGTTGCGGGCTCACGCCCAACATAATCAGCTCGCGGCTATTTCCTTCGGTGACATCTGTCGATGCGCCGGATGAGGGAATGGAGCATCTTGATCCATTCCAATTCGTGCTTCGCACTCGGCTTGATACCTCGCTGCTTGGAGGATGAGAGAGCTTTCAGCCCTTTGTTGTTAACTTCGGTCATCCCCTTTTTTTTTTTTTTTTTGCGGGTAGAGTGGCCTTTCTGGCAAGTATGTTGGCAATGGGGAAAAGACAGGAAGCCTGACTCAACTGTGCCCGTAGTTCATCATTTTGACCATTTTTTAGTTTTAGTTTTCTCCTAAAAAAAAAAAAAAAAATTGACCAAAATGAGAGTTAGATTAACATACTTGTTCAATTTTCTGATTTAAAATCATGCAAGTTAGGCAGTGAGCACTGAGAGTTTTCCTTTTTTGGGTCCAAGAAATGGTCCAGTTTTGAAAATGGAATACTTTTCGAGAAGATTAGTCAACCTCAGTAAAAATTCTCAAAAACTATTTTCGCAAACGACCACTGCTCAACGAGCATGGGACCTACTCTTGAGATGCGCAACCTCGGATCCATGGCAATGGAAAATTGCCCCTTGTCTGAAGGACACTGCATGGCAACGGAATGTTGCCCCTTGTTTGAATGGCACTGCGGCGTTCTGAATGGCAACGGAAAGTTGCCCCTTGTTTGGATAGCACCGCAGCGCATTGAATGGCAACGGAAAGTTGCCCCTTATTTGAATGACACCGCGGTGCATTGAATGGCAACGGAAAGTTGCCCCTTGTCTGAATGGCACCGTAGTGTATTGTAGTCAGTCCTCAGAGCGACGAACGCAACCAGACTCTCAGATATAGAGAAGGCAAAGATTATCAGAACCATTACATGGACATGATTGAGTTTGAAGTGTGTTACGGCTGGACTTCAGAATGAAGTTGCCTACGTATCCCAAAGATGAGAATCAAGCCTCACGTAGTTCGGGGTTAAGGTACACTCGGGTATTAACCTCTCCTTTTTAGGCTCTAACTTTTGCCAAGGCGCCCGTTGCGGGTTTTCGGCCTTGCGAGCTTTGTTCTTCTTTTTTTTTTTCAATTCTTTTCATTTCTTTTTCCTTTTTTGATTTTTTCGTTCTTTTCTTTGCATCTTTCTTTTTTGTTCTCTTTTTTTCTTTTTGCATTTTTTGCTTCTTCTTTTTTTTGTATTTTTCTCTTGCTCTAACTTTTGCCTGGGTCGCCCTTCCTGGTTTTCGGCCCAGCGAGCCTCTCAAGGGTAAAAGTATAACAAGTCCATGCCAAATGGTTTTGAGATCCTGGAGTCATCTGAATCCAGGAGAATGGTTGTGCTTTGCTTTGTAAGCTTCTTCTGATGAGATCTGATCTTCTTGACCTGACTTTGGTGCCTCTTGTTCGAGGGCTGCTTCAAATCTAGCCACACAGGCCTTACATCGTAGTTGACCGTCGAACCTTCTGATTTCAAGTTCAAGGTTTGGAAGCGAAGGGGTTGAGTCTCGAGGCTGAGAGCGATCCTAGGCTGCACAATCTCAAGAGCGATTCCACACAGGTCTTCGCAAGACCGCGCAAAACATTTTGTTTTTGAAAGTTTTAAAGAAAGCGACGAATCGCTCGCGCTAAAGGTAGTGTGAAACCAGTCTGGATCAAGCCAGGGTCCTTCTCAGTACTCACGCTAACAAGCATGATTTCATTCATTAAGGACTTAGCATGCCTCTCTTTCTCTTAAATGATCAAAGTTTTGCAAATCCCGAGGAATTCCTTCCTTTTCGTTTTCACCGCAGTGTTCAAAAAGTTTTGAAAAACTTAGGTTAAATGCAATGATTTTGGGGTGCAGAAGAGAGCAGGTGGAATGTACTGCCATTTCATTCAGATTCCGTCACAACTAGCACACGGCAGAAGCGAACATAGAAGTGCAAAAATTACTACTGTTTCATTCAAATCTGTTGGTACAACTGGCTCCCTGGTAGAAACAGACTCAAAACAAAACGAAAAGACAAACACAAAACAAAATGGTGACGCCCGAGGTAACACCCCCCGGAATCACCCGACTCCTGTACAACAGGACTGACTCGATACAACAAGATAGATCCAAAATAAAAAGAGACTGACTCAAAACAAAAAGACAGACTCAAAACAAAACAACAAGACTGACCCAATACCCGAGTCGGAAACCGGCATTCGCCAATGCTCAAAACAGTGCATGCCATCCACCATATCTGGAGTAAACTGAGCGCTGCCCGCAGGTGGTTCATCCCTCCAATCACATCACATTATCCCCTACAAATTCACTGATCAAGTGCCGATAGACTTTGCAGGACCTGGTGCGGGGATGACCCCATTGTCAAATAGATCCTGTACTTCATGGCGAAGACGGAAGCAGGCGTTGGTAGTATGGCCAGTTTGTTGATGGTACGCGCAGTACTGGGTAGTATCATGTGTAGCCGGAAGAGGGTTCGGGAGAGGCCGAGGCTCAAGGGGTTTGAGATGGCCTTGTCCAACAAGGATTTGGAGAGCTTTGGACAAAGGCATATAGAGGGCATGGAAGACCCTCCGACCTCGGGGTTGGTACTTCAAGGCTTGTGGATTTTTACTGGGCGCACCAGCAAAGGGATTGGCAGGTGCTGGCCTGGTTTGCCGATCTCTTCCGAGTGGAGGATTAGAGATAACAGGATCGTCTCTGGTATGATAGCCCTTCCCCCGATGTTCCCTTTGATTCGGACTGCCTCCAACCTGAGTAGCGAAAGTGTCATCCACAGCTTTTGCAACAACTGCGAGGACTTGCTCTTTGTTCAGTCCCTCGGCTTTCAAAGCCTCAACAGCCAACAGAAGATGTTCATTGGGATCCATGTCCGCCCCTATCTTGTTCCTCCCACTCACCTCCATTCTGCCAAGGGATTGGCTTTCCTCAAATGCAGCCCGTCCCAACATCGGGGAGTCTCTTGGCATGAAGTTCCTGGTATGTGGTGTGGTCGATGATGGAGCCAATGTCCCGGAGGCCAGATCCGTCACGGTTTTTTGAAGATCTTTAATCATTCCCATCAACTCAGAAGTAGTGGGTTCACGGGTTTGAAATGGTTGAGGTTCGGGTGTACCCATCATGCATAAGTCCATGCTTTCTGGGATAAACACCTCAGGCTTGGGTAGATGGGCCGGGGTGATGTATATGCTGGGGTCAAAGGTGGATGGCAGTATGTGGATGTCATTGAGGTAGGCAAGAGATGTTTAATCATTGGGGTCCGAAGGTGGAGCTATCGTCCGGTTGTCGATGAGATTTTGGATCTCATGACGAAGGCGGTAGCAACGGTCGGTGCCATGACCGCGCTGCTGATGGTACACACAGTACTTGGCGGGGTTATGTCTGGCTGGGAGTGGGTTGGGAAGAGGTTGAGGATCGAGGGGTTTGAGATGCCCTTTTTCCATCAAGGCTTTTAGTGTGCTAGTCAGGCTCATATAGAGGGGGGTGAAAGTTCTACCCTGAGTTCGGGCTGGGCCAGCTATTTGTAGGCTCGGTTTGGAAAAAGGGTCGGCTGTGGCGACCGTATTGATTTCGGTGGGTTTGGGAATAGCGCTACTACCAGCGTTGGTACTCCTGGAAATCACCTTCCTTGTCAGTTCCCTTGTCCTGGGAATGATCCCGCTGTTGAACGCATTCTCGACTTGAACCCCCAGTTCATGCAAACTTTTGAAAGTGAATAGTGGAGCGACTATCAACTTTTGCAACATATCATGCTCGAGGTTTCGGACCATCATCTGCACTTGATCCTTCTCAGAAGGGCGACGATCTGTCATTTGTGCTGCCTTGGCTCTCCACCTTGCAATGAATTCCACAAAAGGCTCTGTTGGGTTTTGGCGAGTTGCTTCAAGCTCTTGGATGGTCATTTCAACTTGGGTATTGTAGGAACACTGATCGACAAAGGCCTCAGCCAGTTCTTCCCAGTTTTGCTTCACTGTATCCTCCAATTTGGTATACCAAGTGGCTGCCACACCCGACAGGGTTCTTCCATACAAAGAGAGTTTCTGTGGCTTAGTCAGACCCATCGGCTTCAGGACATCTAAGAAAACTCGGATATGTACCATTGGATCTCCAGACCCATCGAAACGGTCGATATATGGCATTTTGAATCTGTCTGGGAGCCGGATGGAAGCCTCGGTGTGCCCATCCTCAATGCCAGGAATGGAGTTAAGGCCCTGTGCCCTTTTGAATTGCTTCTCAAGGTTTGCAATTTTCACTGCAGTCGGATTGAACTCATCAACATGAAAGGGTTGAGTTTTCTCATTAGGCTGCACCAGGGGTCTGAGCACCTGAGCTTGAGCCAACCATTCTCGAGGATTCAGACACTGCAAGTCTTCAACTGGCGGAATTGGGTCAAAGTTCGGCTGGGGTCCCAAAGCTGGATGTGAGGCAGATGCCCCAGATGGGCGCTGCGTTTCAATACTGGTCTCAGCTTGCATGGCAGTTCCCCGATTTAGCGCTGCTGTCACGGCTGCGAATTCTTCCGAACCTTGTGCCATCACGGTCTGCTGAGTCTGAACAAAAGTGATGTGACTGGCGACTGACTGATTAGATGAACATATGAGCCCTGACCGGCTTTTCTTTACCTTGCCTCAGCGAAAGAACACTGATTACCCTTGAACTGAATCTCTGACCTCACAAAGTCTATCATCACAAGTTCGATGAACCTCGGGGGATATCGGAGCCTTCTGAAGCGACAGTTTCGAGACTACCTAGCAAAAGAGAAAACAGACAGCATCTCAGCCTGATTCCACCTGAATAGATATGAGCCTATTTGAATGAGTGTGCTCTCTACTGAATTCTGCCCCAAACTTCGGCCTCAAAATCTGAGTCTGATACCCACGGGTAAAGCTGACTCCCAAATACTGATAGTAATGCCCACAGGCCTGATGCCAAAATTCGCAAACTGGTGCCCAAACTCATACACTGATACATGCATTCCTGTAGAGACGCACTCTAAAGCACATAACAGATAAGTGAGAGCCAAAACACCCCTATGTTGGGGTAGGGTTTCCCTGTCCTATCGTGTCAGGAGCTAGGGTTTCACTACGCACAGAGCGGTTTCAAACAACCTATAAACGGGTAAGCAACCTGTCCTAATTTGGAATGGTCACTATGGATCCGAATATGCACTAGATCGAATGGTCAAAGAGGGTGCCCCGGTAAAACCGGGGTTTGTGTTCCCACACTGGCAGAGCCCACAACCGGTCAGCCTTATGGTCATGCCTTGACAAGACAAGCCTCCGGCAAACCGTTCAGGAATAGCAGATGGCAAACACAGTGTCCTAGGCGCACCAATGCAAATGCAATGCAAAGAATCACACAAGTGTAGTCAAAAACAGATATCATGAGTTCGAGTCAAGTTCTCTAAATCCCCAGCAGAGTCGCCAGAAACTGTTGACGTCCCCGAACGCTCCCGGGAGGAACGAGCTCCCGTTCCGTTCATTTGGGGTCACTACAGCTCGGACTCTTAAATGTCACGGTTCCTAATCTGAACCAAAGAGTCCAAATCCGGCAAATCGTTTTGAGAAACTGATTTTTTTAAAAAAAGTAGTGCCAAATATGGACTGCTTTGCCAGATACAGAGTCGCCACCTAAATATTTTATTTTGGGAAATTTAGGAAACCCTGACTCGGTGCCAAGAGGCCACATGTCCGTCATCACCAAAGTTGCCTCGGCTCGGGAACTTGGGTACGATTGGGGAAGGTCACTTCGTGAGCACCCCCACTCGCCCGGTCATAGACCGGCCTCTACTAACCATGATATCAATTTTTGAAAACATTGTATGTTCTTATTCCGGTTATTAGCCTAGGTTACTATGTGATGCTCACAGCATACAAGTATAGACTGGATCGCCTGAATTGGAACAAAACATTTCATGCTTGTTTTTGAAAATGGTTTGCTACCCGCAAGTAGGTTTGAAACATTTGATGATTTATTCCAATTCAGATAACCCAACCTTCACCCACAGGCATTCAGGCAGTTATATCATATAAGCACATAGTCTCATGGTAAGCATGCTATCATGGCAGCCACTCACACGCATGTAAGGATGCTAAAGCATAAAACTCACCGAGTACTCCAAGCCAAAATAGAAACTACATTAGAAATCATGCATGATCCTAAGTATACAGAAATGCCTAATGCAACACATGCAAAATGCAACTATAGCAGGCTCGGCTATTCTAAGATGGCATATGGAATGTTACAACTATCATGTATCCAACTTTGAAATTGAAAATACAATGCAGTTAGTATGATGCGCCGAGCCCGGTGCATGCAATACAGATGAATGAATGCAAACATGCTGTCATACTGTATGCTAATTGAAACATGCCCTAATCTAACCATCATAAGCGGATAAATAAAAGGGAGAAAGACGTGGGGTTGGAAGACATACAACACACTCACGCACACTTATTACAGTTGTGCCCTCTCGCAGAGGGTCTGAATAAATATACAGTCCAAATATTACAGTCCCGAATAAAAGAATATTACAGTCCAAAATATTACAGAATCCTAATTAATTAATGAATTAACTAAGAAAGCAAATAAAACTGGCGTGCAAGCCAGGGACTGCCTTGCTTCTGACGGATGATGCATGTCCGGATTGTCTTGCGCGGAAATCCACCGGAATGCCCCGATTAGCCTCTGTTTACATCTGTTCTTGAAATGCGTGCCAAGCCCCAAAAGGTTGTTGATTCCTGATTTTGCTGCAACAGAGAGCAGGAAAAGGGCATAGCAATGTATTTGCACAGATATATGCATGTCTCGATCCTCGTGCCACCAATCACGCATACCGAGGCATGATGGCCGAGGAGTCGAAATGCACAACTCAATATAGGATGAATGCATATGAAACTACAACTAAAACCTAACTCCATCATGGATAATTCGGAGTGTCGGTGACTGGGGAATTGAGACACATTCCGTCACTCGGAGTACGGAATGTACCTCGTTTCCCGTGCCCGGGCTAACTCCTATTCCGGACACGATGCAATATGCATGATATGCATGAAATGCAACTAAGATACAATCCTAACATATACAATGCTATGGAAATGAAATGCCTCGAAATGCGTGCACACTGGCACGCAAACCGAGAAAATGACAGAATGCAATCTAAGATACAACCTAGTATGCACAATGCTCTGAAAATGAAACGCCTTGAAATGCGTGCACAGGGGCACGCAAACCGAGAAAATGCAAGAATGCAATGAAAATGAAACGCCTCGAAGTGCGTGCACTCGGGCACGAAAACAGAGGCAATGGAAAAATGTGATGAAAATGAGGTGCCTCGAAATGCGTGCACACGGGCACGCAAACTGAGGCAATGATAGAATGCTATGAAAATGAGACGCCTTGAAATGCATGCGTACGGGCACGCAAACCGAGGCGATGACAGAATGCAATGAAAATGAAGTGCCTCGAAATGCGTGCACACGGGCACGCAAACCGAGGCAATGGAAAAATGTGATGTAATGACATGGAAACATGATATGGGCTTATACCAACATGAGTGAGCCTCAGCCACACTCACATAGGATGCCGTCGGATAAAAATGAAGTGCCTCGAAATGCGTGCGCACGGGCACGCAAACCGAGGCGATGACAAAATGTGGTGTAATGACATGGAATGATGATATGGGCTTATACCAACATGAGTGAGCCTCAGCCACACTCACATAGGATGCCGTCGGATAAAAACGAAGTGCCTCGAAATGCGTGCGCACGGGCAGGCAAACCGAGGCGATGACAAAATGTGGTGTAATGACATGGAATGATGATATGGGCTTATACCAACATGAGTGAGCCTCAGCCACACTCACATAGGATGTCGTCGGATAAAAACGAAGTGCCTCGAAATGCGTGCACACGGGCACGCAAACCGAGGCGATGACAAAATGCGATGTAATGATATGAAAATGGCATGAAATCATCCTAATGGAATTTCAGCACTAAAATATGGGGGAAAACAGTCCCGAAATGAGGCGAAATGACATGAAATGCAAGGAATTGTCCCGAAATGCGAATTTGGGCCCCCGAAATGGCCTATAGCTATGCCAAACATGCACAACATGGACATGCAATGCAAAGACAGAAGCTAGACAGTCCCAAAAAAGGCACTTTCACAGTTATAAACATGGCCAAACAGCAAGCATAGGTATGGCAAAATGGCATGCAAGAATAGGGGCCAAATAAGGGGTAATGAAGCAAGTGATACAAGAAAAACCCAAACTGAAAAATTTCCTTCTACAACATTGAAGAGGGACGAAAAATATGAATATTTAAAGCATATGGAAGCCTCAAAATCAGTATACAAACATGATAGAAATGTGATGCAAAATAAGGCTCAAAAATGGCTATAACATGAGGTATGCAAAATAATCACCAAACAGACAAAGACCCTTAATAAAATATGTAGAATGGACCAAAATAAGCACTTTTTCAGAACTGTAAAATGGCCAAAAACAAAAGCATGGTAGGCTGCCATTGCATGCAAGAATGGGGAATAAAAGAGGGATATAACATGAAGTGACCTATGGAAGCCCCAAACCATGAAAGGATCTAAATGAAACATGAAGTATGGACCAAAATAAGAACTTTTTCAGAACTGTAAAATTGCCAAAAACAAAAGCATGGTAGGCTGCCATTGCATGCAAGAATGGGGAAGAAAAGAGGAGTATAAAGGTAGGTACAACATGGAAGTCCCAAATGGTGTTGATCCCTTCTTCAATGTTGAAGAGGGGCTCAAAATAATCCTAATATCAGTTTACAACATGCTCGAAAACAGATTTCTCATGGGCCAAAAATAGCATGCAAAACTATGACATACAAGAGGATCAATGAAGCAAGTGTGTCATAGAGAGCTCAAACAGGGTTGAGCCCTTAATGAAAAGTGAAAATGAGCTCAAAAGAGGGTCCTTTTCAGTTAGGGCCGGAGCTTGAAACAAAAAGCAAGTGAGGCTTACAAATGAATCAAGAAAAAGGGTCAAAGTGAAGAAAAGGTTACTCACCCTTGAAGACTCAAACTTTTGTTGCTTATTGGATGAATTTGCAGCTTCTTTGGCCTTTGAGAAACCTTCCTTGTTGCTGGAAATGAGGTGGTGGTGGTAGAGCTTGGTGGTGTAGAAGGAATGATGGTTAGGGACTTAGAGATTTTTCAAGAAATGAGAAGGATGAAGATGGAGTTGTGTATGGAGGCTTGAAGGAGAATTTTTCTAACCCCAAAATACTACAAGGCTTGCTTGCTATATAGGCCAACAAGGGGGTGTAAAGGTGGGGGAAAAGGAGAGTAATATTCCCCCACGAAATATCCCCCAGATAAAGATCTTTTCTGGGGGATAAAGCCTCACAGCTGTAAAGGGAACAGTGCAAGGAATACGGCCGGCCTGGTACTTTTGTTGCAGGTGGCCGGCCGGCCACACCCCCTAGCCGGCCGGCTAGGGGTCAAAAGGTTCAATGAGATTTTCTGGCCGGCCACCAACTGGTGGTGTTCTCCTATGTGTGTACAACACAACCATGTGGTTAAAATTCCAAGAAAGTGGGTCCAAGGGGTTCAACATTAGCCCAGAAGGAGGGGGTCAAAAGGGTCAAGTTGAATTAATGGCCGGCCATGAACTTTTAGGGTCCTCTCATGTGTGTACATCACAAATATGTGGTTCAAAGTTCAAGAAAAAGGGTCCAAGGGGTTCAACATTAGCCTGGAAGTGCGAAAAACGGGCGCCGGAGGGCGTCGGAGGATGTATAACTGGTTGCTGTAACAATTGCTGGCCTCTCACCCTTCAGTGACCTCCGCGGTGATAAAACAGAGGTACCTGCCAAAAATGAATGAAAACCGTTGCAAAACGAATGCTCGGGGACCAAAACACGCAGTTCGGGGTCCCGGAAACTGCCCGTTAAACACCGAAAGTGGCGTTCGGCCACGAAGTGGGTTTCTCAGACCCCAGTGTCCCTCAAAAGGGAGAAAATAAGATGTATGCCAAAAAATAGAGCAAATGGAGATGGTTAAGCGGTCCCGAACCGAGGCACACGGCCAACGGTCCCGAAAAACCGGAAACCGGACTCCGAAATGGGAAAAATGGCGTGCGGCCACAAAATGTAGCCCGTGGCCACTGAGAGAGGGTTTACGGGACCTCTCCCTCCCCTCGGGAAAAGAAATAGAGAAAACCGAGTCTGGTTCGCAAACCAAGACAAGACACAGAAGAGGGTTCGGAAATCCGGAGGCGGGGCTCGCAGCCAAGACTCTGAAACTTCTGAACGAGCACATTATGCAATATCACCAAGTGCTCAACTGGTGACGTTTGAGTCTCAAGGTCGGTCAAAAATGGAGTGTCTACAGTTGCCCCTCTTTGACAGAACTCGGAAGTCACAAGTGACGGGAGTGAATGTCAAAGCCCAGAGACAACCCATTTTTGACAAGGCCGAAGACTTAGACAAACATACAAGATAAAAAGGGATATGCTCGCAGGCATGCCCGCAGGCAGGGGGGGCAAGATGCAAAAAGATATGCGAGAAGATTTTGAAGATTGGACTTATACGCTACGCGAAGCCGGTTTTTGAAAGTTGGACTTATACGCTACGCGAAGCCGATTTGAAAGTTGGACTTATACGCTACGCGAAGCCGATTTGAAAGTTGGGGATTCATGCAATGCACTGTGACGTAGTGGCTAAAATGCAATGTAATAGCTAAGAGGTAAAGGTACCTTACAGGGGCAATTGGCAATGACTTACCTCCTCCTACTGGGGATCTTCCGCTTCTTTTTGGTTGAACTGTAGGTACAACTTTTCTCCCTGACCATGGTCGCAGCTTTCCCTATTCTCCAACGGGGTGACAGACTAGGTTGGTTCAGTATCCAGAATTGAGGTGCATACACGCTATCTCAACCTATGGGGCTTCCATACAGATTTCAAGCCGAGGACACGCCTCTGGGTATTTAAACCAGACTTTAGTCACGGAAATCCCGAATCTTTACGTTCTAGGCATCAGCCATTCGAACTCTAGTTTCCACCGTCGCAGTTGGTCTCCTAGGAACTCACTGCAAACACAGGCAGGTGGCTATACCGGATCACCGGAAGTTGTTCAGGCACGACAAACACCAAAGGAATTACACCTTTAGAGGATTTAAGGTCTCCCAGACCGGGAGTGCACAAGATAGTGCGAATAAAGATGCAGGATTTAAGGTCTCCGCAGACCGGAAGATTTAAGGTCTCCTAGACCGGGGAGTGCACAAGACAGTGCGATGCAGAGTGAGTGCACAAAACAGTGCTAAACAGATGCACAAAATAGTGCGATGCTAAAGGTGTATAAAACAGTACGAGCAAGGTGAATGCACAAAACAGTGCGATACAAATAAGGTGCGCAAGATAGCGCGATACAATGCACTAACAAGTACAGGTGAGATGCGCAAGATAGCGCGATGGAATGCATGCAAAATGCAAGTAAGGTGCACAAAACAGTGCAATGCGCAAGAAAGCGCGAGTGATTTGAAATGCACAGGACAGTGCGATACGCTAAACAGCGCGATTGAAATGCACTAAACAGTGCGATTGATTCGAAATGCACTAGACAGTGCGATGCGCTAAACAGCGCGATTGATTTGAAATGCACTAGACAGTGCGATACGCTAAACAGCGCGATTGATTTGAAATGCACTAGACAGTGCGATACAGATACAACCACAAGATGCACAAGACAGTGCTAGCGAGATACAAAGTGTAAGTGCACAAGATAGTGCGAGTGAATGCATGTTCTATGCAAATGAGGTGCATTTTCTATGCAAGTATGGAAGAGTGCATTTTCTATGCAAAAGATACGAGCATTTTCTATGCAAGAAACAGGAGCATATTCTATGCAATATTGAAAGCAAATTCTATGCAGAATCGAGAGCAAGCATATTCTATGCATGAATCATAACGATGTGTGGCACGCATGCAACAATAGTGTATATGAAAATTCATATTCTATGTAGTTGAGGAGTATCAAATATGTACTCTGGTGCCTCTGATTTACCTCTTAGAGGACTTTGCAACACACTCAGCTCAAAAGGGGCACGCCCTGTTCATATTGGCGAGAGATAACATCTGTTGCTGCTGCTTTAATTGCCGTTCTGACTTGAAGCATGCTTAAGCTTGGAGTAGAGGCACACTCATTCTTCAGGGCACTAGCAAGGCCTGAAGAGGTACATATGGAATGTAATCTCAGAAGTTTCTGAAGGTGAAACACACTCAGATGCTCAAAATTTTCCCTATTTTCTTTTGCTTTGCAGTTCGGAACTTATATAGCTTCAGATAGGTCCTGGTTTTGCTGCTCTGACAATGACCTGGGTTGAACCCTGCAGTTTTATGAAAGAATGAATCTTGTTTTGCACAGATGTGGAGAACGGCACGGCACTCTGAGCGTAAAACGATTTTATTTTGGAATTGGTAAATGAGCTTTTGACCGGATATCAAGCCTATGACTGCACACAGCAAGACAACTCAACACGGAAATAAAAGGCACACAACCTAGACACATCGGGTAACACTCGAGACGACTCAAAACAAGAATCGAGATAAAACAAAAAGACACGACAGTCAAATGTGCACAGGGAGCCTGTTTCACCGGGTAGTGTTTCCCACCCTTTCTTATTTGTGGTGCTCACATCATTTGGCCCTCAAGCTTTGTTTTTTCTGAAAAAGCCCCTTTCTCACTTTTTCTCTCATCGTACATCTCTCTATTCTTCAATCTCTCGTTTTTCATCCCTCCCCTGGGTGGTTGATGGATGAACAGGAAGTTGCGGGCTCACGCCCAACATAATCAGCTCGCGGCTATTTCCTTCGGTGACATCTGTCGATGCGCCGGATGAGGGAATGGAGCATCTTGATCCATTCCAATTCGTGCTTCGCACTCGGCTTGATACCTCGCTGCTTGGAGGATGAGAGAGCTTTCAGCCCTTTGTTGTTAACTTCGGTCATCCCCTTTTTTTTTTTTTTTTTGCGGGTAGAGTGGCCTTTCTGGCAAGTATGTTGGCAATGGGGAAAAGACAGGAAGCCTGACTCAACTGTGCCCGTAGTTCATCATTTTGACCATTTTTTAGTTTTAGTTTTCTCCTAAAAAAAAAAAAAAAAATTGACCAAAATGAGAGTTAGATTAACATACTTGTTCAATTTTCTGATTTAAAATCATGCAAGTTAGGCAGTGAGCACTGAGAGTTTTCCTTTTTTGGGTCCAAGAAATGGTCCAGTTTTGAAAATGGAATACTTTTCGAGAAGATTAGTCAACCTCAGTAAAAATTCTCAAAAACTATTTTCGCAAACGACCACTGCTCAACGAGCATGGGACCTACTCTTGAGATGCGCAACCTCGGATCCATGGCAATGGAAAATTGCCCCTTGTCTGAAGGACACTGCATGGCAACGGAATGTTGCCCCTTGTTTGAATGGCACTGCGGCGTTCTGAATGGCAACGGAAAGTTGCCCCTTGTTTGGATAGCACCGCAGCGCATTGAATGGCAACGGAAAGTTGCCCCTTATTTGAATGACACCGCGGTGCATTAAATGGCAACGGAAAGTTGCCCCTTGTCTGAATGGCACCGTAGTGTATTGTAGTCAGTCCTCAGAGCGACGAACGCAACCAGACTCTCAGATATAGAGAAGGCAAAGATTATCAGAACCATTACATGGACATGATTGAGTTTGAAGTGTGTTACGGCTGGACTTCAGAATGAAGTTGCCTACGTATCCCAAAGATGGGAATCAAGCCTCACGTAGTTCGGGGTTAAGGTACACTCGGGTATTAACCTCTCCTTTTTAGGCTCTAACTTTTGCCAAGGCGCCCGTTGCGGGTTTTCGGCCTTGCGAGCTTTGTTCTTCTTTTTTTTTTCAATTCTTTTCATTTCTTTTTCCTTTTTTGATTTTTTCGTTCTTTTCTTTGCATCTTTCTTTTTTGTTCTCTTTTTTTCTTTTTGCATTTTTTGCTTCTTCTTTTTTTTGTATTTTTCTCTTGCTCTAACTTTTGCCTGGGTCGCCCTTCCGGGTTTTCGGCCCAGCGAGCCTCTCAAGGGTAAAAGTATAACAAGTCCATGCCAAATGGTTTTGAGATCCTGGAGTCATCTGAATCCAGGAGAATGGCTGCTGCTTTGCTTTGTAAGCTTCTTCTGATGAGATCTGATCTTCTTGACCTGACTTTGGTGCCTCTTGTTCGAGGGCTGCTTCAAATCTAGCCACACAGGCCTTACATCGTAGTTGACCGTCGAACCTTCTGATTTCAAGTTCAAGGTTTGGAAGCGAAGGGGTTGAGTCTCGAGGCTGAGAGCGATCCTAGGCTGCACAATCTCAAGAGCGATTCCACACAGGTCTTCGCAAGACCGCGCAAAACATTTTGTTTTTGAAAGTTTTAAAGAAAGCGACGAATCGCTCGCGCTGAAGGTAGTGTGAAACCAGTCTGGATCAAGCCAGGGTCCTTCTCAGTACTCACGCTAACAAGCATGATTTCATTCATTAAGGACTTAGCATGCCTCTCTTTCTCTTAAATGATCAAAGTTTTGCAAATCCCGAGGAATTCCTTCCTCTTCGTTTTCACCGCAGTGTTCAAAAAGTTTTGAAAAACTTAGGTTAAATGCAATGATTTTGGGGTGCAGAAGAGAGCAGGTGGAATGTACTGCCATTTCATTCAGATTCCGTCACAACTAGCACACGGCAGAAGCGAACATAGAAGTGCAAAAATTACTGCTGTTTCATTCAAATCTGTTGGTACAACTAGCTCCCTGGTAGAAACAGACTCAAAACAAAACGAAAAGACAAACACAAAACAAAATGGTGACGCCCGAGGTAACACCCCCCGGAATCACCCGACTCCTGTACAACAGGACTGACTCGATACAACAAGATGGATCCAAAATAAAAAGAGACTGACTCAAAACAAAAAGACAGACTCAAAACAAAACAACAAGACTGACCCAATACCCGAGTCGGAAACCGGCATTCGCCAATGCTCAAAACAGTGCATGCCATCCACCATATCTGGAGTAAACTGAGCGCTGCCCGCAGGTGGTTCATCCCTCCAATCACATCACATTATCCCCTACAAATTCACTGATCAAGTGCCGATAGACTTTGCAGGACCTGGTGCGGGGATGACCCCATTGTCAAATAGATCCTGTACTTCATGGCGAAGACGGAAGCAGGCGTTGGTAGTATGGCCAGTTTGTTGATGGTACGCGCAGTACTGGGTAGTATCATGTGTAGCCGGAAGAGGGTTCGGGAGAGGCCGAGGCTCAAGGGGTTTGAGATGGCCTTGTCCAACAAGGATTTGGAGAGCTTTGGACAAAGGCATATAGAGGGCATGGAAGACCCTCCGACCTCGGGGTTGGTACTTCAAGGCTTGTGGATTTTTACTGGGCGCACCAGCAAAGGGATTGGCAGGTGCTGGCCTGGTTTGCCGATCTCTTCCGAGTGGAGGATTAGAGATAACAGGATCGTCTCTGGTATGATAGCCCTTCCCCCGATGTTCCCTTTGATTCGGACTGCCTCCAACCTGAGTAGCGAAAGTGTCATCCACAGCTTTTGCAACAACTGCGAGGACTTGCTCTTTGTTCAGTCCCTCGGCTTTCAAAGCCTCAACAGCCAACAGAAGATGTTCATTGGGATCCATGTCCGCCCCTATCTTGTTCCTCCCACTCACCTCCATTCTGCCAAGGGATTGGCTTTCCTCAAATGCAGCCCGTCCCAACATCGGGGAGTCTCTTGGCATGAAGTTCCTGGTATGTGGTGTGGTCGATGATGGAGCCAATGTCCCGGAGGCCAGATCCGTCACGGTTTTTTGAAGATCTTTAATCATTCCCATCAACTCAGAAGTAGTGGGTTCACGGGTTTGAAATGGTTGAGGTTCGGGTGTACCCATCATGCATAAGTCCATGCTTTCTGGGATAAACACCTCAGGCTTGGGTAGATGGGCCGGGGTGATGTATATGCTGGGGTCAAAGGTGGATGGCAGTATGTGGATGTCATTGAGGTAGGCAAGAGATGTTTAGTCATTGGGGTCCGAAGGTGGAGCTATCGTCCGGTTGTCGATGAGATTTTGGATCTCATGACGAAGGCGGTAGCAACGGTCGGTGCCATGACCGCGCTGCTGATGGTACACACAGTACTTGGCGGGGTTATGTCTGGCTGGGAGTGGGTTGGGAAGAGGTTGAGGATCGAGGGGTTTGAGATGCCCTTTTTCCATCAAGGCTTTTAGTGTGCTAGTCAGGCTCATATAGAGGGGGGTGAAAGTTCTACCCTGAGTTCGGGCTGGGCCAGCTGTTTGTAGGCTCGGTTTGGAAAAAGGGTCGGCTGTGGCGACCGTATTGATTTCGGTGGGTTTGGGAATAGCGCTACTACCAGCGTTGGTACTCCTTGAAATCACCTTCCTTGTCAGTTCCCTTGTCCTGGGAATGATCCCGCTGTTGAACGCATTCTCGACTTGAACCCCCAGTTCATGCAAACTTTTGAAAGTGAATAGTGGAGCGACTATCAACTTTTGCAACATATCATGCTCGAGGTTTCGGACCATCATCTGCACTTGATCCTTCTCAGAAGGGCGACGATCTGTCATTTGTGCTGCCTTGGCTCTCCACCTTGCAATGAATTCCACAAAAGGCTCTGTTGGGTTTTGGCGAGTTGCTTCAAGCTCTTGGATGGTCATTTCAACTTGGGTATTGTAGGAACACTGATCGACAAAGGCCTCAGCCAGTTCTTCCCAGTTTTGCTTCACTGTATCCTCCAATTTGGTATACCAAGTGGCTGCCACACCCGACAGGGTTCTTCCATACAAAGAGAGTTTCTGTGGCTTAGTCAGACCCATCGGCTTCAGGACATCTAAGAAAACTCGGATATGTACCATTGGATCTCCAGACCCATCGAAACGGTCGATATATGGCATTTTGAATCTGTCTGGGAGCCGGATGGAAGCCTCGGTGTGCCCATCCTCAATGCCAGGAATGGAGTTAAGGCCCTGTGCCCTTTTGAATTGCTTCTCAAGGTTTGCAATTTTCACTGCAGTCGGATTGAACTCATCAACATGAAAGGGTTGAGTTTTCTCATTAGGCTGCACCAGGGGTCTGAGCACCTGAGCTTGAGCCAACCATTCTCGAGGATTCAGACACTGCAAGTCTTCAACTGGCGGAATTGGGTCAAAGTTCGGCTGGGGTCCCAAAGCTGGATGTGAGGCAGATGCCCCAGATGGGCGCTGCGTTTCAATACTGGTCTCAGCTTGCATGGCAGTTCCCCGATTTAGCGCTGCTGTCACGGCTGCGAATTCTTCCGAACCTTGTGCCATCACGGTCTGCTGAGTCTGAACAAAAGTGATGTGACTGGCGACTGACTGATTAGATGAACATATGAGCCCTGACCGGCTTTTCTTTACCTTGCCTCAGCGAAAGAACACTGATTACCCTTGAACTGAATCTCTGACCTCACAAAGTCTATCATCACAAGTTCGATGAACCTCGGGGGATATCGGAGCCTTCTGAAGCGACAGTTTCGAGACTACCTAGCAAAAGAGAAAACAGACAGCATCTCAGCCTGATTCCACCTGAATAGATATGAGCCTATTTGAATGAGTGTGCTCTCTACTGAATTCTGCCCCAAACTTCGGCCTCAAAATCTGAGTCTGATACCCACGGGTAAAGCTGACTCCCAAATACTGATAGTAATGCCCACAGGCCTGATGCCAAAATTCGCAAACTGGTGCCCAAACTCATACACTGATACATGCATTCCTGTAGAGACGCACTCTAAAGCACATAACAGATAAGTGAGAGCCAAAACACCCCTATGTTGGGGTAGGGTTTCCCTGTCCTATCGTGTCAGGAGCTAGGGTTTCACTACGCACAGAGCGGTTTCAAACAACCTATAAACGGGTAAGCAACCTGTCCTAATTTGGAATGGTCACTATGGATCCGAATATGCACTAGATCGAATGGTCAAAGAGGGTGCCCCGGTAAAACCGGGGTTTGTGTTCCCACACTGGCAGAGCCCACAACCGGTCAGCCTTATGGTCATGCCTTGACAAGACAAGCCTCCGGCAAACCGTTCAGGAATAGCAGATGGCAAACACAGTGTCCTAGGCGCACCAATGCAAATGCAATGCAAAGAATCACACAAGTGTAGTCAAAAACAGATATCATGAGTTCGAGTCAAGTTCTCTAAATCCCCAGCAGAGTCGCCAGAAACTGTTGACGTCCCCGAACGCTCCCGGGAGGAACGAGCTCCCGTTCCGTTCATTTGGGGTCACTACAGCTCGGACTCTTAAATGTCACGGTTCCTAATCTGAACCAAAGAGTCCAAATCCGGCAAATCGTTTTGAGAAACTGATTTTTTTAAAAAAAGTAGTGCCAAATATGGACTGCTTTGCCAGATACAGAGTCGCCACCTAAATATTTTATTTTGGGAAATTTAGGAAACCCTGACTCGGTGCCAAGAGGCCACGTGTCCGTCATCACCAAAGTTGCCTCGGCTCGGGAACTTGGGTACGATTGGGGAAGGTCACTTCGTGAGCACCCCCACTCGCCCGGTCATAGACCGGCCTCTACTAACCATGATATCAATTTTTGAAAACATTGTATGTTCTTATTCCGGTTATTAGCCTAGGTTACTATGTGATGCTCACAGCATACAAGTATAGACTGGATCGCCTGAATTGGAACAAAACATTTCATGCTTGTTTTTGAAAATGGTTTGCTACCCGCAAGTAGGTTTGAAACATTTGATGATTTATTCCAATTCAGATAACCCAACCTTCACCCACAGGCATTCAGGCAGTTATATCATATAAGCACATAGTCTCATGGTAAGCATGCTATCATGGCAGCCACTCACACGCATGTAAGGATGCTAAAGCATAAAACTCACCGAGTACTCCAAGCCAAAATAGAAACTACATTAGAAATCATGCATGATCCTAAGTATACAGAAATGCCTAATGCAACACATGCAAAATGCAACTATAGCAGGCTCGGCTATTCTAAGATGGCATATGGAATGTTACAACTATCATGTATCCAACTTTGAAATTGAAAATACAATGCAGTTAGTATGATGCGCCGAGCCCGGTGCATGCAATACAGATGAATGAATGCAAACATGCTGTCATACTGTATGCTAATTGAAACATGCCCTAATCTAACCATCATAAGCGGATAAATAAAAGGGAGAAAGACGTGGGGTTGGAAGACATACAACACACTCACGCACACTTATTACAGTTGTGCCCTCTCGCAGAGGGTCTGAATAAATATACAGTCCAAATATTACAGTCCCGAATAAAAGAATATTACAGTCCAAAATATTACAGAATCCTAATTAATTAATGAATTAACTAAGAAAGCAAATAAAACTGGCGTGCAAGCCAGGGACTGCCTTGCTTCTGACGGATGATGCATGTCCGGATTGTCTTGCGCGGAAATCCACCGGAATGCCCCGATTAGCCTCTGTTTACATCTGTTCTTGAAATGCGTGCCAAGCCCCAAAAGGTTGTTGATTCCTGATTTTGCTGCAACAGAGAGCAGGAAAAGGGCATAGCAATGTATTTGCACAGATATATGCATGTCTCGATCCTCGTGCCACCAATCACGCATACCGAGGCATGATGGCCGAGGAGTCGAAATGCACAACTCAATATAGGATGAATGCATATGAAACTACAACTAAAACCTAACTCCATCATGGATAATTCGGAGTGTCGGTGACTGGGGAATTGAGACACATTCCGTCACTCGGAGTACGGAATGTACCTCGTTTCCCGTGCCCGGGCTAACTCCTATTCCGGACACGATGCAATATGCATGATATGCATGAAATGCAACTAAGATACAATCCTAACATATACAATGCTATGGAAATGAAATGCCTCGAAATGCGTGCACACTGGCACGCAAACCGAGAAAATGACAGAATGCAATCTAAGATACAACCTAGTATGCACAATGCTCTGAAAATGAAACGCCTTGAAATGCGTGCACAGGGGCACGCAAACCGAGAAAATGCAAGAATGCAATGAAAATGAAACGCCTCGAAGTGCGTGCACTCGGGCACGAAAACAGAGGCAATGGAAAAATGTGATGAAAATGAGGTGCCTCGAAATGCGTGCACACGGGCACGCAAACCGAGGCAATGATAGAATGCTATGAAAATGAGACGCCTTGAAATGCGTGCGTACGGGCACGCAAACCGAGGCGATGGCAGAATGCAATGAAAATGAGGTGCCTCGAAATGCGTGCACACGGGCACGCAAACCGAGGCAATGGAAAAATGTGATGTAATGACATGGAAACATGATATGGGCTTATACCAACATGAGTGAGCCTCAGCCACACTCACATAGGATGCCGTCGGATAAAAACGAAGTGCCTCGAAATGCGTGCGCACGGGCACGCAAACCGAGGCGATGACAAAATGTGGTGTAATGACATGGAATGATGATATGGGCTTATACCAACATGAGTGAGCCTCAGCCACACTCACATAGGATGCCGTCGGATAAAAACGAAGTTCCTCGAAATGCGTGCGCACGGGCAGGCAAACCGAGGCGATGACAAAATGTGGTGTAATGACATGGAATGATGATATGGGCTTATACCAACATGAGTGAGCCTCAGCCACACTCACATAGGATGCCGTCGGATAAAAACGAAGTGCCTCGAAATGCGTGCACACGGGCACGCAAACCGAGGCGATGACAAAATGCGATGTAATGATATGAAAATGGCATGCAATCATCCTAATGGAATTTCAGCACTAAAATATGGGGGAAAACAGTCCCGAAATGAGGCGAAATGACATGAAATGCAAGGAATTGTCCCGAAATGCGAATTTTGGCCCCCGAAATGGCCTATAGCTATGCCAAACATGCACAACATGGACATGCAATGCAAAGACAGAAGCTAGACAGTCCCAAAAAAGGCACTTTCACAGTTATAAACATGGCCAAACAGCAAGCATAGGTATGGCAAAATGGCATGCAAGAATAGGGGCCAAATAAGGGGTAATGAAGCAAGTGATACAAGAAAAACCCAAACTGAAAAATTTCCTTCTACAACATTGAAGAGGGACGAAAAATATGAATATTTAAAGCATATGGAAGCCTCAAAATCAGTATACAAACATGATAGAAATGTGATGCAAAATAAGGCTCAAAAATGGCTATAACATGAGGTATGCAAAATAATCACCAAACAGACAAAGACCCTTAATAAAATATGTAGAATGGACCAAAATAAGCACTTTTTCAGAACTGTAAAATGGCCAAAAACAAAAGCATGGTAGGCTGCCATTGCATGCAAGAATGGGGAATAAAAGAGGGATATAACATGAAGTGACCTATGGAAGCCCCAAACCATGAAAGGATCTAAATGAAACATGAAGTATGGACCAAAATAAGAACTTTTTCAGAACTGTAAAATGGCCAAAAACAAAAGCATGGTAGGCTGCCATTGCATGCAAGAATGGGGAAGAAAAGAGGAGTATAAAGGTAGGTACAACATGGAAGTCCCAAATGGTGTTGATCCCTTCTTCAATGTTGAAGAGGGGCTCAAAATAATCCTAATATCAGTTTACAACATGCTCGAAAACAGATTTCTCATGGGCCAAAAATAGCATGCAAAACTATGACATACAAGAGGATAAATGAAGCAAGTGTGTCATAGAGAGCTCAAACAGGGTTGAGCCCTTAATGAAAAGTGAAAATGAGCTCAAAAGAGGGTCCTTTTCAGTTAGGGCCGGAGCTTGAAACAAAAAGCAAGTGAGGCTTACAAATGAATCAAGAAAAAGGGTCAAAGTGAAGAAAAGGTTACTCACCCTTGAAGACTCAAACTTTTGTTGCTTCTTGGATGAATTTGCAGCTTCTTTGGCCTTTGAGAAACCTTCCTTGTTGCTGGAAATGAGGTGGTGGTGGTAGAGCTTGGTGGTGTAGAAGGAATGATGGTTAGGGACTTAGAGATTTTTCAAGAAATGAGAAGGATGAAGATGGAGTTGTGTATGGAGGCTTGAAGGAGAATTTTTCTAACCCCAAAATACTACAAGGCTTGCTTGCTATATAGGCCAACAAGGGGGTGTAAAGGTGGGGGAAAAGGAGAGTAATATTCCCCCACGAAATATCCCCCAGATAAAGATCTTTTCTGGGGGATAAAGCCTCACAGCTGTAAAGGGAACAGTGCAAGGAATACGGCCGGCCTGGTACTTTTGTTGCAGGTGGCCGGCCGGCCACACCCCCTAGCCGGCCGGCTAGGGGTCAAAAGGTTCAATGAGATTTTCTGGCCGGCCACCAACTGGTGGTGTTCTCCTATGTGTGTACAACACAACCATGTGGTTAAAATTCCAAGAAAGTGGGTCCAAGGGGTTCAACATTAGCCCGGAAGGAGGGGGTCAAAAGGGTCAAGTTGAATTAATGGCCGGCCATGAACTTTTAGGGTCCTCTCATGTGTGTACATCACAAATATGTGGTTCAAAGTTCAAGAAAAAGGGTCCAAGGGGTTCAACATTAGCCTGGAAGTGCGAAAAACGGGCGCCGGAGGGCGTCGGAGGATGTATAACTGGTTGCTGTAACAATTGCTGGCCTCTCACCCTTCAGTGACCTCCGCGGTGATAAAACAGAGGTACCTGCCAAAAATGAATGAAAACCGTTGCAAAACGAATGCTCGGGGACCAAAACACGCAGTTCGGGGTCCCGGAAACTGCCCGTTAAACACCGAAAGTGGCGTTCGGCCACGAAGTGGGTTTCTCAGACCCCAGTGTCCCTCAAAAGGGAGAAAATAAGATGTATGCCAAAAAATAGAGCAAATGGAGATGGTTAAGCGGTCCCGAACCGAGGCACACGGCCAACGGTCCCGAAAAACCGGAAACCGGACTCCGAAATGGGAAAAATGGCGTGCGGCCACAAAATGTAGCCCGTGGCCACTGAGAGAGGGTTTACGGGACCTCTCCCTCCCCTCGGGAAAAGAAATAGAGAAAACCGAGTCTGGTTCGCAAACCAAGACAAGACACAGAAGAGGGTTCGGAAATCCGGAGGCGGGGCTCGCAGCCAAGACTCTGAAACTTCTGAACGAGCACATTATGCAATATCACCAAGTGCTCAACTGGTGACGTTTGAGTCTCAAGGTCGGTCAAAAATGGAGTGTCTACAGTTGCCCCTCTTTGACAGAACTCGGAAGTCACAAGTGACGGGAGTGAATGTCAAAGCCCAGAGACAACCCATTTTTGACAAGGCCGAAGACTTAGACAAACATACAAGATAAAAAGGGATGTGCTCGCAGGCATGCCCGCAGGCAGGGGGGGCAAGATGCAAAAAGATATGCGAGAAGATTTTGAAGATTGGACTTATACGCTACGCGAAGCCGGTTTTTGAAAGTTGGACTTATACGCTACGCGAAGCCGATTTGAAAGTTGGACTTATACGCTACGCGAAGCCGATTTGAAAGTTGGGGATTCATGCAATGCACTGTGACGTAGTGGCTAAAATGCAATGTAATAGCTAAGAGGTAAAGGTACCTTACAGGGGCAATTGGCAATGACTTACCTCCTCCTACTGGGGATCTTCTGCTTCTTTTTGGTTGAACTGTAGGTACAACTTTTCTCCCTGACCATGGTCGCAGCTTTCCCTATTCTCCAACGGGGTGACAGACTAGGTTGGTTCAGTATCCAGAATTGAGGTGCATACACGCTATCTCAACCTATGGGGCTTCCATACAGATTTCAAGCCGAGGACACGCCTCTGGGTATTTAAACCAGACTTTAGTCACGGAAATCCCGAATCTTTACGTTCTAGGCATCAGCCATTCGAACTCTAGTTTCCACCGTCGCAGTTGGTCTCCTAGGAACTCACTGTAAACACAGGCAGGTGGCTATACCGGATCACCGGAAGTTGTTCGGGCACGACAAACACCAAAGGAATTACACCTTTAGAGGATTTAAGGTCTCCCAGACCGGGAGTGCACAAGATAGTGCGAATAAAGATGCAGGATTTAAGGTCTCCGCAGACCGGAAGATTTAAGGTCTCCTAGACCGGGGAGTGCACAAGACAGTGCGATGCAGAGTGAGTGCACAAAACAGTGCTAAACAGATGCACAAAATAGTGCGATGCTAAAGGTGTATAAAACAGTACGAGCAAGGTGAATGCACAAAACAGTGCGATACAAATAAGGTGCGCAAGATAGCGCGATACAATGCACTAACAAGTACAGGTGAGATGCGCAAGATAGCGCGATGGAATGCATGCAAAATGCAAGTAAGGTGCACAAAACAGTGCAATGCGCAAGAAAGCGCGAGTGATTTGAAATGCACAGGACAGTGCGATACGCTAAACAGCGCGATTGAAATGCACTAAACAGTGTGATTGATTCGAAATGCACTAGACAGTGCGATGCGCTAAACAGCGCGATTGATTTGAAATGCACTAGACAGTGCGATACGCTAAACAGCGCGATTGATTTGAAATGCACTAGACAGTGCGATACAGATACAACCACAAGATGCACAAGACAGTGCTAGCGAGATACAAAGTGTAAGTGCACAAGATAGTGCGAGTGAATGCATGTTCTATGCAAATGAGGTGCATTTTCTATGCAAGTATGGAAGAGTGCATTTTCTATGCAAAAGATACGAGCATTTTCTATGCAAGAAACAGGAGCATATTCTATGCAATATTGAAAGCAAATTCTATGCAGAATCGAGAGCAAGCATATTCTATGCATGAATCATAACGATGTGTGGCACGCATGCAACAATAGTGTATATGAAAATTCATATTCTATGTAGTTGAGGAGTATCAAATATGTACTCTGGTGCCTCTGATTTACCTCTTAGAGGACTTTGCAACACACTCAGCTCAAAAGGGGCACGCCCTGTTCATATTGGCGAGAGATAACATCTGTTGCTGCTGCTTTAATTGCCGTTCTGACTTGAAGCATGCTTAAGCTTGGAGTAGAGGCACACTCATTCTTCAGGGCACTAGCAAGGCCTGAAGAGGTACATATGGAATGTAATCTCAGAAGTTTCTGAAGGTGAAACACACTCAGATGCTCAAAATTTTCCCTATTTTCTTTTGCTTTGCAGTTCGGAACTTATATAGCTTCAGATAGGTCCTGGTTTTGCTGCTCTGACAATGACCTGGGTTGAACCCTGCAGTTTTATGAAAGAATGAATCTTGTTTTGCACAGATGTGGAGAACGGCACGGCACTCTGAGCGTAAAACGATTTTATTTTGGAATTGGTAAATGAGCTTTTGACCGGATATCAAGCCTATGACTGCACACAGCAAGACAACTCAACACGGAAATAAAAGGCACACAACCTAGACACATCGGGTAACACTCGAGACGACTCAAAACAAGAATCGAGATAAAACAAAAAGACACGACAGTCAAATGTGCACAGGGAGCCTGTTTCACCGGGTAGTGTTTCCCACCCTTTCTTATTTGTGGTGCTCACATCATTTGGCCCTCAAGCTTTGTTTTTTCTGAAAAAGCCCCTTTCTCACTTTTTCTCTCATCGTACATCTCTCTATTCTTCAATCTCTCGTTTTTCATCCCTCCCCTGGGTGGTTGATGGATGAACAGGAAGTTGCGGGCTCACGCCCAACATAATCAGCTCGCGGCTATTTCCTTCGGTGACATCTGTCGATGCGCCGGATGAGGGAATGGAGCATCTTGATCCATTCCAATTCGTGCTTCGCACTCGGCTTGATACCTCGCTGCTTGGAGGATGAGAGAGCTTTCAGCCCTTTGTTGTTAACTTCGGTCATCCCCTTTTTTTTTTTTTTTTGCGGGTAGAGTGGCCTTTCTGGCAAGTATGTTGGCAATGGGGAAAAGACAGGAAGCCTGACTCAACTGTGCCCGTAGTTCATCATTTTGACCATTTTTTAGTTTTAGTTTCCTCCTAAAAAAAAAAAAAAAAATTGACCAAAATGAGAGTTAGATTAACATACTTGTTCAATTTTCTGATTTAAAATCATGCAAGTTAGGCAGTGAGCACTGAGAGTTTTCCTTTTTTGGGTCCAAGAAATGGTCCAGTTTTGAAAATGGAATACTTTTCGAGAAGATTAGTCAACCTCAGTAAAAATTCTCAAAAACTATTTTCGCAAACGACCACTGCTCAACGAGCATGGGACCTACTCTTGAGATGCGCAACCTCGGATCCATGGCAATGGAAAATTGCCCCTTGTCTGAAGGACACTGCATGGCAACGGAATGTTGCCCCTTGTTTGAATGGCACTGCGGCGTTCTGAATGGCAACGGAAAGTTGCCCCTTGTTTGGATAGCACCGCAGCGCATTGAATGGCAACGGAAAGTTGCCCCTTATTTGAATGACACCGCGGTGCATTGAATGGCAACGGAAAGTTGCCCCTTGTCTGAATGGCACCGTAGTGTATTGTAGTCAGTCCTCAGAGCGACGAACGCAACCAGACTCTCAGATATAGAGAAGGCAAAGATTATCAGAACCATTACATGGACATGATTGAGTTTGAAGTGTGTTACGGCTGGACTTCAGAATGAAGTTGCCTACGTATCCCAAAGATGGGAATCAAGCCTCACGTAGTTCGGGGTTAAGGTACACTCGGGTATTAACCTCTCCTTTTTAGGCTCTAACTTTTGCCAAGGCGCCCGTTGCGGGTTTTCGGCCTTGCGAGCTTTGTTCTTTTTTTTTTTTTCAATTCTTTTCATTTCTTTTTCCTTTTTTGATTTTTTCGTTCTTTTCTTTGCATCTTTCTTTTTTGTTCTCTTTTTTTCTTTTTGCATTTTTTGCTTCTTCTTTTTTTTGTATTTTTCTCTTGCTCTAACTTTTGCCTGGGTCGCCCTTCCTGGTTTTCGGCCCAGCGAGCCTCTCAAGGGTAAAAGTATAACAAGTCCATGCCAAATGGTTTTGAGATCCTGGAGTCATCTGAATCCAGGAGAATGGTTGTGCTTTGCTTTGTAAGCTTCTTCTGATGAGATCTGATCTTCTTGACCTGACTTTGGTGCCTCTTGTTCGAGGGCTGCTTCAAATCTAGCCACACAGGCCTTACATCGTAGTTGACCGTCGAACCTTCTGATTTCAAGTTCAAGGTTTGGAAGCGAAGGGGTTGAGTCTCGAGGCTGAGAGCGATCCTAGGCTGCACAATCTCAAGAGCGATTCCACACAGGTCTTCGCAAGACCGCGCAAAACATTTTGTTTTTGAAAGTTTTAAAGAAAGCGACGAATCGCTCGCGCTAAAGGTAGTGTGAAACCAGTCTGGATCAAGCCAGGGTCCTTCTCAGTACTCACGCTAACAAGCATGATTTCATTCATTAAGGACTTAGCATGCCTCTCTTTCTCTTAAATGATCAAAGTTTTGCAAATCCCGAGGAATTCCTTCCTCTTCGTTTTCACCGCAGTGTTCAAAAAGTTTTGAAAAACTTAGGTTAAATGCAATGATTTTGGGGTGCAGAAGAGAGCAGGTGGAATGTACTGCCATTTCATTCAGATTCCGTCACAACTAGCACACGGCAGAAGCGAACATAGAAGTGCAAAAATTACTACTGTTTCATTCAAATCTGTTGGTACAACTGGCTCCCTGGTAGAAACAGACTCAAAACAAAACGAAAAGACAAACACAAAACAAAATGGTGACGCCCGAGGTAACACCCCCCGGAATCACCCGACTCCTGTACAACAGGACTGACTCGATACAACAAGATAGATCCAAAATAAAAAGAGACTGACTCAAAACAAAAAGACAGACTCAAAACAAAACAACAAGACTGACCCAATACCCGAGTCGGAAACCGGCATTCGCCAATGCTCAAAACAGTGCATGCCATCCACCATATCTGGAGTAAACTGAGCGCTGCCCGCAGGTGGTTCATCCCTCCAATCACATCACATTATCCCCTACAAATTCACTGATCAAGTGCCGATAGACTTTGCAGGACCTGGTGCGGGGATGACCCCATTGTCAAATAGATCCTGTACTTCATGGCGAAGACGGAAGCAGGCGTTGGTAGTATGGCCAGTTTGTTGATGGTACGCGCAGTACTGGGTAGTATCATGTGTAGCCGGAAGAGGGTTCGGGAGAGGCCGAGGCTCAAGGGGTTTGAGATGGCCTTGTCCAACAAGGATTTGGAGAGCTTTGGACAAAGGCATATAGAGGGCATGGAAGACCCTCCGACCTCGGGGTTGGTACTTCAAGGCTTGTGGATTTTTACTGGGCGCACCAGCAAAGGGATTGGCAGGTGCTGGCCTGGTTTGCCGATCTCTTCCGAGTGGAGGATTAGAGATAACAGGATCGTCTCTGGTATGATAGCCCTTCCCCCGATGTTCCCTTTGATTCGGACTGCCTCCAACCTGAGTAGCGAAAGTGTCATCCACAGCTTTTGCAACAACTGCGAGGACTTGCTCTTTGTTCAGTCCCTCGGCTTTCAAAGCCTCAACAGCCAACAGAAGATGTTCATTGGGATCCATGTCCGCCCCTATCTTGTTCCTCCCACTCACCTCCATTCTGCCAAGGGATTGGCTTTCCTCAAATGCAGCCCGTCCCAACATCGGGGAGTCTCTTGGCATGAAGTTCCTGGTATGTGGTGTGGTCGATGATGGAGCCAATGTCCCGGAGGCCAGATCCGTCACGGTTTTTTGAAGATCTTTAATCATTCCCATCAACTCAGAAGTAGTGGGTTCACGGGTTTGAAATGGTTGAGGTTCGGGTGTACCCATCATGCATAAGTCCATGCTTTCTGGGATAAACACCTCAGGCTTGGGTAGATGGGCCGGGGTGATGTATATGCTGGGGTCAAAGGTGGATGGCAGTATGTGGATGTCATTGAGGTAGGCAAGAGATGTTTAATCATTGGGGTCCGAAGGTGGAGCTATCGTCCGGTTGTCGATGAGATTTTGGATCTCATGACGAAGGCGGTAGCAACGGTCGGTGCCATGACCGCGCTGCTGATGGTACACACAGTACTTGGCGGGGTTATGTCTGGCTGGGAGTGGGTTGGGAAGAGGTTGAGGATCGAGGGGTTTGAGATGCCCTTTTTCCATCAAGGCTTTTAGTGTGCTAGTCAGGCTCATATAGAGGGGGGTGAAAGTTCTACCCTGAGTTCGGGCTGGGCCAGCTATTTGTAGGCTCGGTTTGGAAAAAGGGTCGGCTGTGGCGACCGTATTGATTTCGGTGGGTTTGGGAATAGCGCTACTACCAGCGTTGGTACTCCTGGAAATCACCTTCCTTGTCAGTTCCCTTGTCCTGGGAATGATCCCGCTGTTGAACGCATTCTCGACTTGAACCCCCAGTTCATGCAAACTTTTGAAAGTGAATAGTGGAGCGACTATCAACTTTTGCAACATATCATGCTCGAGGTTTCGGACCATCATCTGCACTTGATCCTTCTCAGAAGGGCGACGATCTGTCATTTGTGCTGCCTTGGCTCTCCACCTTGCAATGAATTCCACAAAAGGCTCTGTTGGGTTTTGGCGAGTTGCTTCAAGCTCTTGGATGGTCATTTCAACTTGGGTATTGTAGGAACACTGATCGACAAAGGCCTCAGCCAGTTCTTCCCAGTTTTGCTTCACTGTATCCTCCAATTTGGTATACCAAGTGGCTGCCACACCCGACAGGGTTCTTCCATACAAAGAGAGTTTCTGTGGCTTAGTCAGACCCATCGGCTTCAGGACATCTAAGAAAACTCGGATATGTACCATTGGATCTCCAGACCCATCGAAACGGTCGATATATGGCATTTTGAATCTGTCTGGGAGCCGGATGGAAGCCTCGGTGTGCCCATCCTCAATGCCAGGAATGGAGTTAAGGCCCTGTGCCCTTTTGAATTGCTTCTCAAGGTTTGCAATTTTCACTGCAGTCGGATTGAACTCATCAACATGAAAGGGTTGAGTTTTCTCATTAGGCTGCACCAGGGGTCTGAGCACCTGAGCTTGAGCCAACCATTCTCGAGGATTCAGACACTGCAAGTCTTCAACTGGCGGAATTGGGTCAAAGTTCGGCTGGGGTCCCAAAGCTGGATGTGAGGCAGATGCCCCAGATGGGCGCTGCGTTTCAATACTGGTCTCAGCTTGCATGGCAGTTCCCCGATTTAGCGCTGCTGTCACGGCTGCGAATTCTTCCGAACCTTGTGCCATCACGGTCTGCTGAGTCTGAACAAAAGTGATGTGACTGGCGACTGACTGATTAGATGAACATATGAGCCCTGACCGGCTTTTCTTTACCTTGCCTCAGCGAAAGAACACTGATTACCCTTGAACTGAATCTCTGACCTCACAAAGTCTATCATCACAAGTTCGATGAACCTCGGGGGATATCGGAGCCTTCTGAAGCGACAGTTTCGAGACTACCTAGCAAAAGAGAAAACAGACAGCATCTCAGCCTGATTCCACCTGAATAGATATGAGCCTATTTGAATGAGTGTGCTCTCTACTGAATTCTGCCCCAAACTTCGGCCTCAAAATCTGAGTCTGATACCCACGGGTAAAGCTGACTCCCAAATACTGATAGTAATGCCCACAGGCCTGATGCCAAAATTCGCAAACTGGTGCCCAAACTCATACACTGATACATGCATTCCTGTAGAGACGCACTCTAAAGCACATAACAGATAAGTGAGAGCCAAAACACCCCTATGTTGGGGTAGGGTTTCCCTGTCCTATCGTGTCAGGAGCTAGGGTTTCACTACGCACAGAGCGGTTTCAAACAACCTATAAACGGGTAAGCAACCTGTCCTAATTTGGAATGGTCACTATGGATCCGAATATGCACTAGATCGAATGGTCAAAGAGGGTGCCCCGGTAAAACCGGGGTTTGTGTTCCCACACTGGCAGAGCCCACAACCGGTCAGCCTTATGGTCATGCCTTGACAAGACAAGCCTCCGGCAAACCGTTCAGGAATAGCAGATGGCAAACACAGTGTCCTAGGCGCACCAATGCAAATGCAATGCAAAGAATCACACAAGTGTAGTCAAAAACAGATATCATGAGTTCGAGTCAAGTTCTCTAAATCCCCAGCAGAGTCGCCAGAAACTGTTGACGTCCCCGAACGCTCCCGGGAGGAACGAGCTCCCGTTCCGTTCATTTGGGGTCACTACAGCTCGGACTCTTAAATGTCACGGTTCCTAATCTGAACCAAAGAGTCCAAATCCGGCAAATCGTTTTGAGAAACTGATTTTTTTAAAAAAAGTAGTGCCAAATATGGACTGCTTTGCCAGATACAGAGTCGCCACCTAAATATTTTATTTTGGGAAATTTAGGAAACCCTGACTCGGTGCCAAGAGGCCACGTGTCCGTCATCACCAAAGTTGCCTCGGCTCGGGAACTTGGGTACGATTGGGGAAGGTCACTTCGTGAGCACCCCCACTCGCCCGGTCATAGACCGGCCTCTACTAACCATGATATCAATTTTTGAAAACATTGTATGTTCTTATTCCGGTTATTAGCCTAGGTTACTATGTGATGCTCACAGCATACAAGTATAGACTGGATCGCCTGAATTGGAACAAAACATTTCATGCTTGTTTTTGAAAATGGTTTGCTACCCGCAAGTAGGTTTGAAACATTTGATGATTTATTCCAATTCAGATAACCCAACCTTCACCCACAGGCATTCAGGCAGTTATATCATATAAGCACATAGTCTCATGGTAAGCATGCTATCATGGCAGCCACTCACACGCATGTAAGGATGCTAAAGCATAAAACTCACCGAGTACTCCAAGCCAAAATAGAAACTACATTAGAAATCATGCATGATCCTAAGTATACAGAAATGCCTAATGCAACACATGCAAAATGCAACTATAGCAGGCTCGGCTATTCTAAGATGGCATATGGAATGTTACAACTATCATGTATCCAACTTTGAAATTGAAAATACAATGCAGTTAGTATGATGCGCCGAGCCCGGTGCATGCAATGCAGATGAATGAATGCAAACATGCTGTCATACTGTATGCTAATTGAAACATGCCCTAATCTAACCATCATAAGCGGATAAATAAAAGGGAGAAAGACGTGGGGTTGGAAGACATACAACACACTCACGCACACTTATTACAGTTGTGCCCTCTCGCAGAGGGTCTGAATAAATATACAGTCCAAATATTACAGTCCCGAATAAAAGAATATTACAGTCCAAAATATTACAGAATCCTAATTAATTAATGAATTAACTAAGAAAGCAAATAAAACTGGCGTGCAAGCCAGGGACTGCCTTGCTTCTGACGGATGATGCATGTCCGGATTGTCTTGCGCGGAAATCCACCGGAATGCCCCGATTAGCCTCTGTTTACATCTGTTCTTGAAATGCGTGCCAAGCCCCAAAAGGTTGTTGATTCCTGATTTTGCTGCAACAGAGAGCAGGAAAAGGGCATAGCAATGTATTTGCACAGATATATGCATGTCTCGATCCTCGTGCCACCAATCACGCATACCGAGGCATGATGGCCGAGGAGTCGAAATGCACAACTCAATATAGGATGAATGCATATGAAACTACAACTAAAACCTAACTCCATCATGGATAATTCGGAGTGTCGGTGACTGGGGAATTGAGACACATTCCGTCACTCGGAGTACGGAATGTACCTCGTTTCCCGTGCCCGGGCTAACTCCTATTCCGGACACGATGCAATATGCATGATATGCATGAAATGCAACTAAGATACAATCCTAACATATACAATGCTATGGAAATGAAATGCCTCGAAATGCGTGCACACTGGCACGCAAACCGAGAAAATGACAGAATGCAATCTAAGATACAACCTAGTATGCACAATGCTCTGAAAATGAAACGCCTTGAAATGCGTGCACAGGGGCACGCAAACCGAGAAAATGCAAGAATGCAATGAAAATGAAACGCCTCGAAGTGCGTGCACTCGGGCACGAAAACAGAGGCAATGGAAAAATGTGATGAAAATGAGGTGCCTCGAAATGCGTGCACACGGGCACGCAAACTGAGGCAATGATAGAATGCTATGAAAATGAGACGCCTTGAAATGCATGCGTACGGGCACGCAAACCGAGGCGATGACAGAATGCAATGAAAATGAAGTGCCTCGAAATGCGTGCACACGGGCACGCAAACCGAGGCAATGGAAAAATGTGATGTAATGACATGGAAACATGATATGGGCTTATACCAACATGAGTGAGCCTCAGCCACACTCACATAGGATGCCGTCGGATAAAAATGAAGTGCCTCGAAATGCGTGCGCACGGGCACGCAAACCGAGGCGATGACAAAATGTGGTGTAATGACATGGAATGATGATATGGGCTTATACCAACATGAGTGAGCCTCAGCCACACTCACATAGGATGCCGTCGGATAAAAACGAAGTGCCTCGAAATGCGTGCGCACGGGCAGGCAAACCGAGGCGATGACAAAATGTGGTGTAATGACATGGAATGATGATATGGGCTTATACCAACATGAGTGAGCCTCAGCCACACTCACATAGGATGTCGTCGGATAAAAACGAAGTGCCTCGAAATGCGTGCACACGGGCACGCAAACCGAGGCGATGACAAAATGCGATGTAATGATATGAAAATGGCATGAAATCATCCTAATGGAATTTCAGCACTAAAATATGGGGGAAAACAGTCCCGAAATGAGGCGAAATGACATGAAATGCAAGGAATTGTCCCGAAATGCGAATTTTGGCCCCCGAAATGGCCTATAGCTATGCCAAACATGCACAACATGGACATGCAATGCAAAGACAGAAGCTAGACAGTCCCAAAAAAGGCACTTTCACAGTTATAAACATGGCCAAACAGCAAGCATAGGTATGGCAAAATGGCATGCAAGAATAGGGGCCAAATAAGGGGTAATGAAGCAAGTGATACAAGAAAAACCCAAACTGAAAAATTTCCTTCTACAACATTGAAGAGGGACGAAAAATATGAATATTTAAAGCATATGGAAGCCTCAAAATCAGTATACAAACATGATAGAAATGTGATGCAAAATAAGGCTCAAAAATGGCTATAACATGAGGTATGCAAAATAATCACCAAACAGACAAAGACCCTTAATAAAATATGTAGAATGGACCAAAATAAGCACTTTTTCAGAACTGTAAAATGGCCAAAAACAAAAGCATGGTAGGCTGCCATTGCATGCAAGAATGGGGAATAAAAGAGGGATATAACATGAAGTGACCTATGGAAGCCCCAAACCATGAAAGGATCTAAATGAAACATGAAGTATGGACCAAAATAAGAACTTTTTCAGAACTGTAAAATGGCCAAAAACAAAAGCATGGTAGGCTGCCATTGCATGCAAGAATGGGGAAGAAAAGAGGAGTATAAAGGTAGGTACAACATGGAAGTCCCAAATGGTGTTGATCCCTTCTTCAATGTTGAAGAGGGGCTCAAAATAATCCTAATATCAGTTTACAACATGCTCGAAAACAGATTTCTCATGGGCCAAAAATAGCATGCAAAACTATGACATACAAGAGGATAAATGAAGCAAGTGTGTCATAGAGAGCTCAAACAGGGTTGAGCCCTTAATGAAAAGTGAAAATGAGCTCAAAAGAGGGTCCTTTTCAGTTAGGGCCGGAGCTTGAAACAAAAAGCAAGTGAGGCTTACAAATGAATCAAGAAAAAGGGTCAAAGTGAAGAAAAGGTTACTCACCCTTGAAGACTCAAACTTTTGTTGCTTCTTGGATGAATTTGCAGCTTCTTTGGCCTTTGAGAAACCTTCCTTGTTGCTGGAAATGAGGTGGTGGTGGTAGAGCTTGGTGGTGTAGAAGGAATGATGGTTAGGGACTTAGAGATTTTTCAAGAAATGAGAAGGATGAAGATGGAGTTGTGTATGGAGGCTTGAAGGAGAATTTTTCTAACCCCAAAATACTACAAGGCTTGCTTGCTATATAGGCCAACAAGGGGGTGTAAAGGTGGGGGAAAAGGAGAGTAATATTCCCCCACGAAATATCCCCCAGATAAAGATCTTTTCTGGGGGATAAAGCCTCACAGCTGTAAAGGGAACAGTGCAAGGAATACGGCCGGCCTGGTACTTTTGTTGCAGGTGGCCGGCCGGCCACACCCCCTAGCCGGCCGGCTAGGGGTCAAAAGGTTCAATGAGATTTTCTGGCCGGCCACCAACTGGTGGTGTTCTCCTATGTGTGTACAACACAACCATGTGGTTAAAATTCCAAGAAAGTGGGTCCAAGGGGTTCAACATTAGCCCGGAAGGAGGGGGTCAAAAGGGTCAAGTTGAATTAATGGCCGGCCATGAACTTTTAGGGTCCTCTCATGTGTGTACATCACAAATATGTGGTTCAAAGTTCAAGAAAAAGGGTCCAAGGGGTTCAACATTAGCCTGGAAGTGCGAAAAACGGGCGCCGGAGGGCGTCGGAGGATGTATAACTGGTTGCTGTAACAATTGCTGGCCTCTCACCCTTCAGTGACCTCCGCGGTGATAAAACAGAGGTACCTGCCAAAAATGAATGAAAACCGTTGCAAAACGAATGCTCGGGGACCAAAACACGCAGTTCGGGGTCCCGGAAACTGCCCGTTAAACACCGAAAGTGGCGTTCGGCCACGAAGTGGGTTTCTCAGACCCCAGTGTCCCTCAAAAGGGAGAAAATAAGATGTATGCCAAAAAATAGAGCAAATGGAGATGGTTAAGCGGTCCCGAACCGAGGCACACGGCCAACGGTCCCGAAAAACCGGAAACCGGACTCCGAAATGGGAAAAATGGCGTGCGGCCACAAAATGTAGCCCGTGGCCACTGAGAGAGGGTTTACGGGACCTCTCCCTCCCCTCGGGAAAAGAAATAGAGAAAACCGAGTCTGGTTCGCAAACCAAGACAAGACACAGAAGAGGGTTCGGAAATCCGGAGGCGGGGCTCGCAGCCAAGACTCTGAAACTTCTGAACGAGCACATTATGCAATATCACCAAGTGCTCAACTGGTGACGTTTGAGTCTCAAGGTCGGTCAAAAATGGAGTGTCTACAGTTGCCCCTCTTTGACAGAACTCGGAAGTCACAAGTGACGGGAGTGAATGTCAAAGCCCAGAGACAACCCATTTTTGACAAGGCCGAAGACTTAGACAAACATACAAGATAAAAAGGGATGTGCTCGCAGGCATGCCCGCAGGCAGGGGGGGCAAGATGCAAAAAGATATGCGAGAAGATTTTGAAGATTGGACTTATACGCTACGCGAAGCCGGTTTTTGAAAGTTGGACTTATACGCTACGCGAAGCCGATTTGAAAGTTGGACTTATACGCTACGCGAAGCCGATTTGAAAGTTGGACTTATACGCTACGCGAAGCCGATTTGAAAGTTGGGGATTCATGCAATGCACTGTGACGTAGTGGCTAAAATGCAATGTAATAGCTAAGAGGTAAAGGTACCTTACAGGGGCAATTGGCAATGACTTACCTCCTCCTACTGGGGATCTTCCGCTTCTTTTTGGTTGAACTGTAGGTACAACTTTTCTCCCTGACCATGGTCGCAGCTTTCCCTATTCTCCAACGGGGTGACAGACTAGGTTGGTTCAGTATCCAGAATTGAGGTGCATACACGCTATCTCAACCTATGGGGCTTCCATACAGATTTCAAGCCGAGGACACGCCTCTGGGTATTTAAACCAGACTTTAGTCACGGAAATCCCGAATCTTTACGTTCTAGGCATCAGCCATTCGAACTCTAGTTTCCACCGTCGCAGTTGGTCTCCTAGGAACTCACTGCAAACACAGGCAGGTGGCTATACCGGATCACCGGAAGTTGTTCGGGCACGACAAACACCAAAGGAATTACACCTTTAGAGGATTTAAGGTCTCCCAGACCGGGAGTGCACAAGATAGTGCGAATAAAGATGCAGGATTTAAGGTCTCCGCAGACCGGAAGATTTAAGGTCTCCTAGACCGGGGAGTGCACAAGACAGTGCGATGCAGAGTGAGTGCACAAAACAGTGCTAAACAGATGCACAAAATAGTGCGATGCTAAAGGTGTATAAAACAGTACGAGCAAGGTGAATGCACAAAACAGTGCGATACAAATAAGGTGCGCAAGATAGCGCGATACAATGCACTAACAAGTACAGGTGAGATGCGCAAGATAGCGCGATGGAATGCATGCAAAATGCAAGTAAGGTGCACAAAACAGTGCAATGCGCAAGAAAGCGCGAGTGATTTGAAATGCACAGGACAGTGCGATACGCTAAACAGCGCGATTGAAATGCACTAAACAGTGTGATTGATTCGAAATGCACTAGACAGTGCGATGCGCTAAACAGCGCGATTGATTTGAAATGCACTAGACAGTGCGATACGCTAAACAGCGCGATTGATTTGAAATGCACTAGACAGTGCGATACAGATACAACCACAAGATGCACAAGACAGTGCTAGCGAGATACAAAGTGTAAGTGCACAAGATAGTGCGAGTGAATGCATGTTCTATGCAAATGAGGTGCATTTTCTATGCAAGTATGGAAGAGTGCATTTTCTATGCAAAAGATACGAGCATTTTCTATGCAAGAAACAGGAGCATATTCTATGCAATATTGAAAGCAAATTCTATGCAGAATCGAGAGCAAGCATATTCTATGCATGAATCATAACGATGTGTGGCACGCATGCAACAATAGTGTATATGAAAATTCATATTCTATGTAGTTGAGGAGTATCAAATATGTACTCTGGTGCCTCTGATTTACCTCTTAGAGGACTTTGCAACACACTCAGCTCAAAAGGGGCACGCCCTGTTCATATTGGCGAGAGATAACATCTGTTGCTGCTGCTTTAATTGCCGTTCTGACTTGAAGCATGCTTAAGCTTGGAGTAGAGGCACACTCATTCTTCAGGGCACTAGCAAGGCCTGAAGAGGTACATATGGAATGTAATCTCAGAAGTTTCTGAAGGTGAAACACACTCAGATGCTCAAAATTTTCCCTATTTTCTTTTGCTTTGCAGTTCGGAACTTATATAGCTTCAGATAGGTCCTGGTTTTGCTGCTCTGACAATGACCTGGGTTGAACCCTGCAGTTTTATGAAAGAATGAATCTTGTTTTGCACAGATGTGGAGAACGGCACGGCACTCTGAGCGTAAAACGATTTTATTTTGGAATTGGTAAATGAGCTTTTGACCGGATATCAAGCCTATGACTGCACACAGCAAGACAACTCAACACGGAAATAAAAGGCACACAACCTAGACACATCGGGTAACACTCGAGACGACTCAAAACAAGAATCGAGATAAAACAAAAAGACACGACAGTCAAATGTGCACAGGGAGCCTGTTTCACCGGGTAGTGTTTCCCACCCTTTCTTATTTGTGGTGCTCACATCATTTGGCCCTCAAGCTTTGTTTTTTCTGAAAAAGCCCCTTTCTCACTTTTTCTCTCATCGTACATCTCTCTATTCTTCAATCTCTCGTTTTTCATCCCTCCCCTGGGTGGTTGATGGATGAACAGGAAGTTGCGGGCTCACGCCCAACATAATCAGCTCGCGGCTATTTCCTTCGGTGACATCTGTCGATGCGCCGGATGAGGGAATGGAGCATCTTGATCCATTCCAATTCGTGCTTCGCACTCGGCTTGATACCTCGCTGCTTGGAGGATGAGAGAGCTTTCAGCCCTTTGTTGTTAACTTCGGTCATCCCTTTTTTTTTTTTTTTGCGGGTAGAGTGGCCTTTCTGGCAAGTATGTTGGCAATGGGGAAAAGACAGGAAGCCTGACTCAACTGTGCCCGTAGTTCATCATTTTGACCATTTTTTAGTTTTAGTTTTCTCCTAAAAAAAAAAAAAAAATTGACCAAAATGAGAGTTAGATTAACATACTTGTTCAATTTTCTGATTTAAAATCATGCAAGTTAGGCAGTGAGCACTGAGAGTTTTCCTTTTTTGGGTCCAAGAAATGGTCCAGTTTTGAAAATGGAATACTTTTCGAGAAGATTAGTCAACCTCAGTAAAAATTCTCAAAAACTATTTTCGCAAACGACAACTGCTCAACGAGCATGGGACCTACTCTTGAGATGCGCAACCTCGGATCCATGGCAATGGAAAATTGCCCCTTGTCTGAAGGACACTGCATGGCAACGGAATGTTGCCCCTTGTTTGAATGGCACTGCGGCGTTCTGAATGGCAACGGAAAGTTGCCCCTTGTTTGGATAGCACCGCAGCGCATTGAATGGCAACGGAAAGTTGCCCCTTATTTGAATGACACCGCGGTGCATTAAATGGCAACGGAAAGTTGCCCCTTGTCTGAATGGCACCGTAGTGTATTGTAGTCAGTCCTCAGAGCGACGAACGCAACCAGACTCTCAGATATAGAGAAGGCAAAGATTATCAGAACCATTACATGGACATGATTGAGTTTGAAGTGTGTTACGGCTGGACTTCAGAATGAAGTTGCCTACGTATCCCAAAGATGGGAATCAAGCCTCACGTAGTTCGGGGTTAAGGTACACTCGGGTATTAACCTCTCCTTTTTAGGCTCTAACTTTTGCCAAGGCGCCCGTTGCGGGTTTTCGGCCTTGCGAGCTTTGTTCTTCTTTTTTTTTTCAATTCTTTTCATTTCTTTTTCCTTTTTTGATTTTTTCGTTCTTTTCTTTGCATCTTTCTTTTTTGTTCTCTTTTTTTCTTTTTGCATTTTTTGCTTCTTCTTTTTTTTGTATTTTTCTCTTGCTCTAACTTTTGCCTGGGTCGCCCTTCCGGGTTTTCGGCCCAGCGAGCCTCTCAAGGGTAAAAGTATAACAAGTCCATGCCAAATGGTTTTGAGATCCTGGAGTCATCTGAATCCAGGAGAATGGCTGCTGCTTTGCTTTGTAAGCTTCTTCTGATGAGATCTGATCTTCTTGACCTGACTTTGGTGCCTCTTGTTCGAGGGCTGCTTCAAATCTAGCCACACAGGCCTTACATCGTAGTTGACCGTTGAACCTTCTGATTTCAAGTTCAAGGTTTGGAAGCGAAGGGGTTGAGTCTCGAGGCTGAGAGCGATCCTAGGCTGCACAATCTCAAGAGCGATTCCACACAGGTCTTCGCAAGACCGCGCAAAACATTTTGTTTTTGAAAGTTTTAAAGAAAGCGACGAATCGCTCGCGCTGAAGGTAGTGTGAAACCAGTCTGGATCAAGCCAGGGTCCTTCTCAGTACTCACGCTAACAAGCATGATTTCATTCATTAAGGACTTAGCATGCCTCTCTTTCTCTTAAATGATCAAAGTTTTGCAAATCCCGAGGAATTCCTTCCTCTTCGTTTTCACCGCAGTGTTCAAAAAGTTTTGAAAAACTTAGGTTAAATGCAATGATTTTGGGGTGCAGAAGAGAGCAGGTGGAATGTACTGCCATTTCATTCAGATTCCGTCACAACTAGCACACGGCAGAAGCGAACATAGAAGTGCAAAAATTACTGCTGTTTCATTCAAATCTGTTGGTACAACTGGCTCCCTGGTAGAAACAGACTCAAAACAAAACGAAAAGACAAACACAAAACAAAATGGTGACGCCCGAGGTAACACCCCCCGGAATCACCCGACTCCTGTACAACAGGACTGACTCGATACAACAAGATAGATCCAAAATAAAAAGAGACTGACTCAAAACAAAAAGACAGACTCAAAACAAAACAACAAGACTGACCCAATACCCGAGTCGGAAACCGGCATTCGCCAATGCTCAAAACAGTGCATGCCATCCACCATATCTGGAGTAAACTGAGCGCTGCCCGCAGGTGGTTCATCCCTCCAATCACATCACATTATCCCCTACAAATTCACTGATCAAGTGCCGATAGACTTTGCAGGACCTGGTGCGGGGATGACCCCATTGTCAAATAGATCCTGTACTTCATGGCGAAGACGGAAGCAGGCGTTGGTAGTATGGCCAGTTTGTTGATGGTACGCGCAGTACTGGGTAGTATCATGTGTAGCCGGAAGAGGGTTCGGGAGAGGCCGAGGCTCAAGGGGTTTGAGATGGCCTTGTCCAACAAGGATTTGGAGAGCTTTGGACAAAGGCATATAGAGGGCATGGAAGACCCTCCGACCTCGGGGTTGGTACTTCAAGGCTTGTGGATTTTTACTGGGCGCACCAGCAAAGGGATTGGCAGGTGCTGGCCTGGTTTGCCGATCTCTTCCGAGTGGAGGATTAGAGATAACAGGATCGTCTCTGGTATGATAGCCCTTCCCCCGATGTTCCCTTTGATTCGGACTGCCTCCAACCTGAGTAGCGAAAGTGTCATCCACAGCTTTTGCAACAACTGCGAGGACTTGCTCTTTGTTCAGTCCCTCGGCTTTCAAAGCCTCAACAGCCAACAGAAGATGTTCATTGGGATCCATGTCCGCCCCTATCTTGTTCCTCCCACTCACCTCCATTCTGCCAAGGGATTGGCTTTCCTCAAATGCAGCCCGTCCCAACATCGGGGAGTCTCTTGGCATGAAGTTCCTGGTATGTGGTGTGGTCGATGATGGAGCCAATGTCCCGGAGGCCAGATCCGTCACGGTTTTTTGAAGATCTTTAATCATTCCCATCAACTCAGAAGTAGTGGGTTCACGGGTTTGAAATGGTTGAGGTTCGGGTGTACCCATCATGCATAAGTCCATGCTTTCTGGGATAAACACCTCAGGCTTGGGTAGATGGGCCGGGGTGATGTATATGCTGGGGTCAAAGGTGGATGGCAGTATGTGGATGTCATTGAGGTAGGCAAGAGATGTTTAGTCATTGGGGTCCGAAGGTGGAGCTATCGTCCGGTTGTCGATGAGATTTTGGATCTCATGACGAAGGCGGTAGCAACGGTCGGTGCCATGACCGCGCTGCTGATGGTACACACAGTACTTGGCGGGGTTATGTCTGGCTGGGAGTGGGTTGGGAAGAGGTTGAGGATCGAGGGGTTTGAGATGCCCTTTTTCCATCAAGGCTTTTAGTGTGCTAGTCAGGCTCATATAGAGGGGGGTGAAAGTTCTACCCTGAGTTCGGGCTGGGCCAGCTGTTTGTAGGCTCGGTTTGGAAAAAGGGTCGGCTGTGGCGACCGTATTGATTTCGGTGGGTTTGGGAATAGCGCTACTACCAGCGTTGGTACTCCTTGAAATCACCTTCCTTGTCAGTTCCCTTGTCCTGGGAATGATCCCGCTGTTGAACGCATTCTCGACTTGAACCCCCAGTTCATGCAAACTTTTGAAAGTGAATAGTGGAGCGACTATCAACTTTTGCAACATATCATGCTCGAGGTTTCGGACCATCATCTGCACTTGATCCTTCTCAGAAGGGCGACGATCTGTCATTTGTGCTGCCTTGGCTCTCCACCTTGCAATGAATTCCACAAAAGGCTCTGTTGGGTTTTGGCGAGTTGCTTCAAGCTCTTGGATGGTCATTTCAACTTGGGTATTGTAGGAACACTGATCGACAAAGGCCTCAGCCAGTTCTTCCCAGTTTTGCTTCACTGTATCCTCCAATTTGGTATACCAAGTGGCTGCCACACCCGACAGGGTTCTTCCATACAAAGAGAGTTTCTGTGGCTTAGTCAGACCCATCGGCTTCAGGACATCTAAGAAAACTCGGATATGTACCATTGGATCTCCAGACCCATCGAAACGGTCGATATATGGCATTTTGAATCTGTCTGGGAGCCGGATGGAAGCCTCGGTGTGCCCATCCTCAATGCCAGGAATGGAGTTAAGGCCCTGTGCCCTTTTGAATTGCTTCTCAAGGTTTGCAATTTTCACTGCAGTCGGATTGAACTCATCAACATGAAAGGGTTGAGTTTTCTCATTAGGCTGCACCAGGGGTCTGAGCACCTGAGCTTGAGCCAACCATTCTCGAGGATTCAGACACTGCAAGTCTTCAACTGGCGGAATTGGGTCAAAGTTCGGCTGGGGTCCCAAAGCTGGATGTGAGGCAGATGCCCCAGATGGGCGCTGCGTTTCAATACTGGTCTCAGCTTGCATGGCAGTTCCCCGATTTAGCGCTGCTGTCACGGCTGCGAATTCTTCCGAACCTTGTGCCATCACGGTCTGCTGAGTCTGAACAAAAGTGATGTGACTGGCGACTGACTGATTAGATGAACATATGAGCCCTGACCGGCTTTTCTTTACCTTGCCTCAGCGAAAGAACACTGATTACCCTTGAACTGAATCTCTGACCTCACAAAGTCTATCATCACAAGTTCGATGAACCTCGGGGGATATCGGAGCCTTCTGAAGCGACAGTTTCGAGACTACCTAGCAAAAGAGAAAACAGACAGCATCTCAGCCTGATTCCACCTGAATAGATATGAGCCTATTTGAATGAGTGTGCTCTCTACTGAATTCTGCCCCAAACTTCGGCCTCAAAATCTGAGTCTGATACCCACGGGTAAAGCTGACTCCCAAATACTGATAGTAATGCCCGCAGGCCTGATGCCAAAATTCGCAAACTGGTGCCCACAGGCCTGGTGCCCAAACTCATACACTGATACATGCATTCCTGTAGAGACGCACTCTAAAGCACATAACAGATAAGTGAGATCCAAAACACCCCTATGTTGGGGTAGGGTTTCCCTGTCCTATCGTGTCAGGAGCTAGGGTTTCACTACGCACAGAGCGGTTTCAAACAACCTATAAACGGGTAAGCAACCTGTCCTAATTTGGAATGGTCACTATGGATCCGAATATGCACTAGGTCGAATGGTCAAAGAGGGTGCCCCGGTAAAACCGGGGTTTGTGTTCCCACACTGGCAGAGCCCACAACCGGTCAGCCTTATGGTCATGCCTTGACAAGACAAGCCTCCGGCAAACCGTTCAGGAATAGCAGATGGCAAACACAGTGTCCTAGGCGCACCAATGCAAATGCAATGCAAAGAATCACACAAGTGTAGTCAAAAACAGATATCATGAGTTCGAGTCAAGTTCTCTAAATCCCCAGCAGAGTCGCCAGAAACTGTTGACGTCCCCGAACGCTCCCGGGAGGAACGAGCTCCCGTTCCGTTCATTTGGGGTCACTACAGCTCGGACTCTTAAATGTCACGGTTCCTAATCTGAACCAAAGAGTCCAAATCCGGCAAATCGTTTTGAGAAACTGATTTTTTTAAAAAAAGTAGTGCCAAATATGGACTGCTTTGCCAGATACAGAGTCGCCACCTAAATATTTTATTTTGGGAAATTTAGGAAACCCTGACTCGGTGCCAAGAGGCCACGTGTCCGTCATCACCAAAGTTGCCTCGGCTCGGGAACTTGGGTACGATTGGGGAAGGTCACTTCGTGAGCACCCCCACTCGCCCGGTCATAGACCGGCCTCTACTAACCATGATATCAATTTTTGAAAACATTGTATGTTCTTATTCCAGTTATTAGCCTAGGTTACTATGTGATGCTCACAGCATACAAGTATAGACTGGATCGCCTGAATTGGAACAAAACATTTCATGCTTGTTTTTGAAAATGGTTTGCTACCCGCAAGTAGGTTTGAAACATTTGATGATTTATTCCAATTCAGATAACCCAACCTTCACCCACAGGCATTCAGGCAGTTATATCATATAAGCACATAGCCTCATGGTAAGCATGCTATCATGGCAGCCACTCACACGCATGTAAGGATGCTAAAGCATAAAACTCACTGAGTACTCCAAGCCAAAATAGAAACTACATTAGAAATCATGCATGATCCTAAGTATACAGAAATGCCTAATGCAACACATGCAAAATGCAACTATAGCAGGCTCGGCTATTCTAAGATGGCATATGGAATGTTACAACTATCATGTATCCAACTTTGAAATTGAAAATACAATGCAGTTAGTATGATGCGCCGAGCCCGGTGCATGCAATACAGATGAATGAATGCAAACATGCTGTCATACTGTATGCTAATTGAAACATGCCCTAATCTAACCATCATAAGCGGATAAATAAAAGGGAGAAAGACGTGGGGTTGGAAGACATACAACACACTCACGCACACTTATTACAATTGTGCCCTCTCGTAGAGGGTCTGAATAAATATACAGTCCAAATATTACAGTCCCGAATAAAAGAATATTACAGTCCAAAATATTACAGAATCCTAATTAATTAATGAATTAACTAAGAAAGCAAATAAAACTGGCGTGCAAGCCAGGGACTGCCTTGCTTCTGACGGATGATGCATGTCCGGATTGTCTTGCGCGGAAATCCACCGGAATGCCCCGATTAGCCTCTGTTTACATCTGTTCTTGAAATGCGTGCCAAGCCCCAAAAGGTTGTTGATTCCTGATTTTGCTGCAACAGAGAGCAGGAAAGGGGCATAGCAATTTATTTGCACAGATATATGCATGTCTCGATCCTCGTGCCACCAATCACGCATACCGAGGCATGATGGCCGAGGAGTCGAAATGCACAACTCAATATAGGATAAATGCACATGAAACTACAACTAAAACCTAACTCCATCATGGATAATCCGGAGTGTCGGTGACTGGGGAATTGAGACACATTCCGTCACTCGGAGTACGGAATGTACCTCGTTTCCCGTGCCCGGGCTAACTCCTATTCCGGACACGATGCAATATGCATGATATGCATGAAATGCAACTAAGATACAATCCTAACATATACAATGCTATGGAAATGAAATGCCTCGAAATGCGTGCACACTGGCACGCAAACCGAGAAAATGACAGAATGCAATCTAAGATACAACCTAGTATGCACAATGCTCTGAAAATGAAACGCCTTGAAATGCGTGCACAGGGGCACGCAAACCGAGAAAATGCAAGAATGCAATGAAAATGAAACGCCTCGAAGTGCGTGCACTTGGGCACGCAAACCGAGGCAATGGAAAAATGTGATGAAAATGAGGTGCCTCGAAATGCGTGCACACGGGCACGCAAACTGAGGCAATGATAGAATGCTATGAAAATGAGACGCCTTGAAATGCGTGCGTACGGGCACGCAAACCGAGGCGATGACAGAATGCAATGAAAATGAGGTGCCTCGAAATGCGTGCACACGGGCACGCAAACCGAGGCAATGGAAAAATGTGATGTAATGACATGGAAACATGATATGGGCTTATACCAACATGAGTGAGCCTCAGCCACACTCACATAGGATGCCGTCGGATAAAAACGAAGTGCCTCGAAATGCGTGCGCACGGGCACGCAAATCGAGGCGATGACAAAATGTGGTGTAATGACATGGAATGATGATATGGGCTTATACCAACATGAGTGAGCCTCAGCCACACTCACATAGGATGCCGTCGGATAAAAACGAAGTTCCTCGAAATGCGTGCGCACGGGCAGGCAAACCGAGGCGATGACAAAATGTGGTGTAATGACATGGAATGATGATATGGGCTTATACCAACATGAGTGAGCCTCAGCCACACTCACATAGGATGCCATTGGATAAAAACGAAGTGCCTCGAAATGCGTGCACACGGGCACGCAAACCGAGGCGATGACAAAATGCGATGTAATGATATGAAAATGGCATGCAATCATCCTAATGGAATTTTAGCACTAAAATATGGGGGAAAACAGTCCCGAAATGAGGCGAAATGACATGAAATGCAAGGAATTGTCCCGAAATGCGAATTTTGGCCCCCGAAATGGCCTATAGCTATGCCAAACATGCACAACATGGACATGCAATGCAAAGACAGAAGCTAGACAGTCCCAAAAAAGGCACTTTCACAGTTATAAACATGGCCAAACAGCAAGCATAGGTATGGCAAAATGGCATGCAAGAATAGGGGCCAAATAAGGGGTAATGAAGCAAGTGATACAAGAAAAACCCAAACTGAAAAATTTCCTTCTACAACATTGAAGAGGGACGAAAAATATGAATATTTAAAGCATATTGCAGCCTCAAAATCAGTATACAAACATGATAGAAATGTGATGCAAAATAAGGCTCAAAAATGGCTATAACATGAGGTATGCAAAATAATCACCAAACAGACAAAGACCCTTAATAAAATATGTAGAATGGACCAAAATAAGCACTTTTTCAGAACTGTAAAATGGCCAAAAACAAAAGCATGGTAGGCTGCCATTGCATGCAAGAATGGGGAATAAAAGAGGGATATAACATGAAGTGACCTATGGAAGCCCCAAACCATGAAAGGATCTAAATGAAACATGAAGTATGGACCAAAATAAGAACTTTTTCAGAACTGTAAAATGGCCAAAAACAAAAGCATGGTAGGCTGCCATTGCATGCAAGAATGGGGAAGAAAAGAGGAGTATAAAGGTAGGTACAACATGGAAGTCCCAAATGGTGTTGATCCCTTCTTCAATGTTGAAGAGGGGCTCAAAATAATCCTAATATCAGTTTACAACATACTCGAAAACAGATTTCTCATGGGCCAAAAATAGCATGCAAAACTATGACATACATGAGAAGGATGAAGATGGAGTTGTGTATGGAGGCTTGAAGGAGAATTTTTCTAACCCCAAAATACTACAAGGCTTGCTTGCTATATAGGCCAACAAGGGGGTGTAAAGGTGGGGGAAAAGGAGAGTAATATTCCCCCACGAAATATCCCCCAGATAAAGATCTTTTCTGGGGGATAAAGCCTCACAGCTGTAAAGGGAACAGTGCAAGGAATACGGCCGGCCTGGTACTTTTGTTGCAGGTGGCCGGCCGGCCACACCCCCTAGCCGGCCGGCTAGGGGTCAAAAGGTTCAATGAGATTTTCTGGCCGGCCACCAACTGGTGGTGTTCTCCTATGTGTGTACAACACAACCATGTGGTTAAAATTCCAAGAAAGTGGGTCCAAGGGGTTCAACATTAGCCCGGAAGGAGGGGGTCAAAAGGGTCAAGTTGAATTAATGGCCGGCCATGAACTTTTAGGGTCCTCTCATGTGTGTACATCACAAATATGTGGTTCAAAGTTCAAGAAAAAGGGTCCAAGGGGTTCAACATTAGCCCGGAAGTGCGAAAAACGGGCGCCGGAGGGCGTCGGAGGATGTATAACTGGTTGCTGCAAAAATTGCTGGCCTCTCACCCTTAAGTGACCTCCCCGGTGATAAAACAGAGGTACCTGCCAAAAATGAACGAAAACCGTTGCAAAACGAATGCTCGGGGACCAAAACACGCAGTTCGGGGTCCCGGAAACTGCCCGTTAAACACCGAAAGTGGCGTTTGGCCATGAAGTGGGTTTCTCAGACCCCAGTGTCCCTCAAAAGGGAGAAAATAAGATGTATGCCAAAAAACAGAGCAAATGGAGATGGTTAAGCGGTCCCGAACCGAGGCACACGGCCAACGGTCCCGAAAAACCGGAAACCGGACTCCGAAATGGGAAAAATGGCGTGCGGCCACAAAATGTAGCCCGTGGCCACTGAGAGAGGGTTTACGGGACCTCTCCCTTCCCTCGGGAAAAGAAACAAAGAAAACCGAGTCTGGTTCGCAAACCAAGACAAGGCACAGAAGAGGGTTCGGAAATCCGGAGGCGGGGCTCGCAGCCAAGACTCTGAAACTTCTGAACGAGCACATTATGCAATATCACCAAGTGCTCAACTGGTGACGTCTGAGTCTCAAGGTCGGTCAAAAATGGGGTGTCTACAATAAGCAACATCCGACATTTTCTGATGACTCTCGAAATGTAAGGCTAGGGCTGGCAACAGATGGTTTCAATCCATTTGGGAATATGAGCACATCATATAGCATGTGGCCCGTAATCTTAATGCCTTGCAATCTTCCACCGTGGAAGTGCATGAAAGAGCCATATTGCATGATGTCATTGCTTATTCCCGGACGTTCGGCACCTGGAAGAGACATTGATGTTTACTTGCAACCATTAATAGAAGAATTGAAGAATTTGTGGGAGCATGGTGTGCAAACATATGATGCATCGAACAGGCAAGTTTTTAGAATGCATGCGGCGGTAATGTGGACCATAAATGAGTTCCCTGTGTACGGTAACATGTCAGGGTGGAGTACAGAGGGTTACTTGGCTTGCCCTAATTGTAACAATAATGCATCGTCCCAGGGATTATGGAGTAAAATAGGGTATATGGGTGCTCGTCGCCACTTGCCTGAGAACCACACTTGACGAACAAGTAAGCTCTTCAATGGTCAAACGGAGCATAGGTCCGAGAACCACACTTGGCGAACAAGTAAGCTCTTCAATGGTCAAACGGAGCATAGGTCCAAACCTTTGGACTTATCGGGGGACCAAATACTAGAGCAAATTGATTCTGGGACTTACAAGCCGTATGGAAAGCATCCACAAATCGAAAACGACAAAGGAATGAACATCAAAATTTGAATTGAAGCAAGAGAAGCATTATGTTTGACTTGCCCTATTGGAAAACGTTGAAGCTTCGACACAACCTTGATGTCATGCATATTGAAAAGAATATATGTGACAATGTCGTTGGGACACTTTTGAGCGTAGATAGAAAGAACAAGGTCACAGACAAAGCACGCTTAGATTTGGAGGACATGAAAATACGTAAAGAGTTACACTTGAAGAGGCGTTCTAATGGGTCCTTTGAGAAGCCTCCTGCATTGTACACATTGTCTATGAAAGAAAGAGAAGGCTTTTGTGATTTCTTGAAATCAATGAAGTACCCTGATGGCTTTGCAGCAAATATCTCCAATTGCGAGACCGCTCAAGCTGGAAAATTATCTAGCCTCAAAAGTCATGGCAGTCATGTCCTTATACAACGCCTTCTTCCAATTGGGATGCATGGCTACCTGAATAACGAAATTGGAACGAAACTTTTTGAGTTGGGAAATTTCTTCAAACAATTGTGTTCAAAGACATTGAGGCATTCAAATTTGCAAAAATTGGATGAACAAATCGTACTCGTACTTTGTAAGCTTGAGATGATTTTCCCGCCGGCTTTTTTTGATGTCATGGTCCACTTGGCAATTCACTTGCCTCGAGAGGCTATGCTTAGAGGCCCAGTGCAATATCGATGGATGTACCCAATTGAGAGGTATTAACTCATCCCTCGTATTACTGTCAAATTTTAATTAACGCTTTACTGCTGATACAAAGATTGTAGTATAACATTGTCATCGACTTAGGATTTAGGTTGCTTGGCCGGCTAAAAGGGTTTGTGGCCAACAAAGCTCATCCTGAAGGTTCTATTGCCAAGGCTTACATTTCCAAAGAATGCACAACGTTTTGTTCAATGTATTTGGATGGAGTTGAAACATTGTTTAATTGCCTAGAAAGGAATTATGACATGGGTGACCGTGGCCCAGGGTTGGCGGTATTCACTCAAACTGTACGTCCCTTTGGTCTAATGACAAGGGCGTCCGATGTGTCCGTAGCTGAACGCGAGATGGCTCATTGGTTTGTCCTATACAATAGCATAGAAGTGGATAAACACATAGAGTATGAATCCTCCAAACGTATTTATAATGTGTTTGTTGTAAATTGATTAGTCTTTATCTTAGTAAATATTTATGAATCGTATTTCTTGTAACTAGGGAGCACAAGAACTTGTTACACCAAAGAGCCGGTGCGTTCGACATCGAAAATAGACATCGGAAAGAATTCCCTAAATGGTTCAAAGATCATGTAAGCTAATATTCTCATATCCTACCATAAATCGTACATTACGTAAAAAAAACGCATGCTTGTAACATGACACGTGTTCTTTATGTAGATGAATGAATTGCGGAGCCAAGTTTCCCCTGAAGCAACTGATGATATGTGGTCATTAGCCAATGGTCCTAGTGGCTTAGTGAACACATATTCAAGATGTATTTGTAATGGTGTCCGTTATCATACTATCGACCGTGACAACCGTCGGAAAAGTCAGAATAGTGGATTAGTCGTGGAAGGGGAGCATGAAGGGCAATTGATACACTTCTGTGGACACTTGTACAAAGTGTGGGAACTGAACTATTTGTTTAGACGTCGGATTATATTATTCCAATATGAATGGTTTAACAGCGGTAGTAGTAGAACTATGCATGTAGAACCACATTTCACAACAGTTGATGTAACAAGTCGATGGTACAAAGATGACTCATTTGTATTACTAAGTCAAGTTGAACAAGTATTCTATGTTAATGACACCAAATTAGGTACCAATTGGAGAGTCGTTGAAAAGTTCCAACATCGAGGAATTTGGGATGTGCCAGAGATGGATGTCGTACAACCTGATGATGTGTTCTAACAAGAAGAAACCACTGAGGTCGTACCTGCTATGGCTATTGATGATGATGTGGTTTTGCGTCGAGATGATATTGAATCTGAAATTATTCCCATGGAAGTTTTGCAATCTGTCAGAGAGGTAGAAGCCAAGGGTGTTACAGATGATGCTTTCATCTGTGATGATGAAGATGGATTAATGAGGGAGGGTGACGACGCAGACGAAGAATATGACGTACAAAGTGATTTTGATACAGATGTTGATATAGAATCTTGATGTATATCATGCTTTAGTTCATGCCATAATTTGAGCAATGTGAATGTTCAATTGGTGCACAAATGCAAGGGAAACTCAAAATAATGAAGGGGGCTATATCTTCGTAAATGTCAATAAACTCAGAAATGAATGTGTGTTTAAGGCAGCTAATCCAAATTTGATGGAGTTGTGTGAATTGGTTAAAACTAGGATGGCTCTGTGGTTGATTCCATATTCCTCAAGAGTTCCATTTCTGAACCAATGATTTCATCTGTAATTTAGGGCAGATCAGAATGTGTTTTGGAGGTGCTGAGCTGTACTGAAATGAGTGGAGTTTTGCTGTGGGTGTACCCACTCAGTGCAGAAGTGCAGGCCTTAGGCTCATGTTTTTCTTTTCTGCCATTCTATGTTTTTTTTCTCTGGTTTATCTCTGCACTGGCTTCGGGAAATCTGCCCTGGAAGGCTTGTTGTCCAGAATGAAGTGGGAGGTATTTTTGGTGTATCTTTGGTAGTGAAGTTTATGGTGTAGCTTTGGTATTTCCCAGCATGCTTACTGTGTCAAGTAGAATGTTTTCTGAGGAGGCCTGGAGTACATTCTCTGGAGCTGCTGTCAAATGGTTGGCCTACTGTAAATGTGGTGTTTTGTTGGGCTGTTGTCAAATGGAAGGGTGCTGAATTGTTGCATTGTGGTGTTTTTTTTTTTGTCTTGTTATTGGTGATGGAAGGGTGTATTGGATCTGGTGTGTTATGATCTGATTGTGAGGGATGGGTCAGTGCACCCCTGTTTTGCAGTTCTGATGGGTTACTGTCTCATGCTGTTTTCAACACCACATGAGGCTTTGTGCTGGTCTGCATCTGGTTTGGCTACAGCTATGCTGGTCAAATTTTGAGTTGAGCCCAGTTAAACCTGCATTGATTGAAGATCTGAATGGTTGGTGTATTTAATGGTCATCATGGCAGTTTGTACAATGGGTTACTATGGGGTGTGCTGGTGGAATGTAACTGAAGGGTGCCTTTTGGTGGAATGCATCTGATATAGGAAGCTCTGAGCTTGTCTGCATTTGTTTGGCTACAACTATGCTGGTATGGCTGTAAAGCTGATTTTGTCTGGTTGCTGCTCTGTTTTGCAATGGGTTTTTGTTGTGATGCTACTGTGTGGATGTTGTTGGGTTCAAGTTTCGGGCTGCCTCTGCTATGTTTATGCTTTGTTGTTGGTATTTCATGGTTTTGTAGATAGACTGATCAATTCTGGCTGGTATCTGCTGGTAGTTGTTCTGCTAAATGTTGCTGCAGGATCATGGGCCTTGTGCTTTTCTGGCTGTTTTTTTCTATGCTGTGTTTATCTGGTTTTTTTCTTTGTTTGTTGTTGGTTTCTCACCAACTGGAGCTTGGAGCTTGTGTTAGCTCCAAGCTCCTCTTTATTGATGTACTCGTTCATCCTTCGTATGTTCTCATCAATAAAAAGTTTGTTTTGCTGATCAAAAAAAAATATGTCGTGACATAAAACACTATCATGAATGAGTTTTTTTTTTTTTTGGAACAATTGGTGCTCGTCAAACTTCTATTATTATGAAAATTCAATAGTGATAATAAGAAAATCTGGTAATCTGAAAATTCTGAAATTCTGAAATCTGGAAATTTGAAATATGAAAATCTGGAAATCACTTTGGTCTGCAAATTCTGGAAATCTGGAAATTTGAAATCTAGAAATCTGAAAAATCTGGAAATCTGAAAATTCTGAAAATTCTATAGTTATAATAAGAAAATCTGGTGCATTTTCAAATAATTTGATTTTTGTCCAAATCTGGAAATCACCTTGGTCTGTATCTGCAAATTTGAAAATCTGGAAATCACTTTGAAATCTGGAAATCTGAAAAATGTGGAAATCTAAAAATTCTGAAAATTCTATGACATTCAAAAGTATCTAGTTTTTATTAGTATATATATATCTCTCTCAATGCTATAATACAAAGCAACAATAATTGAAAGCAGCATATGCCTACTTTCAGTGACACTAGCAATGTCTTTAACATCCTAATAATCTTCCAATAAACACAAAATTCTGGTATTCAAGTAAGATATTCTGGTATTCAAGGTCTTGCATTCAAATCTCTCAATTTGCATTCTTTTTGCACAATTGAGCAATTTCAAGATGTGCCACAATTGAACCTTTCATGGTAGTTTCACTAATGATTTATATGTTTTCTTCCTTAGCAGAGAACATATCTATGTTCTTCGTATATGCCTAAACGTAGTAGCTTTGGTGGTAATCTTGAGACTGAGGTATTACTTTCGGTAGGCTTTTTTTTGATAGGTTCTGTATTGAGGTTCGTAGGAAATAATTTCGAAGGTTGTGTTTAGATTATAAATTTGTATATGAATTTGTTGAGAGAAAAGAAAAAGACATAAGGAATGTGAATGACTTTCTATCCACAATTTTTTACTTAAATTTGTGATTCAAATACATTCTGAGGATATTAAGATTAAGGATAAATTATAAATATATTTCTTAAAATTTGTTTAAAATATTAATTACTTTAAGTGGTTTAGAAAATAACATCACTCTTTCAAATTTCTAATCGTATAAAAAATGACTTCTTTTATTAAGCTTGCATAAAATATTAATTGTCTCAGTCATTTTGAAATTCTATCTTGCTTATTAAAGTAATTAATAATTTTAATAATGTCAAAAATATATTGTTATTAATAGTTTCGTTAGCTTTATTGTTGTATAGAAAGATAGTTAGAAATTTTATTATTTCGGTTAACTCTGTTAAATGATAACACAAGCACTTTGAATGCAAAGTTATGGAGAGATTTGAATGCAAAGATATTCTGTTATTCGAGGTCTGTTAGATGCCAAAAATATATGTTAAGTGAAGTTTCAGTGGATTACACCAAATCATTGCCTACTTAGCCCTTTTCCAACAAACTTTAATGGAAGAACAGCCTATGAGACCTTTCTTTGATGTGCTTTCATTATATTCAATGACTAACCAGTAAATTATTAAAGGATCCAACCAATTGATATGACAGCTATTATGTTCTTCAAGGCTTGTGATTACACAATTGAAAAGTGACCACATGCATTGTTCCCTCACATGGATGTAGATTAATATAAGTGATTCTGCCAATGTTTAGACCTGTAACTGGGATAATTCTCATAAAAAATTTAGGGGGAAAAAATAAACCAAATCAGACCCTAGCAATGGTGATATAGTGATTTTGATCTACTGCATGTTGGCTGAGTCTTTGTAGTCTGCTTAGTTGCTTGGTGCAGGGTGTCATGTATGGTTTTGATCTGCTGCAAACATGGTTTCTTGTGCTGTTTATTTGTTGGTTATTTTTCACCGCGTGGCTTATCTTTCTCTGTAAAAGATGGAGTTCTTATGCTAGGTTCTATTTTCTTGCAGGCTGACAGTGCAATTGCTGCTTTGAACTGTAGTGGTGTGGTTTTGGGATCATTGCCTATAAGGTTGGTTTTGTGAATTGTGCACTTTACATACTCTGACTATATTTTTTTGGTAGATAATAAAAAAAAAGTATGTCATTTCCATTAAGCAGTAAGTGCTTGTAACTAACTCAAGGAATGATATATGCAAATAACTTGGTATAAAAGAATAATTAGTACACACCCATGTCATTGTTCGAAGATTACCTGAGCATTTCAACTAATTAACATAATCATACTGCATTTCAGCACAGCTGGAGATTGAGAACCATACCTTTCTAGCTCGTGATGGTTTTTCTGCACTGGCAGGGCTCTTTGGATCAGGAAGCAATTCTCTCACAATCTTAGACAACTCCCTACCAGGTCTTGTTTACGCTTCTCCTCTTGGAAATTTTGTAGTAAACTCCATGTTTACTACTTGAAGTTCTCATAAAAAGCAGTGCTTAAAAAAAAAATCAGCATAAGAACAGCATTATAACAAAACACATGAAGTATCTTCCAAAGTAGCTCATTAAGTGGTGCTTTAAATTCCATTTTAACAAGTGTGTTTTCCCTTCTTTTTCATGAAAGGCAATGCTAACAATCATGTCATTTTTAAGGAAGATAGTTTGGATGTAAACAATTTTTGCCTGCTTGAGCTGGAAGATAGTCTTTTGTTAACTGACTGATTTTCAATTAAACATTGCTTTTGTGGTCCACCACAGCTGATTGCTATGACTCAAACCCGTGCAACAGTGCTGGGAGTGGATAGCACATGTCGTTGTTCTAAGTCACAGCAAATATCCTTTAGAGGTGCATTGTTTAAAAAAGAAAAAAAAAAGACTTTTAACATATCTCTGTGTATGCCTGTAGTAACTCTAAACAGAACCATCTTCAGCATGTTATTCCCTCAAAGTTGTGCTCTGTTAATAGAGTATTTATTTCTTACTGAGTTTGTCCTTCACCCGCTTTCAATTGATTTGTGCATATTATGCTTCAGTAACAGAGGTTGTTTGGGAGGGTGGGGAGACAGAAACCAAAGCTGATAGTAATACAATGAAGAAAGCAGACAACAACTCAGTTAGCAATACTGTTAACAGGTAATCATTTTAGTAATTAACTATTTTTGTTTGTTTGCTTGTTAGTTTATTTTTAGTTATCTTGCTCACACCTCTTCTTTTCTTTTCTTTTTATTTATTTTATTTTATTATTTTTTTTGTGGGGGTTTTGTTGCAAAATGATGAAACATTGTAGGGACAGATGACTGTAACCAGAAATTCTATTTGTCAGTTCAGTTTTTTTTATCTCATTGCATCAATACTAATTTACCATGCTTTGCATGCCATATTCTATTTTTCAGTTCAGTTTTTTTAAAATAAGTGGTGCGGTACAAGTCCGAGAATAGGTCAGGAAAGAGAAGCCATGCTACTGAGGGGATCATACTAATGAGATCGGAAAATTTGGGATGATCTCAGAATTACTTCAAATTTAGTAGTAGTTTTGATCAGCCATAACAAGTTGAACACAATGCATTGCCTTTGGCAACGATGCATGTGGAATTGGCTAAATTCCATTGATTAGGCTTCCAAAATAGCTTTTTCTTATTTTAGGAAAGTTTTATTCTTTCTATAACTTTGTTTTGAAGTTTGTGCTTTCAGCACCACTTATTTTGGCATGTCTTATAAATCAAGGAGTATTCAAGTTTGGACTTAAATTTGTCATTTTAGTGATTTTCCCTTTTCTTAGTTATTTCTGTTCTGCAAGAATTATGATTAATCTACAAATAGAGATGTGTTTATATTTTTTCCTTGTGGATTAATTTTCTTTCTCATGGATTGAAGATATTTTTGTCTTCTAAAACAATATCTAGACATCGTACCCTATTTTGTTGCGTTATGTGAATAACTACATGACTAGACAACTATTAAGGGCAGAATTTGCAGAGTAACTGAATAATCCAATGTTTTTTGTTTAAAAATAAACAATCCAATGCTTAGAATGTACAATAGCTCAAATTCAAAAATATATATAAAAAAAAGAAGAGAGTACAATAGCATAATAACTTACAAATAAATAACTGTGCAAATAAAAAGCCATTACTTCTATTTCAAGAAAATTTTGTAGATTGATGTCAGACATGCCTCCATGGCCTTTCTGTAATGCTCACACACTCACTAAACCTAAAACAATCAACAAGATGATCAATTGTCATTCCTGCGGCTTGCATGAATGAATAGACAATCACTGGTCCCACGAACCAGAAACCGCGCTTCAATAAGTCCCTGCTAACGGCCTCTGCTTTTGGAGATCTCAAAGGAACATTTCTTGGGTATCTGTATCTGTTGATCACTGGTTTGTAATCTACATAAGCCCACATATAGCTACTGAAAGATCCAAATTCCCTCACAATCTGCATTTGTAGTTCAAATTCAGCTACTGTATCTATGTTAGTTGATGCATATGCTCCGTTTGTTTCGGAAAAAACTTTTTCTAGAAAATGTATTTTGCAGAAAATGTTTTTCTGTGTTTGGTTGCTTCTGTATAACTGATGTGCTGGTGCTGTGGCGGTGGTAGTGAGTTAGAGATTGCAGTGGTTGTGTGGTGGTGGTAGTGACGGTAAAGGTCGTGGTTGGTGGTTGGTGGTTGGTGGTGATGGTGATGGTGCTGGTGCTGGAGTGTCAGTGACAGCGATTGTTGTGTGGTGTTGTGGGTGGGTGGTGGTAGTAACAGTGGCGGTGGTGGCAGCGGCAACATTGGCAACGGTCGAGGTGATGGTAGGGTGGTAGTGGTGTTACCTCTAGTCCAAAAAACATTTTTCATTTTTAAAAGTAAAAAATATTTTTCACCCAAATAATTTTGTTTTCTGTTGATCACATAAAATATTTTAGTGTTATTTGATTTTTCAACATAACAAACGTAAGAAAATAGAGAAACATTTTGTGCCAAAACAAACGGAGTGGAAAACTTGTGAAGACACGAATTATGCAAAACTTGCCTGCACTATGCATTTGGCATTGTCTACAATGCACCTCACTCTGCTCTCTGTTAGCATTATTGCTTTGTTGGATGCTATTTCCATGATCTCTTTCTCCGCCATTTTTGCAACAGTGTTAGGATCAAATCCAGCAAACGTTTCTCTACATATATGCTCATTATTGTACTAATATTGCGTCCAATATATGATATTGACTAAAAAAATTTAGCAAAAAATAAAAATAAAAAGAAAAATCTTAAGTTTTTACTAGCATTGTGTAGACACCCCATTTTTAACCGACCTTAAGACTTAGGCGTCACCGATTGAGCGCTTGGTGATGTTGCATAATGTGCTTGTTCAGAAGTTTCGGAGTTGCGGCCGTGAGCCCTGCCTCCGGACTCCCGGACCCTTTTCTGTGCCTTGTCTCGGTTTGCGAACCAGACTCAGTTTTCTCTGTTTCTTTTCCTGAGGGAAGGGAGAGGTCCCGTAGACTATCTCTCAATGCCCGTGGGCTACATTTGGTGGCCGTAGGCTTTTTTTTTCCCATTTCGGAGCCCGATTTCCGGTTTTTCGGAGCCGTCAGGCCGTGTGCCTCGGTTCGGGACCGCCTAACCATCTCCGTTTGCTCTGATTTTTGGCATACATCTTATTTTCTCCCTTTTGAGGGACACTGGGGTCTGAGAAACCCACTTCGTGGCCGAACGCCACTTTCGGTGTTTAACAGCCCATTTTCGGGACCCCGAACTGCGTGTTTTGGCCCCGGAACATTCGTTTTGCAACGGTTTTCGTTCATTTTTGGCAGGTACCTCTGTTTTATCACAGGGAAGGTCACTGAAGGGTGGGAGGCTAGTAATTGTTGCAGCAACCAGTTATCTCTCCTCCGGAGCCTCCCGGCGCCCGTTTTTCGCACTTCCGGGCTAATGTTGAACACCCTAGGGTTAGTGTTGCCAACTTTCAACCACATATCTGTGATCTACACACCTGAGAGGCCACTAAAAGTTGGTGGCCGGCCATTAAGGTCACCTGACCCTTTTGACCCCTTTCTTCCGGGCTAATGTTGAACCCCTTGGACCTTTTTTCTTAAACTTTGAACCACATATTTGTGATGTACACACATGGGAGGCCACTAAAAAGTGGTGGCCGGCCATTAATGTTGATTGACCCTTTTGAACCCCTCTTTCCGAGCCAATGTTGAACCCCTTGGACCCATTTTCTTGGACTTTGAACCACATGGTTGTGATGAGGAGACCTAGGGGAACATCACCATGTGGTGGCCGGCCACCAAATTTGATTGAACCTTTTGACCCCTAGCCGGCCGGCTAGGGGGGGTGGCCGGCCAGCCACCTGCAGCCAAAGCAATGGGCCGGCCTGCTTCCTCACTGTGTGTGCTTTACAGCTGTCCAGCTGTTTCCCCCCAGAAAATATCCCAATTCGGGGATATTTTGTGGGGAAAGATTGCCTCCTTTTGGGCCCCACCTTTACACCCATCTTCTTGTCCATATAACCAGCTGAGGTCCTTCTTGACAAGGGTTAGAAAATTTGATCTTAAGAACTCCATAGCTATCTCCATCTTCTTCCTTCTCAATTCTTCAAAAAACCCTAAGCCCCTAACCACCATTTACACTACAACACCAAGCTCTATCACCACCACTCCATTTCAAGAGCAAGGAAAGGCATTCCAGCAGCTAAGAAGCAACAAATTTGGTCCAAGAAGCAACCAAAGAATTGATCTTCAAGGGTGAGTAACACTTTTATCCTTTTGACCCCTTTTCTTGATCTATTTCTAAACCCCACTTCCTTTTGGTTTCAAGCTCCGGCCCTAACTGAAAAGGGCCATATTTTGAGCTCATCTTCACTTCTCATTAAGGGCTCAACCCTGTTTGAGCCCTCCATAATACACTTGCTTCATTGATCATCTTGTATGTCATAGTTTTGCATGCTATTTTTGACCCATGAGCAATCTGTTTTTGAGCATGTTATAAACTGATATAAGGCTTATTTTGAGCCCCTCTTCAACATTGGAGAAGGACTCAACTTTGTTTGGTGTCTCCATGTATCACTTGTAGTTATATCCCTTGTTTGGCTCCATTTTTGCATAAATTGGTAGCCCTCTTTGCTTCTGTTTTTGGACCTTGGTCCGAACTGAAAGTGGCCTTATTTTGGCCTATACTTCATGTTTCATTCACACTTTTTTTCTGTTTGGTGATTATTTTGTATACTTCATGTTTTAGCACCTTTTGAGCCTCATTTTGCATCATATTTTTAGCATATTTGTATACTGATTTGAGGTCTGCTATATACTGTAAATGTTCATATTTTTGGTCCATCTTCAGTGTTGTAGAAGGAAATTTTTCAGTTTGGGTTTTTTTTATACCCCTTGCTTCATTACCCCTCTTTTGGCCCCTATTCTTGCATGCTATTTTTCCATTACCTATGCTTGCTGTTTGGCCATGTTTATAACTGTGAAAGTGCATCTCTTGGGACTGTCTAGCTTCTGTCTTTGCATTGCATGTCCATATTGTGCATGTTTGGCATGGCTATAGGCCATTTCGGGTGCTTAATGTTGCATTTCGGGACATTTCCTTGTATTTCATGTCATTTCGCTTCATTTCGGGACTGTTTTCCCCCATATTTTGTTGCTGAAATTCCATTGGCATGCTTGCATATCATTTTTGCCATATTTCATTGCATTTTATCACTGCCTCGGTTTGCGTGCCCGTGTGCACGCATTTCGAGGCACTCCATTTTTATCCGCCGGCATCCTATGTGAGTGTGGCTGAGGCTCACTCATGTTGGTATAAGCCCACTTGTCATTTCCATGCCATTTCATTGCATTTTATCACTGCCTCGGTTTGCGTGCCCGTGTGCACGCATTTCGAGGCACTTCATTTTCTGCAATCGGCATCTTGTGTGAGTGTGGCTGAGGCTCTCTCATGTTAGTATAAGTCCATGTTGCATTTTCCATGTCATTCGCATCGCTTTTGCATCGCCTCGGTTTGCGCGCCCGCGTGCACGCATTTCAAGGCACTTCATTTTTATCCGATCGGCATCCCATGTGAGTGTGGCTGAGGCTCACTCATGTTGGTATAAGCCCATTTGTCATTACCATGTCATTTTGTCATTACCTCGGTTTGCGTGCCCGTGTGCGCGCATTTCGAGGCACCCCTTTTTTATCCGATCGGCATCCCATGTGAGTGTGGCTGAGGCTCACTCATATTGGTATAAGCCCATTTGTCATTTCCATATCATTTCATCATATTCTAGCATTGCCTCGGTTTGCGTGCCCGTGTGCACGCATTTCGAGGCACCTCATTTTCATAGCATTTACCATTGCCTCGGTTTGCGTGCCCGCGTGCACGTATTTCGAGATACCTATCATCGCCTCGGTTTGCGTGCCCGCGTGCACGTATTTCGAGACGCATATCATCGCCTCGGTTTGCGTGCCCGCGTGCACGTATTTCGAGACGCCTATCATCGCCTCGGTTTGCGTGCCCGCGTGCACGTATTTCGAGACGCATATCATCGCCTCGGTTTGCGTGCCCGCGTGCACGTATTTCGAGACGCATATCATCGCCTCGGTTTGCGTGCCCGCGTGCACATATTTCGAGGCACCTCATTTTCAGTGCATTCTGTCATTTTCTCGGTTTGCGTGCCCGTGTGCACGCATTTCGAGACATCTCATTTTCATAACGTTGTGTATGTTAGGATTGCATCTTAGTTGCATTTCATCCATATCATGCATATTGCATCGTGTCCGGAATAGGAGTTAGCCCGGGCACGGGAAACGAGGTACATTTCGTACTCCGAGTGACGGAATGTGTCTCAATTCCCCCAGTCACCGACACTCCAGATAATCCATGATGGAGTTAGGTTTTAGCTGTAGTTTCATGTGCATTCATCCTATATTGAGTTGTGCATTTCGACTCCTCGGCCATCATGCCTCGGTATGCGTGATTGGTGGCACGAGGATCGAGACATGCATATATTTGTGCAAATACATTGCTATGCCCCTTTCCTGCTCTCTGTTGCAGCAAAACCAGGAATCAGCAACCTTTTGGGGCTTGGCACACATTTCAAGAACAGGTGTAAACAGAGGCTAATTGGGGCATTCCGGTGGATTTCCGCGCAAGACAATCCGGACATGCACCATCCACCAGAAGCAAGACAGTCCCTGGCTTGCACGCCAGTTTATTTGCTTTCTAGTTAATTCATTAATTAATTAGAATTCTGTAATATTTTGGACTGTAATATTCTTTCATTCGGGACTGTAATATTTGGACTGTATATTTATTCGGACCCTCTGTGCGAGGGCACAACTGTAATAAGTGTGCGTGTGTGTGTTGTATGTCTTCCAACCCCACGTCTTTCTCCCTTTTATTTATCCGCTTTTGATGGTTAGATTAGGGCATATTTTAATTAGCATACAGTATGACAGCATGTTTGCATCATTCATCTGTATTGCATGCACCGGGCTCGGCGCACCATACTAACTGCATCGTACTTTCAATTCCAAATTGAATACATGGTAGTTGTAGCATTTCATATACCATCTTAGAATAGCCGAGCCTGCCATAGTTGCATTTTTGTATGTGTTGCATTAGGCATTTCTGTATACTTAGGATTCATGCATAATTTCTAATGTAATTCTCTGTTTTGGCTTGGAGTACTCGGTAAGTTTTATGCTTTAGCATCCTTGCATGCGTGTGAGTGTTACCATGAATAGCATATTTACCATGAGGCTATGTGCTTATCTGATATAACTGCCTGAATGCCTGCGGATGAAGGTTGGGTTATCTGGATTGGAATGAATCATCAAAATGTTTAAAGCCTACCTGCGGGTAGCAAAACTTCCTTTAAAAGGCAAGCATGAAATGTTTTGTTCCAATTCGGGCGACCCGGTCTATACTTATATGCTGTGAGCATCACATAGTAACCTAGGCTAATAAACCGGGATAAGAACTCGCAATGTTTTCAAAAATTAGATATCATGGTTAGTAGAGGCCGGTCTATGACCGGGCGAGCGGGGGTGCTCACGAAGTGACCTTCCCCAATCGTACCCAAGTTCCCGAGCCGAGGCAACTTTGGTGATGACGGACGCGTGGCCTTTTGGCACCGAGTCAGGGTTTCCTAAATTTCCCAAAATAAAATATTTAGGTGGCGACTCTGTATCTGGCAAAGCAGTCCATGTTTGGCACTTCTTTCAAAAATCAGTTTTTCTCAAAAACGACTTGCCGGATTTGGACTCTTTGGTTCAGACTTAGAACCGTGACAACGAAAAGTCGAGTCCGAGCTGTAGCGAGGTCCCCCGCGGGCTTGTTACAGTTTCTGGCGACTCTGCTGGGGATTTAGAGAACTTGACTCGAACTCATGATATCTGTTTTTTTTACTACACTTGTGTGTTTCTTTGCATTGCATTTGCATTGGTGCGCCTAGGACACCGTGTTTGCCATCTGCTATTCCTGAACGGTTTGCCGGAGGCTTGTCTTGTCAAGGCATGACCATAAGGCTGACCGGTTGTGGGCTCTGCCAGTATGGGAACACAAACCCCGGTTTTACCGGGGCACCCTCTTTGACCATTCGACCTAGTGCATATTCGGATCCATAGTGACTATTCCAAATTAGGACAGGTTGCTTGCCCGTTTATAGGTTGTTTGAAACCGCTGCGTGCATAGTGAAACCCTAGCTCCTGACAAAATAGGACAGGGAAACCCTACCCCAACATAGGGGTGTTTTGGCTCTCACTTATCGGTTATGTGCTTTAGAGTGCGTCTCTACAAGAATGCATGTATCAGTGTATGAGGTTGGGCATCAGGCCTGCGGGCATCAATCAGTATCTGGGAATCAGTTTTGCCTGAGGGTATCGATTCACCGGCAGAATTTTGGGCAGAATTCAGTAGAGAGCACACTCATTCAACTATGTTCATATCTGTTCAGGTGAAATCAGGCTGAGATGCTGCACGTTTTCTCTTTTGCTAGGGTAATCCTGGAACTATAGCTTCAGAAGGCTCCGATATCCCCCGGGTACATTGGATCCGTGTTGATAGACTTTGTCAGGTCGGAAATTCAGTTCAAAGGCAAATCAGTGTTCCTTCGCTGAGGTAAGGCAAAGGAGGGCCAGATAGGGTTCATTTGTTCATCTAATCCGTCAGTCGCCAGTCACATCACCTTTGTTCAGACTCAGCAGGCCATGATGGCACAAGGTTCGGAAGAATTTGCGGCCGTGACAGCAGCGCTAAATCAGGGAACTGCCATGCAGGCTGAGACCAGTATTGAAACGCAGCGCCCATCTGGGGCATCTGCCTCACATCCAGCTTTGGGACCCCAGCCGAACTTTGACCCAATTCCGCCAGTTAAAGACTTGCAGTGTCTGAATCCTCGAGAAGGGTTGGCTCAAGCTCAGGTGCTCAGACCCCTGGTGCAGCCTAATGAGAAAACTCAACCCTTTCATGTTGATGAATTCAATCCGACTGCAGTGAAAATTGTGAACCTTGAGAAGCAGTTAAAAGGGGCACAGGACCCCAACTCCATTCACAACATTGAGGATTGGTCCACCGAGGTTGCCGTAAGGCTCCCAGCCGAGAGTACCAATGTTGGTGGTAACACTATTTCCAAACCTGCTAAAGTCAACACAGTCGCCATAGCCGACCCTTTTGCCAAGGCCAGCCTACAAATAGCCAGCTCAGCCCGAGCTCAGGGTAGATTTTTCACCCCCCTCCATATGAGCCTAACCAGGACATTCAAAGTTCTAATGGAAAGAGGGCACCTCAAACCCCTTAATCCTCAACCTTTGCCAAACCCACTCCCTGCCAGACATAACCCCAGCAAATACTGTGTATATCATCAACAGCGCGGCCATGGCACCGATGGTTGCTACCGCCTTCGTCATGAGATCCAGAATCTCATTGACAACCGGACAATAGTTCCACCTCAAAACCCCGAGGACCAAGTGCCTCCTCCACATCTCAACCTCAGCCAAACACTGCCACCCACCTACGATCCCAGTATATACACCCCGACCCATCTACCCAAGCCTGAGGTGTTTATCCCAGAAAGCATAGACCTATGCATGATGGATGCACCTGAACCTCAACCATCTCAAACCCGTGAACCCACTATTTCTGAGTTGATGGGAATGATTAAAGATCTTCAAAAAACCGTGACAGATCTGGCCTCCGGGACATTGGCTCCATCATCGACCACACCACATACCGGGAACTTCATGTCAAAAGACTCCCCGATGTTGGGACGAGCTGCGTTTGAGGAAGGCCAATCCCTTGGCAAAGTGGAAGCGACTGGTAAGAGCAAGGTAGGGGCAGGCATTGGTCCCCATGAACACCTTCGGTGGGATATTGAGGCTTTGAAAGCCGAAGGGCTGAACAAGCAGCAAGTACTCGCAGTTGTTGCAGAAATTGTAGATAACACTTTCGCCACTCAGCATGAGATTAGTCTGAATCAAGGGGCAATCCGGGAGAAGGGCCGCTGTACCAGGAATGTTCCTTTCAGCTCTAAACCCTTACTCGGAAGAGATCGGCAAACCAGGCCAGCACCTGCCAATCCCTTTGCTGGTGCACCCAGTAAAAATCCACAAACCTCAAAATACCCACCTCGAGGCCAGAGGGTGTTCGCACCACTATACATGTCTCTATCAGCGGCCTTTAGGATCTTGGTTAGAGAGGGGGATTTGAAGCCCCTGGAGCCGCAGCCATTACCAAAGAACCTCCCTCTCTCGCACAACCCAGCCGACTACTGTGCCTTCCATCAGCAAACCGGTCATGACACTGACATGTGCTTTCGTCTCCGCCACGAAATACAAGATCTGATCGACAATGGGGTCATCCCCCTGCTAAGTCCTGCAAAGTCTATTGGCACTTGATCAGTGAACTTGGGGGATAATGTGATCTGATCAGAGGTTGAACCAGCTGCGGGTGGCGCTCAATTTACTCCAGACATGGTGGATGGCATGCACTGTTTTGAGCATTTGTGAATGCCGGTTTCCGACTCGGGTATTGGGTCAGTCTTGTTGTTTTGTTTTGAATCTGTCTTTTTGTTTTGAGTCAGTCTCTTTTTATTTTGGATCTGTCTTGTCGTATCGAGTCAGTCCTATTGTACAGGAGTCGGGTGATTCCGGGGGGGGTGTTACCTCGGGCGTCACCATTTTGTTTTGTGTTTGTCATTTCGTTTTGTTTTGAGTCTGTTTCTGCCAGGGAGCCAATTGTACCAACAGATTTGATTGAAACAGCAATAATTTTTGCACTTCTATGTTCGCTTCTGCCGTGTGCTAGTTGTGACGGAATCTGAATGAAATGGCAGTGCATTCCACCTGCTCTCTTGTGCCCCAGAATCATTGCATCGACCTAAGTTTTTCAAAACTCTTTTTGAACATTGCAGTAAAAACGAAGAGGAAGGAATTCCTTGGGATTTGCAAAACTTTGATCATTTGAGAGAAAGAGAGGCATGCTAAGCCCTTAATGAATGAAATCATGCTTGTTAACGTGAGTACTGAGAAGGACCCTGGCTTGATCCAGACTGGTTTCACACTACCTTCAGCGCGAGCGATTTGTCGCTTTCTTAAAAACTTTCAAAAACAAAATGTTTTGCGCGGTCTTGCGAAGACCTGTGTGGAATCGCTCTTGAGATTGTGCAGCCTAGGATCGCTCTCAGCCTCGAGACTCAACCCCTTCGCTTCCAAACCTTGAACTTGAAATCAGAAGGTTCGACGGTCAACTACGATGTGAGGCCTGTGTGGCTAGATTTGAAGCAGCCCTCGAACAAGAGGCCAGGAAAGTCAGATCAAAAGATCAGAAGATCAGAAGAAGCTTGCAAAGCTAGAACAGAAGTACCCCTCGAACTAGGGGCAAAGATATCAGACATGCTCGAAGAACTGAAGATGAGTCCTCTTGCAAAGCAGCAGCCATTCTCCTGGATTCAGATGACTCTAGGATCTCGAAACCATTTGGCATGGACTTGTTATACTTTTACCCTTGAGAGGCTCGCTGGGCCGAAAACCCGGAAGGGCGACCCAGGCAAAAGTTAGAGCAAGAGGAAAAATACAAAAAAGAAGAAGCAAAAAATGCAAAAAGAAAAAAAGAGAACAAAAAAGAAAGATGCAAAGAAAAGAACGAAAAAAAAAAAAAAATCAAAAAAGGAAAAAGAAATGAAAAGAATTAAAAAGAAAAGAAAAACAAAGCTCGCAAGGTCGAAAACCCGCAACGGGCGCCTTGGCAAAAGTTAGAGCCTAAAAAGGAGAGGTTAAATACCCGAGTGTACCTTAACCCCGAACTACGTGAGGCTTGATTCCCATCTTTGGGATACGTAGGCAACTTCATTCTGAAGTCCAGCCGTAAAATACTTCAAATTGACTGTGCCCATGTAATGGTTTTGATCATCTTCGATTTCTCTGTATCTGAGAATTTGGTTGTATTCGTCGCTCTAAGGACTGCCTTCAATACGCTGCGGTGCCATCCACACAAGGGGCAACTTTCCGTTGCCATTCAATGCGCTGCGGTGCCATCCAAACAAGGGGCAACTTTCCGTTGCCATTCAAATGCACCGCGGTGTCATTCAAACAAGGGGCAACTTTCCGTTGCCATTCAATGCGCTGCGGTGCTATCCAAACAAGGGGCAACTTTCCGTTGCCATTCAGAACGCCGCGGTGCCATTTCAAACAAGGGGCAACATTCCGTTGCCATGCAGTATCCTTCAGACCAGGGGCAATTTTTCATTGCCATGGATCCGAGGTTGCGCATCTCAAGAGTAGATCCCATGCTCGTAGAGCAGTGGTCGTTTGCAAAAATAGTTTTTGAGAATTTTTACTAAGGTTGACTAATCTTCTCGAAAAGTATTCCATTTTCAAAACTGGACCATTTCTTAGACCCAAAAAGGGAAAATTTTCAGTGCTCGCAGCCTAACTCGCATGATTTTAAATCAGAAAATTGAACAAGCATGTTAATCTAACTCTCATTTTGGTCAATTTTTTTTAGAAGAAAACTAAAACAAAAAAAAAAAAAATGGTCAAAATGATGAACTACGGGCACAGTTGAGTCAGGCTTCCTGTCTTTTCCCCATTGCCAACATACTTGCCAGAAAGGCACTCTACCTACCAGAAAAGGGGACCGCTGAAGCTGACCGCGAAAGGGCTGAAAGCTCTCACATCCTCCAAGCAACGAGGTATCAAGACAAGTGCGAAACACGAACTAGAATGGGGCAAGATATTCCAACTCCATCATCCGGACAGATCTTACCACGTCCAAACTCCCCAACAAAGCATCATCAACTGATGTTAGTTGCAGATTTGCTACACACCCAGTTGTAGTGCAACCTTTCCATGGGAGGAATTCACTAGTTGTGAGCAGAAGAAAGAGAATCTAGCAGAATGCTAGGGACACGAGCCCACAGTTTGCTGTTCGTCCATCAACCACCCAGGGGAGGGATGAAAAATGAGAGAATGAAGAATAGAGAGATGTGCGATGAGAGGAAAAGTGAGAAGAGGGCTTTTTCAGAAAAACCGAGCTTGAGAGCCGAGTGATGTGAGAATCACAAATAAGAAAGGGTGGGAATAATACCCGGTGAAACAGGCTCCCTGTGCACGCCTGTGTGTCATGTCTTTTGCTTTGTTTGTCTCTTTTCTTGTTTTGAGTCGTTTCGAGTGTTACTCGATGTGTCTAGGTTGTGTGCCTTTTTGTTTCCTTGTTGAGTCATTTTGCTGTGTTCAGTCATAGGCTCAATACTTGGTCGAAAGCTCATCTCTGAATTTCAAAAACAAAATCGTTTTGTGCTCCGAGTGCCATGCCATTCTCCACATTTGTGCAAAACAAGATTCGTTTCTTTCATAAAACCGCAGGGTTCAACCCAGGTCATGCGAGAACAGTAGAACTAGGACCTATTTGAAGCTATATGGGTTCCAGACTACAAAGCAAAAGCAAAAGAGGAAATGTCGGGTATCTGAGTTTGTTTCAACTTCAGTAAATTCCGAGACTACATCCCGTGTGTACCTCTTCAAGTCTTGCCAAGGCTCCGAAGTATGAGTGTGCCTCTACCTCAAGCTCCAGATCCAGTCTGCTTCAAGCCAAAATGGTAATCAGAAGTGCTCTCCCTGAGTACCATTCCCCGCCAGAGGCATCTTGGCCGTGTTCGCAATGAGTTCCTAGGAGACCAACTGCGACGGTGGAAACTAGAGTTCGAATGGCCGATGCCTAGAACGTAAAGGTTCGGGATTTCCGAGACCAAAGTCTGGTTTAAATACCCAGAGGCGTGTCCTCGGCTTGAAGTCTGTATGGAAGCCCCATAGGTTGAGATAGCATGTATGCACCTCAATTCTGGATACTGAACCAACCTAGTCTGTCACCCCGTTGGAGAATAGGGAAAGTTGTGAACATAGCCAGAAAGGAAAGGTAGTAACTGCGGTTTGGAAGTACAGTCAAGAAAGCGCAAGAAGGACCTACTCTTTTCAGCTCAAAATGTTTCTGCGGGATTTTCAAACTCATGTCTTCGATGTGTAGCTCATTGTCAGTCGGCATGCACGAGGTGTATCCTTTTTGGAATGTATCATGACCCCTCCGAGAGGTAAATCGGAGGTTGCGTTTGGAAATTGGTCTACTTAAGGCTAGTATTCCCTTGTTCGGTATTTTGTTTCAAATATGCGCTGTCACGCACACTCCACCTGCATTGTTATGCTCATTTGTTGCATTGTTATGCACATTTATCTAGCATTGTTATGCTCATTTGTTGCATTGTTATGCACATTTATCTAGCATTGTTATGCTCATTGTTGCATTATTAAGCACCCACTTCACTAGCATTGTTATATCCATTGCATTGATTATGCACATCTATTTTCGCATTATTATGCTCAATTACTTGCATTTTTACGCACCAGTTCACTTGCAATTATCTTTCTTTCTCCTCGCGCGTGCGACGGGTTAGACCCTCTTCGGTTAAAAGCGTTCGGAAGAAGTCCCAATGCTCACACCATTCTGAAACGCCGGGATACGTCCCTTTGCTTCTCCCTCTTCGGTTAAAAGCATTCGGAAGAAGTCCCAATGCTCACACCACTCTGAAACGCCGGGATACGTCCCTATGTTTCTCCCTTTCGGTTAAAAGCGTTCGGAAGAAGTCCCAATGCTCACACCATTCTGAAACGCCGGGATACGTCCCTTTGCTTCTCCCTCTTCGGTTAAAAGCATTCGGAAGAAGTCCCAATGCTCACACCACTCTGAAACGCCGGGATACGTCCCTATGTTTCTCCCTTTCGGTTAAAAGCATTCGGAAGAAGTCCCAATGCTCACACCACTCTGAAACGCCGGGATACGTCCCTATGTTTCTCCCTTTCGGTTAAAAGCATTCGGAAGAAGTCCCAATGCTCACACCATTCTGAAACGCCGGGATACGTCCCTATGTTTCTCCCTTTCGGTTAAAAGCATTCGGAAGAAGTCCCAATGCTCACACCATTCTGAAACGCCGGGATACGTCCCTATGTTTCTCCTCCTTCGGTTAAAAGCATTCGGAATAAGTCCCAATGCTCACACCACTCTGAAACGCCGGGATACGTCCCTATGTTTCTCCTCCTTCGGTTAAAAGCATTCGGAAGAAGTCCCAATGCTCACACCACTCTGAAACGCCGGGATACGTCCCTATGTTTCTCCTCCTTCGGTTAAAAGCATTCGGAAGAAGTCCCAATGCTCACACCATTCTGAAACGCCGGGATACGTCCCTTTGCTTCTCCCTCTTCGGTTAAAAGCATTCGGAAGAAGTCCCAATGCTCACACCACTCTGAAACGCCGGGATACGTCCCTATGTTTCTCCTCCTTCGGTTAAAAGCATTCGGAATAAGTCCCAATGCTCACACCACTCTGAAACGCCGGGATACGTCCCTATGTTTCTCCTCCTTCGGTTAAAAGCATTCGGAAGAAGTCCCAATGCTCACACCATTTTGAAACACCAGGATACGTCCCTTTGTTTCTCCTCATCGTCCTTAAATTCTTGGGATACGTCCCTACACCTCTGGGATACGTCCCTAAACACCGAGTTACAGCTTGCTGCATTTGCATGATCATTGAGTTATGTTCGGCTTCTTGCATATCATTTTGCATTTTGCCCCCCCTGCCTGCGGGCCTGCCTGCGGGCACATTTCTGTTTATCTTGTATGTTTGTCTAAGTCTTCGGCCTTGTCAAAAATGGGTCGTCTCTAGGCTTTGACATTCACTCCCGTCACTTGTGACTTCCGAGTTCTGTCAAAGAGGGGCAACTGTAGACACCCCATTTTTAACCGACCTTAAGACTTAGGCGTCACCGATTGAGCGCTTGGTGATGTTGCATAATGTGCTTGTTCAGAAGTTTCGGAGTTGCGGCCGTGAGCCCTGCCTCCGGACTCCCGGACCCTTTTCTGTGCCTTGTCTCGGTTTGCGAACCAGACTCAGTTTTCTCTGTTTCTTTTCCTGAGGGAAGGGAGAGGTCCCGTAGACTATCTCTCAATGCCCGTGGGCTACATTTGGTGGCCGTAGGCTTTTTTTTTCCCATTTCGGAGCCCGATTTCCGGTTTTTCGGAGCCGTCAGGCCGTGTGCCTCGGTTCGGGACCGCCTAACCATCTCCGTTTGCTCTGATTTTTGGCATACATCTTATTTTCTCCCTTTTGAGGGACACTGGGGTCTGAGAAACCCACTTCGTGGCCGAACGCCACTTTCGGTGTTTAACAGCCCATTTTCGGGACCCCGAACTGCGTGTTTTGGCCCCGGAACATTCGTTTTGCAACGGTTTTCGTTCATTTTTGGCAGGTACCTCTGTTTTATCACAGGGAAGGTCACTGAAGGGTGGGAGGCTAGTAATTGTTGCAGCAACCAGTTATCTCTCCTCCGGAGCCTCCCGGCGCCCGTTTTTCGCACTTCCGGGCTAATGTTGAACACCCTAGGGTTAGTGTTGCCAACTTTCAACCACATATCTGTGATCTACACACCTGAGAGGCCACTAAAAGTTGGTGGCCGGCCATTAAGGTCACCTGACCCTTTTGACCCCTTTCTTCCGGGCTAATGTTGAACCCCTTGGACCTTTTTTCTTAAACTTTGAACCACATATTTGTGATGTACACACATGGGAGGCCACTAAAAAGTGGTGGCCGGCCATTAATGTTGATTGACCCTTTTGAACCCCTCTTTCCGAGCCAATGTTGAACCCCTTGGACCCATTTTCTTGGACTTTGAACCACATGGTTGTGATGAGGAGACCTAGGGGAACATCACCATGTGGTGGCCGGCCACCAAATTTGATTGAACCTTTTGACCCCTAGCCGGCCGGCTAGGGGGGGTGGCCGGCCAGCCACCTGCAGCCAAAGCAATGGGCCGGCCTGCTTCCTCACTGTGTGTGCTTTACAGCTGTCCAGCTGTTTCCCCCCAGAAAATATCCCAATTCGGGGATATTTTGTGGGGAAAGATTGCCTCCTTTTGGGCCCCACCTTTACACCCATCTTCTTGTCCATATAACCAGCTGAGGTCCTTCTTGACAAGGGTTAGAAAATTTGATCTTAAGAACTCCATAGCTATCTCCATCTTCTTCCTTCTCAATTCTTCAAAAAACCCTAAGCCCCTAACCACCATTTACACTACAACACCAAGCTCTATCACCACCACTCCATTTCAAGAGCAAGGAAAGGCATTCCAGCAGCTAAGAAGCAACAAATTTGGTCCAAGAAGCAACCAAAGAATTGATCTTCAAGGGTGAGTAACACTTTTATCCTTTTGACCCCTTTTCTTGATCTATTTCTAAACCCCACTTCCTTTTGGTTTCAAGCTCCGGCCCTAACTGAAAAGGGCCATATTTTGAGCTCATCTTCACTTCTCATTAAGGGCTCAACCCTGTTTGAGCCCTCCATAATACACTTGCTTCATTGATCATCTTGTATGTCATAGTTTTGCATGCTATTTTTGACCCATGAGCAATCTGTTTTTGAGCATGTTATAAACTGATATAAGGCTTATTTTGAGCCCCTCTTCAACATTGGAGAAGGACTCAACTTTGTTTGGTGTCTCCATGTATCACTTGTAGTTATATCCCTTGTTTGGCTCCATTTTTGCATAAATTGGTAGCCCTCTTTGCTTCTGTTTTTGGACCTTGGTCCGAACTGAAAGTGGCCTTATTTTGGCCTATACTTCATGTTTCATTCACACTTTTTTTCTGTTTGGTGATTATTTTGTATACTTCATGTTTTAGCACCTTTTGAGCCTCATTTTGCATCATATTTTTAGCATATTTGTATACTGATTTGAGGTCTGCTATATACTGTAAATGTTCATATTTTTGGTCCATCTTCAGTGTTGTAGAAGGAAATTTTTCAGTTTGGGTTTTTTTTATACCCCTTGCTTCATTACCCCTCTTTTGGCCCCTATTCTTGCATGCTATTTTTCCATTACCTATGCTTGCTGTTTGGCCATGTTTATAACTGTGAAAGTGCATCTCTTGGGACTGTCTAGCTTCTGTCTTTGCATTGCATGTCCATATTGTGCATGTTTGGCATGGCTATAGGCCATTTCGGGTGCTTAATGTTGCATTTCGGGACATTTCCTTGTATTTCATGTCATTTCGCTTCATTTCGGGACTGTTTTCCCCCATATTTTGTTGCTGAAATTCCATTGGCATGCTTGCATATCATTTTTGCCATATTTCATTGCATTTTATCACTGCCTCGGTTTGCGTGCCCGTGTGCACGCATTTCGAGGCACTCCATTTTTATCCGCCGGCATCCTATGTGAGTGTGGCTGAGGCTCACTCATGTTGGTATAAGCCCACTTGTCATTTCCATGCCATTTCATTGCATTTTATCACTGCCTCGGTTTGCGTGCCCGTGTGCACGCATTTCGAGGCACTTCATTTTCTGCAATCGGCATCTTGTGTGAGTGTGGCTGAGGCTCTCTCATGTTAGTATAAGTCCATGTTGCATTTTCCATGTCATTCGCATCGCTTTTGCATCGCCTCGGTTTGCGCGCCCGCGTGCACGCATTTCAAGGCACTTCATTTTTATCCGATCGGCATCCCATGTGAGTGTGGCTGAGGCTCACTCATGTTGGTATAAGCCCATTTGTCATTACCATGTCATTTTGTCATTACCTCGGTTTGCGTGCCCGTGTGCGCGCATTTCGAGGCACCCCTTTTTTATCCGATCGGCATCCCATGTGAGTGTGGCTGAGGCTCACTCATATTGGTATAAGCCCATTTGTCATTTCCATATCATTTCATCATATTCTAGCATTGCCTCGGTTTGCGTGCCCGTGTGCACGCATTTCGAGGCACCTCATTTTCATAGCATTTACCATTGCCTCGGTTTGCGTGCCCGCGTGCACGTATTTCGAGATACCTATCATCGCCTCGGTTTGCGTGCCCGCGTGCACGTATTTCGAGACGCATATCATCGCCTCGGTTTGCGTGCCCGCGTGCACGTATTTCGAGACGCCTATCATCGCCTCGGTTTGCGTGCCCGCGTGCACGTATTTCGAGACGCATATCATCGCCTCGGTTTGCGTGCCCGCGTGCACGTATTTCGAGACGCATATCATCGCCTCGGTTTGCGTGCCCGCGTGCACATATTTCGAGGCACCTCATTTTCAGTGCATTCTGTCATTTTCTCGGTTTGCGTGCCCGTGTGCACGCATTTCGAGACATCTCATTTTCATAACGTTGTGTATGTTAGGATTTCATCTTAGTTGCATTTCATCCATATCATGCATATTGCATCGTGTCCGGAATAGGAGTTAGCCCGGGCACGGGAAACGAGGTACATTTCGTACTCCGAGTGACGGAATGTGTCTCAATTCCCCCAGTCACCGACACTCCAGATAATCCATGATGGAGTTAGGTTTTAGCTGTAGTTTCATGTGCATTCATCCTATATTGAGTTGTGCATTTCGACTCCTCGGCCATCATGCCTCGGTATGCGTGATTGGTGGCACGAGGATCGAGACATGCATATATTTGTGCAAATACATTGCTATGCCCCTTTCCTGCTCTCTGTTGCAGCAAAACCAGGAATCAGCAACCTTTTGGGGCTTGGCACACATTTCAAGAACAGGTGTAAACAGAGGCTAATTGGGGCATTCCGGTGGATTTCCGCGCAAGACAATCCGGACATGCACCATCCACCAGAAGCAAGACAGTCCCTGGCTTGCACGCCAGTTTATTTGCTTTCTAGTTAATTCATTAATTAATTAGAATTCTGTAATATTTTGGACTGTAATATTCTTTCATTCGGGACTGTAATATTTGGACTGTATATTTATTCGGACCCTCTGTGCGAGGGCACAACTGTAATAAGTGTGCGTGTGTGTGTTGTATGTCTTCCAACCCCACGTCTTTCTCCCTTTTATTTATCCGCTTTTGATGGTTAGATTAGGGCATATTTTAATTAGCATACAGTATGACAGCATGTTTGCATCATTCATCTGTATTGCATGCACCGGGCTCGGCGCACCATACTAACTGCATCGTACTTTCAATTCCAAATTGAATACATGGTAGTTGTAGCATTTCATATACCATCTTAGAATAGCCGAGCCTGCCATAGTTGCATTTTTGTATGTGTTGCATTAGGCATTTCTGTATACTTAGGATTCATGCATAATTTCTAATGTAATTCTCTGTTTTGGCTTGGAGTACTCGGTAAGTTTTATGCTTTAGCATCCTTGCATGCGTGTGAGTGTTACCATGAATAGCATATTTACCATGAGGCTATGTGCTTATCTGATATAACTGCCTGAATGCCTGCGGATGAAGGTTGGGTTATCTGGATTGGAATGAATCATCAAAATGTTTAAAGCCTACCTGCGGGTAGCAAAACTTCCTTTAAAAGGCAAGCATGAAATGTTTTGTTCCAATTCGGGCGACCCGGTCTATACTTATATGCTGTGAGCATCACATAGTAACCTAGGCTAATAAACCGGGATAAGAACTCGCAATGTTTTCAAAAATTAGATATCATGGTTAGTAGAGGCCGGTCTATGACCGGGCGAGCGGGGGTGCTCACGAAGTGACCTTCCCCAATCGTACCCAAGTTCCCGAGCCGAGGCAACTTTGGTGATGACGGACGCGTGGCCTTTTGGCACCGAGTCAGGGTTTCCTAAATTTCCCAAAATAAAATATTTAGGTGGCGACTCTGTATCTGGCAAAGCAGTCCATGTTTGGCACTTCTTTCAAAAATCAGTTTTTCTCAAAAACGACTTGCCGGATTTGGACTCTTTGGTTCAGACTTAGAACCGTGACAACGAAAAGTCGAGTCCGAGCTGTAGCGAGGTCCCCCCGCGGGCTTGTTACACATTGGTTGTGAGAAAAACAAATAAATTTACCTGAACAATTCCTTTCTTTTGAGAATCTCTGTCCAATTGTAATCCATCAACATACTAGACATTGCAAGTAACTCAAACAATTCACTGTTTGTAATCATTCCATGCTTATTGGTCAATTACATATTTTGTTTGCTTGTGGACAGATAAAGGTGTGGGACGCACAAGCAAACTACCAGTTAATTCATGTGACCCAAAACAGATCTAGAACTAAAAACAGATCCAAAGTCAAAACATTCCACAAATAGCAGCAGGGAACAAAACATCAAAATTCAACAAATAGCAGCAGAAAATACTCATCAACAGCAGCAAACATATCAGCTTAAACAGATCAGCAAACAGTTCAAGGTTGGTTAGCTTATTCCTTCTCTCCCGTTTTTATATAAGAGTTAGATGCCCTGATGTGATCCATTCCTTATTCTTCTAGCTTCAAAGTGCAATAATCAAGCATTATTTGGGTGTACTCTTTTTCTGTGACGAACTTTTATTTATTTCTATTGTTTTTGTGTAATTTAGTTCATGCCTTCTAAATTATTTTTGTCTAATTTAGTTCAGGTATTAGTTGAGTTAGTTCATGCCTTCTAAATTATTTTTGTCTAATTTATTTTAAAGCAGGCATATCATGCTTTATAGTGTTACTTGTGTTATTGCAGATTGGAAAATGGTTCCTGGCTTAAAGACTGGTCGGCTTCGGAAGAAGACACTCATCCAACTAGAAATAGACTCGCCAGCTGCTATTCCTTTAGGATCACCCGTTGCTCCATCTCCTGTTCTCCCCGTCCGATCAAATGTGGGACCATCTCAGCATGTCACTAGCCAACCAATGGTTGATTCTGATGAGACACAAGCCCCATCCGAAACGCAGCCGAGTGGCATAGGTAAGATTAAAGTGTATCAAATTTGTCAATTACCACATGCCATTGCCATTGTTTTTTTGTAGGCAAGTTTTAGCCAATTTTCGTGTTGTTATTTTGTTAACAGGGACTTCAAAACCCCTACATGTACGCGGACCGACACTTGGCAAAGGCATACAAAAAATAATTAGAGCCAAGAAAGGGGAAAAATGTTATGTTCACATCGATCGTGAGTTGAATGCAATAACTGGCAAGTATGCCACTCCAGCAACTAACGAGTTAGGAATTCAAATTAGAACCTTGTGCCCTTTGAAAGATGTGAAGACATGGCTAGATCTTGATGAGACTACAAAAGCTGCCGTCATCCAAGGAGTTCTTGTAACTAATATTACTTGTCCACAAGATGTAATTGTATTATGTATGCTAATAAGAAAGTCTAATATTTAATGATTACAATTTCAATTTGTTTTGCTTGTAGGACAAGTTTAAAATTGGAGACGATTTCCACAATGACTTACAAGCACAAGAGATTGTGAATAAGAAGGCCTATGGGTTGTACAAAGATTGGAGGTACACTTTGAAGCAAGAGTTCGAATTGTTAGAGGGACTTCCACGTGATGAGATCTATGCTCATCTACCCGTAGGGGTGAGTTTAGATAATTGGAAGCATTTGATCGATGTGGCATGGCAAGATGCATCTCACCAGGTAAAATAATAGACTAGATAGAGTACATACATCTATGTGAAAATGTGATATGCCTTAATATTTACCTATAAATTGTTTACCTGCTTGACTTATTTTTAGAAACGGTCAAAAGCTGGCAAGAGTAATAGGAGTCAATTGCCGTACAATCATACCAATGGGTCTCGCTCATTTCCTATCGCAATGGCTGCTATGGTGAGTTCGATTTTTTTTACACTTGAATCCATTATAAGTTGTTTGGATATGAAAAATGTTATGTTATGATACATATATATATATGTTAAACTCTGTTAGTAAACATCTACTGTCTGCAAAAAATCTATCTGGAAAAAATCTGTTAATGATACCCTTGCCACATGTTTGCATTCTAAATCTGTCTACACTATACTCTGTTTTTCATTCGAAATCTGTCTCACAAAATCTGAACTATACTGCCCCAAATCTAAACTATACTATGTTTTTCACTTCAGATTATTAGTCTTGTAGCTCTATTTGTTTTAGATTTAAGTTAATACATTCACAAAAAATAGATATTCCCGTACATACACATGTTATAATACACATAATCTGAAGTGATTATAAGTGGCTATCTGTGAAAATCTGTTTGCAAAAATCTGTTGGATAAAATCTGTTTAAGAAAAGCTGAACGTATGTGTTCGCAAAAAAATGTTGGAAAATATAAATCTGTTAATGATAATTTCTTTGAATTCGAACTCTGTATAAATTAAAAAATCTGTCTGCAACAACTCTTCCTGTATTGACATAGTGTATGCAAAAAATCTTATGGCTCAACTTTGGTGCATAAAGTGTCTTTCAGTTATACGTTGATGTGTTAACAGGTACCAGAAAATGGAGAGTTGGATTTTCCTAAGTTCTTCGAGGATAGCCACACTTTCAACATTTACGAATGGCTGGATCCATCTGAAATGCGGTGAACTTTAAATACCTGATACAAAATTAGGACCATCACCAACTAATCCAACTTCAGCCATGTAGGGTGTAGCACAACCATTAGGACAACCAGTTATCATTATCACTATAGATTCATTATATTCAAGACCAACCTGAAATCATAAAAGTCCATCTAGTTAACACGTATCATTACCCAATCTAACAATATGACCTTAATCGAAAACCTTTTCTAGCTACTTTGCTGGATTTTTTTAATTTATGTAGCTTAATTAATATACCTTCTCAAGTACATCATGAAAATCTGGCCGCCTCTATTTTACTAGAATACTCAAGTACTTTACTAGAATACTCTTGTAATCTCAAGTACTTTACTAGAATACTGCTGCCTCTATTTCCAAATCTGGCTACAAATCTGTCTAAAAATCTGTCTCCAAATCTGTCTAGCAATTTGTTTTAAAATTTGTTAATGAAAATTTGTCTATACAAATCTGTCTGCAAAAACTCTGTTATCATACAGATCTGTCTGCAAAAATCTGTATAAAGTGTCATTGATTTATACGTTGATGTGTTAACAGGTAGCAAAAGATGGAGAGTTGGATTTCCCAAAGTTCTATGAGGACAGCCACACTTCAAAGAAAACGAATGACTAGATCCATCTGAAATGCCGTGAGCTGCATGTAAGTATGTGACAAGGAAATATATGTATTCAATATTTTCTTGTACTTAGTACCCAATAATACATATATGTTGCCAAAGTTTTTTCCGTCTTATTTATTTGCAATGACAGCAAGAGATTGTCAATGTACAAGCGGCTGCCATCGAGTCGGGGACGCCATTGACACAAGAGGAGATTTCAAGGCAAGTGCTAGGACAGAAGAAAAGGTAATTGCTTGGATTTGGGAGTGGCCCACAACCCTCTACCATATTTGCAACACAAGCACACGATAAGGACATGGTGGCAATGCGAGTTGAGGTGGAGGCACTTCATGAGGAGCGGCAAAAAGATCATGACGAGTTAATGAAAGAGCGAGAAAAGCGTGAGAGATGTTACAATGAGCTGTTGAAAGAGCGAGATGAGCGCATTCAATTATCCAATGAGATATTGAAAGAGCGGGAGGAGGGACAAAAGGCAAGGAAGGAGACAAATACAAAGGTCGAGCATCTTAATAACGTAGTCGCCAAACTATCACAACTCTTGGAAATCTAAGTTAGGCATCCGACGTTTGTTTTTTGGTAAGAACAATTTCATTAATGTCACACTTACTTTGTTTAAATATGTTCGCTTTAAGAGTTGAAAATGTCATCAATTTCGGAGTTAATCTGCCTCACAAATTCAATGGGGGTTGTTTAAATATGTTCGCTTTAACTTTTGTTCATAAGTTTCTGAGCTGATTCTTTATACTCATTCCTAGATTACAAACCAAGACCGTCATTCACTAAAACCTCTGTTTATACCCACCAACCATCAAAGTTGAAAACCTTTGCATTTTCAACTTTAATTTACATTGTATCATTACCACCCAAGACCCTCATTCACTGAACAGCCACAAGTCAAAAAGAATACTTCAAATGAGGAGTTGTTTAAATATATTCACTTTGTTTCTTAACAATGAACTTGTATTTAAAATATGTACTTGATTAAGATTAACTATAGTAGAAACATGTTAAAAAAACATAGCGAATTTCAATCTTCGTTTACAGTAACATGTAAACTTTCAACAGTGGTATTTTGAATAGTAACTCGAACCACTATTTGAACGTAATGGTAAGCTTCCCGGTGACAAATGTGACATGTAGGGACAGACGGTACGTAAATAGGACACATACGTTGGGAGTTAGAGTTGAAAATGTCATAAACTTAGTCGAAAATAGGGGTTCGGGGGGCGAAAATGCAAAACAACCCCCGAAACACCGTTTTCTCGTAATGGGAAGCTTCCTGGTGATAAATGTGACATGTAGGGACAGATGGTACGTAAATAGGACACCTACGTTGGGAATTAGAGTTGAAAATGTCATAAACTTAGTCGGAAAAAGGGGTTCGCAGGGTGAAAATGCAAAACAGCCCCCGAACCTTTCATTTTCTCGTAACGGGAAGCTTCCCGGTGATAAATGTGACATGTAGGGACAGATGGTACGTAAATAGGACACCTACGTTGGGAATTAGAGTTGAAAATGTCATAAACTTAGTAAAAAAAAAGGTTCGGGGGGCGAAAATGCAAAACAGCCCCCGAAACACTATTTTCTCATAACGGGAAGCTTCCCGGTGATAAATGTGACATGTAGGGACAGACGGTACGTAAATAGGACACCTACGTTGGGAGTTGGAGTTGAAAATGTCATAAACTTAGTCGAAAAAAAGGGTTCGGGGGGCGAAAATGCAAAACAGCCCCCGAAACACTGTTTTCTCGTAACGGGAAGCTTCTCGGTGATAAATGTGACATGTAGGGATAGACGGCACGTAAATAGGACACCTACGTTGGCAATTATAGTTGAAAATGTCATAAACTTAGTCAAAAAAATGAGTTCGGGGTGGGAAAATGTAGAACAAGCCTCGAACCATTGTTTTTTTGTAATGGGAACCTTTCTGGAGACAAATGTGTCATGTACGGACATACGGTATGTAAGTAGTACACGTACATTGGGATTTAGGGTTGAAAATGTCATGAACTTAGTCGAAAAAAGGGATTCGGGGGGCGAAAATGCACAACAGCCCCCGAGCCACTGGTTTTTCGTGACAGGAAGCTTCTTGGTGATAAATGTGACATGTAGGGATAGCCGATACGCAAGTAGGACAAGTACGTTGGGAGTTAGAGTTGAAAATGTCATAAACTTAGTCGAAAAAAGGGGTTTGGGGGGCACCATTTTGCAAGAACTAAATGTGACGAAGGATATATCCTGTTGACCTAATCGTTTGGAAATTCGAACAATGGATCTGTAAAGTTCAGCTAAGGTTTAGGCGCAATTGTGTATTTGATAAGTTTAACTATCACCACTGCAAAATGTGCAACAACAGTTGAACAATAGACAGTTCATATATATAACATGGCGTCAAGATTTGGCTGATGGGAGGATAATTCCTCAGTAACAGAACAGGGAACTTAGGACTAAAGAAGCTAAGTATTGAAGATACCTATCAAAATTAGATGGTGTTATGGAAGAATTGTTAAGCATAATCTTTTTTAGCTCTTGTCCCCATAAGCCTATAAAGAACCCAAGGCATTACTCATTCGCAAACAGAAGCATATCTACATCTATAAACCCATTAATTAGTTAAATAGAAATGAACAGTATTATGAATTCATTACATTGTTGACTTAGTTTCTTCTTTAAGGAAAGCGTTTCCAAAATTTCAATGATTATATCGAGAAAATTAGAATCTTTTATGAAGAAAAAGACCATATTAACTTCCATCCGTGGAGGTCACAAAAGCACTGTTTTAACGTAACTAGAAGCTTCATGGAGGTCACAAAAGCGTAAGCATAGTGAGTTTTATGGATACCAGACAAACTCTAATGATGGGTCCTCTTTCATTTTTACTTAGATAGATTTAGAGATTAAAAAGCTAAAACAAGAACTCATGATGGGTCCATGTTTGGATGTCTTGCATTAGTTAATAGATATTACTCTCCTTGTCTTTTAATGTTTGAAATTATTACGATAGATATATGTCGTCCAGAAGTGCCTATACACGCACCGAACTAATATTTTTTTCCCATTTTTTGCAGATGTTTTTGGACATACAAATGTGGATATGTTTTTGTTGACAAGTACGGGAGGGCATTGTTTTTATATCTCTTGTGTATATAGTGGTTTGTACAAATTAATTTTTTGGTAGAGTAAATATCAGCTAATTTGGTAGAAATTAACATAGCACGTGGTACAAAATAGTTTTGTGGCAGTACAGAATATAATTTTTGTTGTGGTACAAAAGTTCTAGGTGTACAATTAATTTGGTTATTCTAGTATTATGTATGGAATTAAATTATTGACGTGGGATTAGACTTGGTTCTTATGAAATTTGTAATATATATATATAAGTGGACGTTCAATATTAATTTTTTGGATGGTTGGAACTGAAATGTGTGCACGTTGTTGAATGCTTGATAACATATTTACATTTGATGGATTATATTGTTTATCACTAGTGTACAGGTTGTATTAATAATGGATACAGGTTGTTTAGAAAATTTTATTTATAAAAAAAAAAACACGTTAAAGTATTTGGCCACCAAATATTTTGGTAGCTAAATACGTAATCAAATGTTTTGGTAAGTAAGAATTTAGTAGCAAAAACATAACCCATTAATTTTTTGCGACCAAATAATTAGTAGCTAAAACAATTGAGAATGAGAGAAAGAAACTATTGGCCACTAAATTTTTTAGTCACGGAAAAAATGGTATCATTTGGCGACTAAAACGTTTGGTGGCAAAAAGTGAAGAAGTGAATGTGAGGAGGCTTTTGGCTGCAAAACTTTTAGTGGGCAAAAGTAACAATGACAAAAATTACTTAGTCGCTAAAAATATGTATTCTATTGGTGACAAAAATGTTTGGTCTATAATAGTTATTCTCAAATTATGGTAGCACTTTTAGTGACTAATACTTTAGTGGCGGAAACAAACCTTTTGCCGACTAAACTACAATTAGTAGCCAAATGTGTACTTTCGGCGACGAATTATTTAGTAGCTAAAAGTGACACCTTCCCTGACCAGAAGCCTTTAGTAGCGAAAAAGCTTCATTCGGCGACTAATACTTTAGTGGCGGAAACAAACCTTTTGCCGACTAAACTACAATTAGTAGCCAAATGTGTACTTTCGGCGACGAATTATTTAGTAGCTAAAAGTGACACCTTCCCCGACCATAACAACTTAGTAGCGAAAAAGCCTCATTCGGCGACTAAAGGCTTTAGTGGCGGAAACAAACCTTTTTCTGACTAAACTAAAATTAGTAGCCAAATGTAGTCACTTTCGGCGACCAAACAAGTTTTAGTCGCCAATACTATCGCCAACAGGGTAAAGGCGACGAGCTTAGCGACAAAATATTTTAGTCGCTAAATCGTTTCAGCGACTAAATATTGGACTTTTGGCGACCAATATTTTGGTAGCCAAAAGTGACATTTCTTGTAGTGCATGGAAGCCATTTTCATGGCCAAATTTGCTGCCATTTCCCTCCTTTGGAAATCAGGCATCAACCTCAAGCTATCTTTAATCTCAGACATCAAATGTTACAAATCCTCAAAGTCATAATGTGTACCCTTATCAAGTTCTAAGGCTTTGTCAGGTTCATGTGCATTTGGCAATACTTCCTTGTCAATCTCTTCATCCAACTGAGACATTGATGTAGAAGATTGTTGCTCTCCTCCAAACCTAATCTCTTTGTCTCCCTCACATCCATTGGTGTTTGCAACAGAGCCATATGAAGATACCCATCCTCCATCTATGTCATCCCATGGTTCTGCTGAATCGACAGATAATACTTCATATCCAAATTCATAATCAGATTCTTCTTTTGGCATCTCTGACCAGTGAAGATGAAAAATTCAGCAGTCTGAATAAACAAAAAGCAAACTGTCAAATTCAATGAAAGTAGTACATCGAACCTTGCTTCTCAGACAGAGATAGTTCAGTTATCTAACGGAAGGATTTCAAGATCATTCCAGGCCACATATGAGCAGAAAGAGCCCCATAGAGTCGTTCAACACCCTGAAAATCTCCATCAACTGACAAACCTGAAAAGAAAATAGTTTTTATCTTATCAATAATATTACACACACATGCAACAAAAATATAAGGCAAATCAAGGGAGCTAAGCTACAGATTACACTTCCATTTCAATGTGCATGAACTTCACAACAAATGAAAAGTCGTATATGACTCAAAAAAGAAAAGACTCTGCAAAGGCATATGTGAAGGTGTTAATCATAAATTTATCAATTTATTTGATAAGTTGATGTGGTCTAATGGATTTAGACATACTCTCTCATCCAAACAGAACTCTTTCCTCCTCCTCTCCTTTTCCTGGTTCTTTTCTCTTTCTTTTTCTTATTTTCTTGATTATCCCCCATTCTTTTATATTGTTCCCCAGGGACCCTCTAAGGGCCCACTGCCTCCTCATGGGCTTTGACCTCATTCATGAGCTTGCTATACAGCCCATGGGATACACGGCTCTGATGGCCCTTTTACTTGGTTTTACTCAACTACGGCCCTCCACTGGACCTAGCATGGTGTCACACACTGGCAATACGGAAGTCTTGATAAAGATATGTAAGTGTGTATGGGGCTAGTTAACTCTCTTCACTAGCCCGCCAATAAAGCTCAAGAGGTTTGCAAAGACAAGAAAACACAATATTAGTTAAGTTGATGAGCCACAAGATTGGAGACAAAACACAAAATAGCAATCAACAAGCTAGAAGTAAAGTAAGCAACAATTGAAAGGCTTTGCACAATTTAAAGGCGAAAGGAACTTTTCATTACTAAAAAGAAGGCATTACAATAGTTGGACAATGCACTAAAAGTGCTACAAAAGTTGCCTTACCATAAGCTAGGTTGGGGTACATTAAAGGCACAAGTGGTCTGGTTCAACACTTGGGTACCCCCTCTTTAATATAGCTTGTTAAGCATTTTCCAAGCTGGAAGGAGGAAACATCCAATATGTTTGAGGAGTCATAATGGATTTTTAAAAATTCTACAAAAATAGAAAAATTATAACTCTTGGTCCCAAAACACCTTTAATACTAAGGTATTTACATAAAAATTTACAGGGTAAAAAGATTACATTTGACCCTCTAAAATTTGGCCTAAAGTTACTACTTGGTGGTTAGGTTGCTTCATGGCATGTCTTGGACTATCTTGAGCCTTTGCTTGCACTTGCACCAACAACTTCTTAGACATGTCTTTGGCTCTCCAAAGGGCACAAATGTGTGTGGCATCAAGGTGTTGACCCTTGGATGGGCGCACCTTGACAGTCTCTCCTACTTGAACGATCGACGCCCTCGACGACTTGGCCCAATAAGCATCAATCTCGTCTTGAAAAGCCGAAAAGTCCGCCTCCCGTTCCTAGCTGATTTCTTTATCTCCAAGGCCTTTCCATTTCACCAAGTATTGCCTTTGTTTCTTCTTGGAAACCATTTTCACCCGATCGGCCAAGATAGTTTGGCAACCGAACTTTTAGTCAAAAAGCCAAAAAATTACTAAATTAGCCAAAAAGCCAACACCCCATACCAAAAAGTCAAAAATTCTTTTTTCTCTCTACTTTTGCACATCTTTTCATAAAAAGCCAAAAAGTCATCCCAAACATACTAGTTTTTTTTAGCTCATATTTTAACCAAAAAGCCAAAAAGTTACTAATTTAGCCTGTTCCCAAACGAGGCCTCAATAAACCTTTTTCTTGCTTTGGCTGTGATGGTTTGGCGTTTCAGCTCATTTCGAGTTGGATCTTCTTTGTCTAGATAGTAAGATTTCAAATAACTCACATGGAAAACCGGATGCACTTTCACTTAAGATGGAGCATTTATCTTGTAAGCACACTTGCCAATTCTCTTCAGAATGGTTACCGGTCCCTCATACTTGCGCACTAGCCTTCTGTCTCTTCCCCTCATGAACTTGCATTGCTTAGGGTTGAGTTTGACAAGAACTTGATCCCCAGCTCTAAACTCAAGTGGCCTCCTTTTTTCATCAGCCCATTTCTTCATTTTATTTGCTTCTTTTTCAAGATAGGCACGAGTAATGTCATGGTTCCTCTTCCATTCCTTAGCAAATTGGTAAGCCCTGGGTGCCTTTCCTTCATAAGGTCCATCCACTGTGTGGGGCAACAGTGGCTGCTGTCCATTAACTATCTCAAAAGCACTCTTGCCTGTAGAGCTACTCTTTTGAGAGTTGAAGCATAACTGTGCTACATCAAGAAGTTACACCCAATTTCGTTGATTAGCATTGAAAAAGTGGTGCAAATACTCCTCGAGCATACAGTTGAAGCGTTCAGTTTGCCCATCCGTTTCTGGATGGTAGCTTGATGAAGTATTAAGTTGTGACCTAAGAAGCTTGAATAACTCCGTCCAGAAGTTGCCAACAAAGCGCGTATCTCGGTCACTAACAATACTTTTAGGCACACCCCAATATTTAACAATGTGTTTGAAAAAGAGTTGGGCAGTCTCCTCCTCTGAAACATACTTTGGGGCCGCAATAAAGGTGACATATTTGGAGAACCGGTCCACAATAGTCAAGATAGTCCTGATGTCTCCCACTTTAGGCAATCTAGTGATGAAGTCAAGTGATACTCTTTCCCATGGACGTTTAGGCACAGGTAAAGGTTCAAGCAAGCCTGCTTTCTTCTTATGCTCAACCTTGTCTTGCTGGCAAGTGAGACAAGTGAGGACATATTCTTCTATATCATTACGCATTTGGGGCCAATAATATCCTTGTTTCACGAAGGCTAATGTTCGCTCCCAACCTAGATGTCCTGCCCAAAGTGTATCATGGCACTCTCTAAGAAGTGTCTTCCTCAAATCACCAGCCCTGGGTATAAATATGCGGCTACCTGTTGTCATTAGAAGTCCATCTTGCACCCAAAATTGGCGAGTCTTGCCCTTTTTAACAAGTTTCATAAGATTCTTTGCCATAGCATCCTTGTCTAGATGAGCCTTGATTTTTCCCTTGAGGCTGGTTGAAATGGAAGGAAGTGAACATATATGATGGCACACGACAAGCTCCGCCTTCCTACTTAGTGCATCAGCGACATGGTTAGTGGCACCAGCCTTGTATTCTAAGGCAAAATCAAACTCTGCCAACTTCTCTTGCCATCGTGCTTGCCGTGTGCTTAGCTTGGGCTATGTTAAGAAATGGCTAACCGTCGTGTTGTCAATCTTTACAACAAACCGCGAGCCCAACATGTAATGCCTCCAAGTCCTTAGACAATGCACTACTGCAAGCAACTCTTTCTCATGAGCTGGATATCTCTACTCCGCATCATTAAGCTTTCTACTCTCATAGGCAATTAGGTGACCATCCTGCAAAAGAACACCACCCAAAGCAAAATCAGATGCATCAGTTTGTATCTCAAAAGCTTTACCTAAGTCAGGTAGAGCAAGAACATGATCTTTTGACATGGCTTCTTTCAAGGCTTGAAAGGCTTGTTGGCACTCCTCTGCCCAAACATATGGCTTGCCCTTCTTTAGCAACTCTGTTAATGGGGAAGCTAGTCTTGAGTAGCCTTCAACAAACTTGCGATAATAATTAGCCAACCCAAGGAATGATCGCAACTCTGAGACATTAGTGGGTGGATGCCACTCTTGAATAGCCTTGACCTTCTCTTGGTCCATTTTGGTGCATCACTGCTCAACAATGTGCCCTAAAGAACACTTCTCTAGCTTGATATAAAGTTTGTGCTCTCTCAACTTGGTAAAGGCCTTCTAAAGATGTTCCACGTGCTCTTCTAAAGTGGAGCTATAAATTACAATGTTATCCAAATATACTACCACGAACTGGTCCAGTTACTTTTGAAAAACGTCATTCATCATGGTGCAGAATGTTGCTGGGGCATTGGTCAAGCCAAATGGCCTTCTAAAGATGTTCCACGTGCTCTTCTAAAGTGGAGTCATAACGAGTAACACAAGTAGTTTTAGGCTCGTCTCTGTAGACACCCCATTTTTGACCGTCCTCAAGACTTGGACGTCATCGTTTGAACACTCGATGATCATCCATGTTCGAGTTCGTTTTGAGTTCCTGAAGGTCTCGGTTGCGCGCCTTGCCTTAGGATCTCTCAACTTGTTTATTTTGTGCTTGGTTGTGGACCAAGGACTTGTGGTTTTGCTTCTGAGGGAAGAGGGTGGCTTGTTAGCCATCCCTACAACCCATTGGCTAAAGCATTGTGCCATCGGCCTTCTTTTCTTGCCATCGGCCATAAGTGGTGGCCGATCGGCACTCTTTTTGGTCGATCGACACTCTTTTTGGTCGATCGGCCATATTTCTTGGCCGAGACCTTTCCATCTGCTTTTGCAAATATTTTTGTGCCAGTTGAGCATAATTGCCATCCTCCATACGCGTGTATGGAGGGATTGAATCAAGACTCAAGCTTGCTCAACAAGCTTGAGAATTGATTTTCTATAAGAAGGGAGACCTCTCTCCCTTTTCAGAGGTTCTAAAAATTTGGGATAGAAGTTATATATCTCTCTATATATTTTACCTCTCCCTCTTCATTTACCTTTGTTTGTGCTCAAAAGTGTAAAATCTTTATACTATTGCACCCAAACACCTACTAGAACACCATCCTTTTGTTGCTGAGGTGCTGAGAAGTTGGTTTTAGTGTTTTTGGGTTGGTTTGAACTCAGAAAAGCTGCTCGAGTTGTGTTCTTGAAGGTGTTCTTCAAGGGTGAAAAACTAACCTTTTAATCCCTTGTTTTGGCTTAAGCTTTTAGACCTATTTGTATGCTGATTTAAGCTTAACTTTATACTGTAAAAAGTTCTGATTTTTCATGCTTGTGATGTTTGTTTAAGGTCATTTTTGTGTTGGGGGTTGTCTACCCCCTCTTAGGCCTTGTTTGGTCTTGTTTTGTGCCTTCATTTTAAGCTTTTGGAACCACCTTGTTTTGACCTTCTCACCACTGAAATCCAGAGGATTTTCAGTGGTGGAAAGGTGGCTTTTGAGTCTTAAATAGAAGAGGGACACCCCCCTCTCCTTGTGTCTTGTATGCTAATATAAATGACTCATAATAGTAGCATGTTTGCTTAGCATGTTTTGGTTCCATTTCAGCAACTTTTTGGTGTTATTTTAGCATGCTTCAACTCTTTTTTAAGTTGGTTTGATAGCATCTTGCATGCTTCACATACTTGTAAAGCAATCTTGCATGCAAGCATAACATGCATCTTGTGTTTGGACCATCATTCGTGTAGTGTAATACACCTTCGTAGTCAAAACTCTTGCATGTCAGATGGACCATCATTTTGACATGCATCTTGCATGTCAAAACTCTGGTTTTATTGGTTAAGTCATGCCATTTTGGTTTTAATAGGTGTAGTGTAATACACCTTTGTAGCCTTGCATGCTTCATGATTTTGGTACTTTGTTCTAGCTTGTGTTGACTAGGTTCAAGCATGCTTTTGGTCTTGCATTGACCTGCCTTGGAACTGTTTTGGTTGCCCTTAGCCCTTTGGGGTTTGCTTTGTATGGCCATGGTGTAAATCCCTTTACTAGCCTTAAGCTTTGAGCCTCATGCATGCTATGCTTGTGTTATGTGTGTGATTTGGCATCATTCCTAACATCATTTCAGAACATGTAGTGTTGTCATACTTGCATGCTTTACACTCTTTAAGTGCTCTTGAGAGTTGTCCTCTTTATGCCTTAATTCTTGGGCCAATTGGCATGCATGCTTGTCTTACAATTCATGTCATCAATTCATCATTTTGGCCACTGTTTTTGGCATGGCTGAGGTCTATCCATTTCCGGTTTAAGTCCATTAGGTATGTGGTTTGCATGTTGTTGCATGCTTGTTGCATTCCATGTTGTTGCATGCTTGGTACATTGTATGTTGTTGCATGCTAGTTTCATTACATAACATTTTTGCATGTCGTTGCATGCTTGGTACATTGCATGTTTGCATGTTTAGGTTGCATTGCATTTTCCATGCTTGTTACATTGCATTTGGCATGCTTATGTTGCATTGCATAGCATCTCCATGTTGCATTGCATAGCATCTCCATGTTGCATGCATTGCATTGTGTTTGGTTTAGGTGTTAAGCCAAACACGAGGAACGAAGGACGTTTCATACTTGAAGTGATGAAACGTGCCTCAATTCTCAGTCGCCGACACTCTTGATCAAACATGATAGAGTTTAAGGCACTTATGTGTTTTTGTGCATTTCATTCCATATTGATTTGTGCAACTTGGCCTCTTTGGCCATCATGCATTGGAATGCGTAATTGATGGCTCGAGAGTCGAGCACTACACGTCTTTGAGCTTTGAACATGATAAGGGGTGTAGTTCCACAACATTTTCTTTCAAATGTATTGCCATGCCTCTGTTTGTACTCTGCTGCAGCAAAAGGAGCAGTTTGCAGGAAGAGATAGTCGATCGGCTATCTAGTGTGCCGATCGGCTAACAATATTTGGCCGATGGACTCAAAAGTGGTCGATGACCCTTATCCCTTGGCCGATGACCATACCATTTGGCCGATGGCCTCTCAGCATGTCTATGAGGTGGATCAGAATTGTTTTGGAGATTTGTATAGCTTTTAGAAGTCTAAAATAGTGCAACCATAGGCAACATGAGGCATGGCAACGGATTTCCGAACAAGGCGATCGAGTATGCATCATTCATCATTCTGAGGCAGAGCTATGGCAGCTCAATTCAGCTTCTTTCCTTCCTTACTTAGTTGGTTTTGTAACTTAATTAATTTGCTTAATTAGTTAAGGTTTTGTAATAATTAATTAGTGTAGCGTAGCTAGCTAGTTAATTCATTCGGACCCTCCGTCGAGAGGGCGAATTTTGTAATAAGTGTGTGTGAGTATGTGAATGTCTTCCAACCCCACGTCTTTCTCCCTTTTACTTAACCGCTTTCTATGGTTAGTTTAGAACATATTTTAATTAGCATCCTTATCTTTGCATGTTTGCATCCATTCATCTGTCTTGCATGCACCGGACTCAGCGCATCATACTAACTGCATTGTATTTTAAATACATTTACTTGAATACATGATTATCAAGTTGCATTTCATATGCCATCTTAGAATAGCCGAGCCTATTTTAGTTGCATTTTTGCATGTGTTGCATTAGGCATCTTAACATAGCTAGGATCATGCATTGATTACTAACTAGCTATTGTTTTGGCTCGGAATACTAGGTAAGCTTTTATGCTTTAGCATCTTGCATGTATGTAAGTGTTGCCATGTTAGCATGCTTTCCATGAGGCGGTTTCTTCCACCTTGCACCAAATGTTGAAATACCCCCACAGGAAGGGGGTTGCTATAGTTTTTGGGAATTATTCAATCCATCCGCCGCCAGAGGTGTTTATACCGGTTCTGGAAATCGAGCATGGCACGAAGGATGTGTTCCTGTCAGGATTTACCCTAGCCGAGGCCCAGGTCGTACAGAACATTTTGGCTGTTGATGAGGGGTTATATGTCAGTGCACAGTCTGTGTACATCATGAACAAGCTCCAGCACATCCCTGGGATGGGATTAGGAAAAAGTGGCCGAAAAGGCATTACAGTATCGGCCGAAGTGCCGCACAACCCACATACCTTTGGCTTAGGTTATCTGCCTACCAAAAAGGACTGGGTGAGGAAAGGCAAAGAGATGGCTGGAAGAGCCAGAGCCAAACAAACCGGGAAGCCTTACGAGTTAGTACACCGACCTATCCAGGGCACCCTAAACGGACGCTTCGTCTGGGAGGGGGAAGACTTTCCATTCTGCGGCTTCCAAGAGCCATGGCTGAATGCCGAGAAAAGGTGCTTGTCAGGGTTTGAGATCTTCTTTTACTTGCAGTTATCCGGGGATGATGTTGCCGAAGAGCAGACAGACCCACCAGCTGAGGCTGAGCAGTATAAGGAAGAGGATTCCGAGAGCACCAAGATTGAAATGGGGGTAGCACTAGCTTGTCTACTTTTAGATCCTCCGATCGTACATGAGTGCTTTGGAGATAACTCAGTGTCCATGATTGGGAATGAAACGGCTGCGAGCCCATCTTCGAACATTCTGGATGCGTCCATCGCACCCTCCCTCGTCTGGTAGTACGAGGAGGGATTCTTATCGAGCAGCACCAGGTCAGGTAGTGAGCCAGAATCTGATTCCACCGAGTCTGTGGAGTCGAAATCAAGTTCCAGCTCGTCTGAGTCTGAGTCTGAGTCCGATATTCCTGGAGGTGGCAACCCAGATGCCACAGTCCTGTCTAGGTCGTCTTTTTCTTTCTCCTTTGAGTCTGTTGTTACAGAGGAATCAGGCGACTTGGAAGTGATTAATGAGAATGGAATGGCTATGGCCTTTGAGTATTTTTCTGTGCCCTTGACTTATTGTATTAATCAGGACTTTCAAAATTTCGATGAAAACAACGAGGAAGAAATTCTTCCGGTTTTGAAATATTTTCTTGATCAAGAGCAGGAGAGATTTGTTAAACCCTTGGTTGATAAAATCACCCAAATTAATGTGGTACTGAGAAGAACCCGCGGCTGGTCCAGGTTGGGTCCATGTTGTCTTCGGAGGAGCGCGAGCGCTTAGTCGCTTTATTAAAAGATTTCAAAGATGTTTTCGCGTGGTCCTACAAAGACATGCTTGGAATCGATCCTGAGATTGTACAGCACCGGATCCCTCTTGACCCAGAGGCCTGACCTGTTAAGCAAAAGCTCAGAAGGATCCGTCCGGACTGGGCTCTCAAGATCAAAGAAGAGGTCACCAAGAAAATTGACGCATGGTTCCTGCTGGTATCTGAATACCCAACTTGGTTGGCTAATATAGTTCCAGTACCGAAGAAGGACGGCAGAATTCGAGTATGTGTGGACTTCAGGGATTTGAACAAAGCCAGTCCGAAGGACGACTTTCCTCTACCGCATATCGATGAATTAGTGGACTTCACTGCTGGGCATGTGTTGCTCTCGTTCATGGATGGATTTTCTGGCTACAATCAGATTTTGATGACACCCGAAGACCGGGAGAAGACTGTTTTCACCACCCCGTAGGGGACCTATTGTTATAGGGTAATGCCGTTTGGGCTGAAGAATGCTGGGGCTACATGTCAACAGGTTGCGACCACAATTTTGCATGACATGATCCATAAAGAGGTTGAGGTGTACGTGGACATGATCCACAATTTTGCATGACATGATTGTCAAGTCCAAGGAAAGAGAGGACCACTACACCGCCTTGTAGAAATTCTTTCAACAGATCAGAGAGTATCGGTTACGGCTGAATCCTCAAAAGTGTACATTTGGTGTTACAGCAGGGAAAATGATGTGGTTCTTGATCACACAGAGAGGTATTGAGGTTGATCCTTCCAAAATCAAGGCCATCTTAGAAATGCCACCACCGATGACTGAAAAGGAGGTGCGAGGCTTTCTGGGTAAAGTGCAATTCATAAGACGGTTTATTGCAAAATTAACCTTGACTTGTGAACCACTCTTTGGTCTCCTGAAGAAATGAAAGAAATTCCAATGGGACGGCCGATGCCAAGTTGCTTTTGAACAGATCAAGCAATATTTACAGAACCCACCTGTATTGTCACCGCCTGAGCCGGGGAAACCGTTGATTCTGTATCTTTCAGTGACTGAAACTACAATGGGTTGTATGCTTGCGCAGGAGTCTGAGGACAAAAGTGGAGAAGGCTATCTCCTACCTGAGCAAGAAAATGCTGGATTACGAGGTCCGCTACACTCTGCTGGAGAAGGCTTGTCTAGCCTTGGTATGGGCTACCAGGAAGCTGCGGCACTACCTGTTTGCTCACTTTGTAATACTGGTTTCGAGATTAGATCCCATCAAATATCTGTTAGAGAAACCAGCACTTACGGGTAGGCCAGCCCGTTGGTTGCGTCTGTTTTCCGAATTCGATCTGAAGTATATGATGCGCATGTTAGTGAAAGGGAGAGCGGTAGTGAAATTCCTAGCTGATCACCCAGTCGTAGGGGATGAAGCAGTTGAGTATCTATTCCCAGACGAGGCCATTCTGCATGTCGAAGAAGAGACCTGGACGATGTACTTTGACGGAGCGTTAAACCAATACGGGTATGGGATAGGGGTGTTGCTGATAGCACCCGACAATTCCCGTATACCTTTAGCAATGAAACTCTGATTCAAAGTCTCGAATAATGAAGAAGAGTATGAGGTATGTATTGCTGGTTTAGAAGCTGCCCTAGAACTAGGGGCAAACGGATTGATGTCATCGGGGACTCGAACCTTGTTGTATCTCAAGCTAAAGGAGATTGGAAATTCAATGAAGAAAAGATGAAAATCTATCACCAGGCCTTGGACATGCTGATTCCTCGGTTTGAGAAACTGAACTTCGCTCATCTGTTAAGAGAAAACAACAGGTTCGCAGATTCATTAGCAACTCTATCTTCTATGATAGACATCCTGTTCGGAGTTCGGATGCGTCTGATCATCATTTACCAGAAATTCGTGCCGGCCTACGAGCTGATTGCTGCCATAGATGAGGTACAAGATGAGAACCCCTGGTATTACGATGTTTGGAACTTCTTGGAAAAAGAGGCGTATCCACTAGGGGCAAATGCCAAAGGTAAGAGGGCAATTCAAAGAATGGCTGCTCAGTTCATCGTCTGCGGGGGAAAACTGTAGAAGAGAGGTCATCTCGGGATGCATAAGCTGTGTGTTGATGTCGAAGAGTCTAAGTGCCTGATGGAGGCCATCCATGGAGGAGAGTGCGGAGCGCACATGAACGGGGTGATGCTAGCCCGGAAAATTCTCAGACAACGTTATTACTAGTCCACCATGGAGGAGGATTGTATTGGCTTTGTCCGGCGATGCCACAAATGTCAGATTCATGCAAACTGCATGAACATTCCGCCGTCGAAGCTGTACAACATGACTTCGCCATGGCCGTTTTCAGTCTAGGGGATTGATGTGATCGGGGCTATCACTCCAAAGGGGTCCAATGGGCATGAATTCATTCTAGTCGCGATAGACTATTTAACGAAATGGGTTGAGGCCTAATCTTATGCGGTATTGAAGGCATCGCATGTTGCTAAGTTCATCAGAAACAACATCATCTGTCGCTACGGGGTCCCGAACGAGATTATTTTAGATAATGGTTCCCACTTCAAGAAGGAAGTGATTGACTTGTTGGAGAAGCATAACGTGGCTTTTCATAAGTCATCTATATATTGGCCGCAAATCAACGGTGCAATTAAGGCCGCCAACAAGAACATCAAGTGTATTCTGCAGAAGATGGTGGAAACCTAACGGGACTGGCCAGATAAGCTGTCGTTTGCTCTGTGGGGCTACCGGACTTCAATTCGAACTTCTATTGGGGTGACTCTATATTCCTTGGTCTATGGGATGGAGGCCGTTCTGCCTATCAAAATTGAGGTTCCGTCATTGTGAGTATTGGCGGAGTGTCAGATAGCTGAGGCAGATTGACAGCAAAGCAGGTTCGAAGAACTCATGCTTTTTGATGAAAGAAGGCTGAAAGCACTATATCATGTTCAGGGTTATCAACGGAGAATTGCCAGGGCTTTCAACATGAAGGTTAAGTCCAGGAATTTGAAAGAAGGAGATCTTGTGCTCAAAGACAATCGAGCTCCTATCCACGACCCTAGGGGCAAGTTAAGACCCAATTGGACTGGTCCTTACATCATCAAGTCAATCTGGTCAAGTGGAGCTGTCGTTCTGATGGACCTAGATGGCCTAGAGTTCTCCCAACCGATCAACATGGACAAGTTGAAGAAATATTTTCCCTGAGTGGCTCGCTAGGCCGAAAACCCGAAAGGATGACCTAGGCAAAAGTTAGAGCACAGAAAATTTGAAATAATAAAAATTGAGCTCGCAAGGTTGAAAACCCAGAAATGGCGGCCTTGGCAAAAGTTAAAGCGCAAAAGGAAAGTTTTAATACACGAGTGAACCTAATCCGAACTACGTAAGGCTTGGTTCCCATCTTTAGGATACGTAGGCAACTTTATCTTGAAGTCCAGCCATAAACACTTCCCCGATCAACTTTGTCCCTGTGATCATGTTTGGTCATCTTTGTCTATTCTGCATTCAAGAGCTCGGTTGTGATCTCCAGTGCTGTGCTATTCAGACTAGGGGCAACTTTCCAATTGTTGGGATCCAGGGTTGTACATCTCAGTGATAGATCTCAGGCGTGTCCAGTTTTGATCCATATCGAAAATGGTTTTGAAAAGTTTTAATAAAAGTTGGTTTTGCTTAAATTAATCTTTTTACAACGTAGACCATTTTTGGACCAAATGAAAAATTTTCAGTACCCACAACCTTCAATTACATTGATTTCAATACAGAGTTCTCCTACTCTTGAATACAAATTGAAATTGCTTTTTATTACATTCATAAAGAAAATTTGAAAGTACTGATTAAGGCAAATAAATTTGGGGCATAGTCAGGTGTTCCTGCGTCCCCTCCCGGAGCTTGTGGAAGCCTCTGATGCCAAAGTGGGCCCAATCTGTGCCTCTTCATCAAGCCAAGCTATGCACTCATCAGAGAGGGTGCAACTGAAAGTGGGAGCGGGGGCCAGAAGCTCTCTCGTCCTCCATGCTATGGCATACCGAGCTAGCTGCACGCCTTGGACCGAAAATGTAGTAAGGTACTCTATCCCCTCTTCTGGGCAAGTCTGATCATGTCCGAACTGGCGCCGAAATCGGAACGGGAAGTAAAGACACAGTGTGTCAAGCCAATCAACTGGATCTTGGGCTGACGGGTCATGCTGTAGCTCATCACTGGTAAATTAAGCCAGGGGCAGTGCCAAGCAATGTCGAGAGCAGACAAACTGCACATCCAGTCGCACCACCATCCCTCATCAGGGGCATCGACTAGACGTCGCCGGAAGAAATAGCTGCGAGCTGAATATGCTGGGCATGAGTCCACAATCTTCAACTTATCCATCAACCATACTGGGGAGGGATGAAAAATGAGAGATTAAAGAATAGAGAGGTGTACGTTGAGAGAAAAGTGAGAAAAGGGTTTTGAGAGAAAAAAAAACCGAGCCTGAGGGCCGAGTGATATGAGAAATATATGTGAGATGAGGTGGGAAACATTACCTGCAGTAGTAGTGGACTCCCCGCGAATCTAGTCGTCTCCCGGCGATGAAAAGCATTCAAACCCATCAATGTCTCAGCTAGCGTCATGGCAATGCAGCTCTTGCCCTCTTTTAAGTCCTCGACGACTTCATTCAAACGAGTGCTAAACCCTCCGGAGTTCAGGACAAGCAAGAAATGAGACAACATGTATAAGCAAAGCGCATGTCGCCGATAACCCTGCCAATGATGATCACCGCGGTCACCGGCATCAGAAAATCGACGAATCAAGCTCGGAATGTCCAGCTCTCTGTCTTGAATCAATGACCGAGTGTCATGCAAAGTAAGCACGCACATCCATCCTAAGGCTTAGACGTAGCCGAAGCGGAATTGAGGCAAGATTTCTTCATCGTGCTCGAATTCCATTAAAGCTTGGAAATCCTCGAAAGTGGGACACATTTCTTGTCCGCCAAAGCTAAAGACGTGTGTTACCGGATTTCAAAACCTTGTCGCGGCATGGAGGAACGGAAAATGTAGCAGGGTATGACTCAACGTGAATAGTGCATTAATCTCGAAACCCCAAAAATTTAGCTTTTCCGAGCCATCCAAGTTGGCAATCCAATTTGTGAGATTTTGGACAAGAAATGCTTCCATTTGGTGCAAAAACTGAGCTGAAATGGAGAAAACTACGAAGCTGAGGCTTTTGTAGAAGATAAGGTGTTGAGTGGAAGACAGGTATCAGCATTCTGGAGGTGCTTTCCATTTTTGGCCGATCAGCCAAAAAGAGTGCCGACCAATCATCTTTTTTGGCCGATCGGTTAGTAATGTTGGCCGATGGCCATTTCTTGTGGCCGATGGCCTCTCACTTTGGCTGATGGCCTCTTCTCTTGTTTTCTAAGCTGTGTATATGTTAGAGATGTTGAGAACTTGTGACTGGTTCCACTTTCAATGCCTTTCGGTGATGATTTTGCAAAGTCGCGCCTATGTTACTTTAATTTGTTTATCGAGTTGTTGCACTTTTGTTTATCGAGTTGCATTTTTGTATTATTTAAGTCTTTGTTTTGCTTATCGAGTTGTATTTACATTTGGTTAGCTTGTCAAATTCTTTGTTTTGCTTATCGAGTTGTTTTGTTGTCAGTTGGCTCACTACCTGATTAATGCAATTTGAGTGTTTAGTTTTCAAAGCAAAGTTCAATCTCATTTACATTGTTATGTAATGTGATGCGATGCGATGCATAGAATGTACAAATGCAACACTTGTTCAACAAAAAAGAGCTGTTTCATTCCATCATATTTTCTTTTGCAAAAGTACATAGTTTTGAAGAAAATAAAACCTGCCTGAGGCAGTACAATGTGCAAAACTACCAGTAAAAAGAAAAATAAAGAAAAAAAGAAAAGCAGCAAAATGTCAGGATCGGCATCGGTAGCCTCAAGTACGAGAGTCCGTCTTGGTCCTCTTCCTGGACGAAGGTCCAGGATCTCCACCGTCAAAGTCTGAATCTGAGCCATCCCCGGCCTCATCCTGAGATGACTCTGCCTCCGCATCGAACTCATCATCATCTGGAGCGGGCTCCCGCGAACTGCCCTCGGTACGAGTACGCCTATGTCTGCCCTGGTTGTGCATCGTCATCCCTCGTCCGACTCCCCTTGCTGCTCTGGGAGGTACTGATGGTCCTACTAGAGCACCCCCCGCGGCCGGTATCTGGAATGGGGTCTGAAAAGAACAATTGGAAAACGCATTAGTTATGCTATGCAAAGTCGAGTATGAATACCGAATACAATGTATGAGTACAGTGTATGAATGCTGTGAGTAGCGTATGAATACCGAATACAGTGTATGAATGTTGTGAGCAGTGTATCAATGCCGTGAGTAGCACACGAGTTACAGTGTATCAGTGCCGTGAGTGCTATGTGGGTGTAGTGCATCAAGTGTCGTATTGATAATGTGATGTATCATATCAATATGGAACAAATGTGCAAAGTTTTGGGACTGAGGTTGAAAGAACTCACCGGGATACCATAGATGCTGAGCAGGTCTATGCTCCTCTGCAGCATCCCCATCACCGAGGCTGTCAGCTCCAGAGGCTGCCCAGTGTACTCGATGGAAGCCTGCAAAAGTGTTGAAGTCATTAGTATTCTGCGAGATATCAAATGAAATGAAATGACTGTACAGAATGCAAAGTATAGTATATACCGGGGTTGAGCCGCGAACTCCGATAAGCTCATGATCAGCTGGAGGAGGAGCGATGGGTATCTGGTAAGTCTCCCCACCCTGTCCTCGGCATATCATGGTGGTGGGCAGGGCTGGCCACTCAACTCCCCGTCCCCTCCGGGACCTACTCCTGTCGCGGGCCTGAGTCACCCTCGGTGCTCCTGCTCTTCCTACTGGCACTGCAGGCCTCTCCCTCTCAACTCGGCGAGCACCGGTCAAAGGTCGCGTGAGATAAGTCTGGATAAACTCGGTGTAGTCGCCCTCGTCTCTGAAAAAGTCAACATCCCAACCTATCGTAAAATCCATCATCTCCTATAGGGTGTACCTCTCGGTAACCCTCGTATGGGTATGAGGTAGCCTTGGGACTATCTGCTCTGGTAGGCTGAGGGTCTGACGCAGGAAGCGCTCTCTCAAATACCAAGACCGGCAGACCGGACCCTCCAACAAGACCCTGAACCAGGCAGTCTCCCGAGCACCCATGAACTGGTCCCTTACTGTATCCAGCAACACGGCCCAGGGCTGTCAGGTGATCTGCAAATGACAGGATATACAATTTGTTATCTGCTGTTGAAAGTACAATGCAAAGCGAAGCTTAAATAAGTTGTAAAGTTTGAAATACCTCTATTGCGGTAATGGTGTCGAAGTATCTGCGGAAGAACAGGAAGGACTCCCGCGGCCTCCGCTCACACCTCACATTGTATCGATGAGAATATGGAACCATGTGGGGCGTCTCTACATCCAGCACTAGGGCAAGCCTCGGAAAGTAGGCATACACCCACAACTACAGGGTGTAACAGGGTAAGAATGAGTATGTTTATTCGTAAAGTAGAATGCAGATAATACAGAAATCACAAAACGGTGTGCACTGTATTGTGCAGTGTGTTGTGCGCTGTGTGCAGTGTACAACCAGTGTAAAGCAGATTGCGTGTATGCAATGTGTGTGTGGTGTACATATAGTGTAAAGCAGAGCTATAAAACAGAAAAGGGAAAATGTACCTCCCAGGCCCGCCAGTAGCCTCCGAGCAGATGTCCGCTGCAGCGGGAGGAAGAGCTCATGTACCCATAAAGTGTGGCTAAGCCTGCGCCACCCCAGTCGTAGCACCGGATCCACGTCACATCCACTAGTGCGCTCAACAGATATAGGGTAACAGTGTTCGCTCGGTCGGCGAAAAGAGTGGTGCCCAGCAAGAACATGATGAATCCTCGAGCGTACTGCTCTACTTCTTCGCGGGTCGTAGGCGCCTGTATTTGCATTTTGCATGCTTGTTACATTGCATTTGGCATGATTATGTTGCATTGCATAGCATCTCCATGTTGCATGCATTGCATTGTGTTTAGTTTGGGTGTTAAGCCAAACACGAGGAATGAAGGACATTTCATACTTGAAGTGATGAAACGTGCCTCAATTCTCGGTCGCCGACACTCTTGGTCAAACATGATAGAGTTTAAGGCACTTATGTGTTTTTGTGCATTTCATTCCATATTGATTTTTGCAACTTGGCCTCTTTGGCCATCATGCATTGGAATGCGTGATTGATGGCTCGAGAGTCGAGCACTACACTCCTTTGAGCTTTGAACATGATAAGGGGTGTAGTTGCACAACATTTTCTTGCAAATGTATTGCCATGCCTCTGTTTGTACTCTGCTGCAACAAAAGGAGCAGTTTGTAGGAAGAGATGGCCGATCGGCTATCTGGTGTGCCGATCGGCTAACAATATTTGGCCGATGGACTCAAAAGTGGTCGATGACCCTTATCCCTTGGCCGATGACCATACCATTTGGCCGATGGCCTCTCAGTATGTCTATGAGGTGGATCAAAAGTGTTTTGGAGATTTGTACAGTCTTCAGAAGTCTAAAACAGTGCAAACAGAGGCGACATAAGGCATGACAACGGATTTCTGAGCGAGGCGATCGAGCATGCATCATTCATCATTCCAAGGCAGAGCTATGGCAGCTCAATTCAGCTTCTTTCCTTCCTTACTTAGTTGGTTTTGTAACTTAATTAATTTGCTTAATTAGTTAAGGTTTTGTAATAATTAATTAGTGTAGCGTAGCTAGCTAGTTAATTCATTCGGACCCTCCCTCGAGAGGGCAAATTTTGTAATAAGTGTGCGTGAGTGTATGAATGTCTTCCAACCCCACGTCTTTCTCCCTTTTACTTAACCGCTTTCGATGGTTAGTTTAGGACATATTTCAATTAGCATCCTTATATTTGCATGTTTACATCTATTCATCTGTCTTACATGCACCGGACTCGGCGCATCATACTAACTACATTGTATTTTAAATACATTTACTTGAATACATGATTATCAAGTTGCATTTCATATGCCATCTTAGAATAGCCGAGCCTATTTTAGTTGCATTTTTGCATATGTTGCATTAGGCATCTTAACATAGCTAGGATCATGCATTGATTACTAACTAGCTATTGTTTTGGCTCGGAGTACTAGGTAAGCTTTTATGCTTTAGCATCTTGCATGTATGTAAGTGTTGCCATGTTAGCATGCTTGCTATGAGGCTAACTGCTTATATGTTTAACTGTATGAATGCCTGTGGATGAAAGCTTCATTGCTTGAATTGGAATAATTCATCGAAATGCGAGTTTTAAGCCCACTTTGCGGAGTGGCAGAATCATGTTTTCTAAGCCCACTTGAGGGTGGCAAATCCATGTCTTAGCCTACTTGCGAGTAGCACCTTCAAACCATTTTCAAACAAACATGAGATGTTTTGTTCCAACTTAGGCGATTTAGTCTATACTTATGTGTTGTGCGCATCACGTAGTAATGATAGATTAATAAACCGGAATAAGAGCGCGTGTGTTTTCAAAAACAAAATATCATGTTAGTAAAGGCCGATCTTTGATCGGGCGAGTGGGGGTACTCATTGCATGACCTTCCCCTCTCGTACCCAAGTTCCCGAGCCGAGACAACTTTGGTGATGATGGACACGTGGCCTTAGGCACGAGTTAGGGTTTTCTAAATTTTCCAAAACAAAAACATTTAAATGGCGACTCTGTATTAGTAAAGCAGTCTATGTTTGGCACTTCTTTATTAAAATCATTTTTTCAAAACGATTTGCCAGATTTGGACTCTTTGGTGATTTATCAATCTTGCATTGCACTTTGCAAGATTAGATTCAGAATCATGACTTTGAGTCTGAACTGTAGTAGCTAATGAACAAAACGGATTTCGCGTCATTCGCGCACGGAGCCGGGACGTTCTGGCACGTCTACGGTCTCCCTCGGCAATTCTTACTTGTTAGTACCCCGATTAAAGATCTAGCTTTGTGAAATACCTCGCTTTGCTCAATTGATCAAATGAATCTGCAATGAGAGGAAGGGGATACTTGTTCTTGACGGTCAGCTTGTTGAGAGCCCGATAATCCACACATAAGCGAAGACTACCATCATGCTTCTTTTGGAATAAGACAGGTGCACCGAATGGGGCCTTAGATGGCCTAATGAAGCCTGCTTCCAATAACTCTATAAGCTGCTTCCTTAACTCATTCAACTCAGGAATAGCCATTCTATATGGTGCACGAGCTGGTGGCTTTGCCCCTGGCACCAACTCGACAACATAATCCATACCTCGGCGTGGAGGCAACTCCTTCGGTAACTATTCACGCATAACATCTGCAAATTGCCTTAAGACCTTCTTGATTACGGCTGGGACAGGAGTAGATTCAAGAGCTTCATTCAACTTCAATACGGCAACCCAAGTTTGCTCACCATGCCTAACACCCCTCTTAAGTTACATAGCTGAGACAAACCGGTCACTGTTGTTGGTGGCCATAGTAGGAATAAGACATGGCTTATCCCCCATGACACACATACTATTAGAATAAGGCATGACTGTCGGATTTGTTCTTCTCAAGAAATCCAACCCAATGATGGCTTGGAAGTCATCCATGGATACTGCGGTGAAATCTACTCTTCCTTCCCAAGTGCTGACCTTCAAATAAACAGATTTTGTAACCCCATAGATAGGTTGCGCTGCCGAGTTAACCGTCTTGATACGGTTGCCATCCTTCTCTAAAGATAGCCCAAGTTTTTCAACTTCAGTCCCCGTAACAAAGTTGTGGGTGGCCCCGATGTCAATCAAAGCACGAAGGGGCTTCCCATTGAGTTTTACATTCACAAACATCAAACCTTTGTTGGATGACTTATTCTTGTTCAACTTGCCTGATGATTCCCCACTATACATGGGTTTCTTCCCTTTGCTTTCATCTTTAGACTCCACAAGTTGTTTAGGATCTGAATGCTTGCCCAATTTGCCACTCTTGGCATTCTGCTTAGGCCTCCCTGTATAAGCCTTCTTCTTCATGGCATTCATCATATGAAAGGCTCCCATTCTAGAGCCAGCTGCCTTAGAACCCTTGCTACTTCGCCTAAACTACGCGTCTTCTTCCTCGCTATCATCATCACTTGGTTGAGAGACATGGTCAGACACAGTTACTAGAGCATTCAAGGCATGCTTTTGTGGACATTCAGACAATTGGTGTGGCACATTGCATAAGAAACAAGAGATAAGACCTTTTGCTTTACTTGTAGAGAATTGTTGAGGGACTTTTGCCTTGTCACCATAGCTCTTTTGTTGCCATTGTCCTCGACCCGGATGGGTTTTGGATGTAGAAGTGTTGGCTCTCCCACTCTTAGGTTTGCCATAGTCTTGGGACTTTCCACTTCCCCTACTCTTGTGCGGGGAACCACTATCCCGTTGCTTAGGTTCGGCAAAGTCCGTAAGGCATTCAGCTGCTGTTTGTACATGGGCTAAATCTTGCACTCTTTGCCTTTGAAGTTCGACTCTGGCCCATGGCTTCAATCCCTTAAGAAAGAAGAAGAGCTTGTCTTTCTCTGACATATCTTTGATGTCTAGCATAAGCCTAGAGAATTCTTTCACATAATCTCTTGTAATGCCGGTGTGCTTGAAATCCCGTAAAGCACGCCGGGCATTATACTCAACATTTTCAGGGAAGAATTGAAGCTTAAGTTCATGCTTAAGTTGCTCCCAAGCCTCAATTGTGCATAAGCCGCGTTGCATCTCATCATGTTTAGTCTGCCGCCACAACTTGGCATCACCGGGAAATACATTGTGGCCATAGAAATCCTTGTCTCCTTAGCATCGGCTTTCATAGCTTTGAAATATTGCTCCATATCAAAGAGAAAGTTGTCTAACTCCTTGGCATCTCGGGCGCCACCGTAGGCACGGGGCTCGGGCACACGCGTCTTAGTGAATTCCATGCCACCACTAGGTGCATTGCCAAAGGCACGGGTAAGAACACCAACCCTGCCACTGAGGTCTTCAATCTCTTGCCTGAGTTCAGCAACAACATCCTCAAAATCTTTCCCTTGAGTAGGGCCATTAGCTTGCTCAAGATCATAAACCCATTGCTCAAGGGTGGCTAATGAAGCTGCCATGGCCTCCATGTTGTCCATACGCTGCTCCAAGAGCTCAATTCTCTTCCTTTGCGTGGGCTGACGGTTGCTAGTAGCATCCATTTAGAAAATCAATAATAGAGAAAGCCAAATAAACTGGGCTCTGATACGAACTATCACACACCGGCAATGCGGAAGCCTTGATAAAGATATGCAAGTCTGTGTAGTGCTAGTTAACTCTCTTCACTAACCCGCCAATAAAGCTCAAGAGGTTTGCAATGACAAGCAAATACAATATTAGTTAAGTTGATGAGCCACAAGATTGGAGACAAGACACAAAATAGCAATCAATAAGCTAGAAGTAAAGTAAGCAACAATTGAAAGGCGTTGCACAATTTAAAGGCGAAATGAACTTTTCATTACTCAAAAGAAGGCATTACAATAGTTGAACAATGCACTAAAAGTGTTACAAAAGTTGCCTTACCATAAGCTAGGTTGGGGTACATTAAAGGCCCAAGTGGTCTGGTTCAACACTTGGGTACCCCCTTCTTAATATAGCTTGTTAAACATTTTCTTAACTAGTAGGAAGAAACATCCACTATGTTTGAGGAGTCATAATGGATTTTTAAAAATTCTATAAAAATAGAAAAATTACAACTCTTGGTCCCAAAACACCTTTAATACTAAGGTATTTACATAAAAATTTACAGGGTAAAAAGATTACATTTGGCCCTCTAAAAGTTAGCCTAAAGTTGCTACTTGGTGGCTAGGTTGCTTCATGGCATGTCTTGGACTATCTTGACCCTTTGCTTGCACTTGCACCAACAACTTCTTAGGCATGTCTTTGGCTCTCCAAAGGGCACAAATGTGTGTGGCATCAAGGTGTTGACCCTTGGATGGGCGCACCTTGACACATGGGCCGACTTGTCTGCAACCATGGATTTGGTGTGGGCCGCCGACTCGTATTCGGCCATTTTATGACTTAGAGTCTCATTTAGTCGACCACCACAGTTGAGATTGTAAACATGTGTTCCTAAGTTACTTGACTCAAGGTTGGTTAACTGATTTAATCTGAGTGAAAAGGAATATACAATACATATCAGACCGACAATATACCAAATGTGCAAGCATTTGAGTATTTGAGTGTGTAGAATGTAGTTACAAATCATATCTGGTACATAACTATTATAACATTTTTTGGCTTATGTCACACCGGATTCTAGGTGGAAGAGCCAAAGGCCCACCCTTTTGTCAATAGCCCCTAACATTTGTTGCCACAAAGGCCCATTTGTTTTTTTTTTCCCTCTCTAAAAAAGAATAAAATTTACAGCCACTCTAAATCAAATATAATCAGCCTTAAAAATCTACTCTTTCTGCTACCATATATTATTTAGGTCTCACTTCTAGTATGATAGTTGTGGGTGTTGATTTCTGACCACATAACCAAACGAGGAACTTGGCTGGAGAGCACTGGCAGAATAGAATTAACCAATTACTTGCCAACAAGAAGAAGAGAATTCCACAGTGGTTTGTCCATATGGGGCACTCCGACAATTAAATCAGTAAACTTTATCTCACAAATAACAAATAGTACTTAAACTCACAAGAAATAACTTACCTCAGACCCACGAGGATGTCTCACTTTTATAACCAGCAGTAACCTGAACACCCAAAAGCCTTACTTCATTGGACTCAGGCTCAATGCTCATCCTAGATTATCGGCTAGATAGGAATAAACTCCTCAGGAGCCTTATCCTTATCCAGACTGAGATCCTTTCCCGCTTTGGGACTCTTGTCTCTTATCTGGATACCTTGACATTTCGACATTACCGCAAAACATCTCGGCAATGCCGTGATCATCTCGGCAACATGACTCATCCACGTGGCACCTTAGCCAACATCTCAGGCTCTCTTGGCCACGTGGCGTCATTCGCAAAATACTTCTCCACAATAGTCTTCCCAGAAGTCGTCCTACTACATCACTTTTTCTTTATTTTGGTTTGTTCCATCTTTTTCTTGCAAGGCCAACGCAGGGTACATATATTTATTGTTTGCTAAATAAGTAAACCAATACAGTCAAGGAAAAAATTTGAAACATTAGGCAAACAATAAGTTCTACATCTGTCAAGATCAGCATTGGATGCACATGCTTCAATGTATTCAATATAGTGTTCAGTGCACCACTCCAAACATGAAATCTTAATCTGTGACAGTGGTTCTTCATCTCCCAATAAGCTAACCCCTTCAGTTTCAGAAATTTCGTACTCTGATAGCTTGGGATCAAGTGAGGATTCTTCGAGTTTCGGTAGGCGTCTTCTGTGTTCAATATGAGCTGAATGTCTTGGAAGACGATCCACTTTGTTCCCATGTCAAACTTGTGAATATCAGTGTAAGAAAACCAATCTTTTGAGAGCAGCAAGAGATGATAGCCGTGGATAAGAATATAAGAGATAAATGCATCACATCAATATATCAAGCTGGCACAGAAAATTAACTTGCAGTTCGCATTACTTTCTGCAAATTAAAAATCGAACTTCCATATATATAAATCAATAGATAGGGACTGAGATGGTAAGGCTAACATCACTCATGTCAAAAACTAGAACCAACGATCATATATTGGGAGGGCCTCAATTGAGAAATCATCGTGAAGATGAGCCATCCAAACAGAAACATGAGCCGTGTAATATTTTGTATTGATAGCCCACCTAAACAATAAATGCACCGCAGTTAGATACTTTAGGAAATTCTAGATAGACATGCACATTTTTACTAAATTAATTGGATCATACACTGTCTGAATAAAGAATCTAGTCCACATACCCGTAGGCAACTACATCAGACGACAAATCAGAAACATCTTCAAAATCCACAGAGAGTGATCCTAAAATCAACAAACGATAAAAATTGTTGGAGTAGATGTTGTATCAATCTTCAACAGAGTGCAAGTCCACAACGTAAATATTAGAGACAGAAGGAAAATAAAATGATCTTCTTTGTGCTTGACTTTTGTTTGAAGCAAGAAAATTGATTATGACATGTTGAATGACCCCATTGTTGTAATGTAATTAGTCCTAATCAATTTCTTATCCTAATGCTAGGAAGATAATGGTAAGAGCAATCAGACTACTAATCAATGGAATAAACAATAACACTTCAATACAATCAGTAACTAGGGTTAGATAATCCAAGAACAATATATATCTACACCACATACTTCTAAATGATCCGAATCACCCTTCTATCATACTTAAGTTTTAGTAGATAATTCTTGGAGTTCTCCACAGATGGAGGTTGGAGGCTGGAATCCGGTGCTAAGAAGAAGACGAGTTGCAAATCAAAATGGAGGATCAGTGGATAATGATGTGGTTACTATCTTCGTGGATGAGATCCCAAACTCTATGACTCCAAAGTGTTTGTTTGCTCTGTTTAATAATTTTGGTGTAGTTAAGGATGCCTTCATCCCATCCAAAAGACGAAAAGCGACAGGGTCGAGGTTTGGGTTTGTGCGGTATGATTGTAAGGTGGCTGCTGAAATGGCGGTGCAAAAGGCTAATGGATTATGGTGCGATAACAAGGCCCTGAAAGTAAAGAAAGCAGAGTTCAAAAAAGGAGAGGTTAAGCAACATGTAATGACAAACAGAGGAGATGCCCCGATGATGCAGCATCCACAGCGGAGTTTCGGACATAGAAGGATGGATGGCATAGGTCGAAGATCTTTTGCAGAAGTAGTCCAGAGTGGTGGCAGTATTGAGAAGATGAAGATGGTTGTAAAGGCTTCTGAAGCCGGAAATGGGTGGCTCTATGACAGTGTAATTGTAAAGTTGAAATCATTTCTTGCCTTTGAAGAGTTTAAGAAGGAGGTTGGTAAAAGAGGTCCGGAGGAAATAAGAGTTAGAGAATGAGGAGGAAGGTTAGCAGTGCTAACTTTCAAATCCCAGCAACACAAAAGGGAGGCCAAATCCAAGCTAGAAGAGTGGATGCTAGAATGGTGTGACTCTATTACAGATTGGGAAAACGACAAGTATGTTGAACAGGAAAGGTGTGTGTGGCTCATATGTGTGGGTGTCCCATTTAATTTGTGGAGTGTTAATACATTCAGAGACATTGGAAAATTGTGGGGTGAAGCTGTCCAATTTGATGATGATATCACCAATCCAAATTCATTTCAATGGGGGAAGGTACGAGCAATTACTTCCACAATGGAGTTTATCAACACGGTGATACAGGTTGAATGGAATGGAAGCCTAATCCCAGTCAGAGTGTGTGAAGAGATCCCAGCAGTAGGAAAGCCGTGCTACTGCAACAGCTCCTGTATGGAAAATGGGGTCACTGGTTCGATGGGCCAACATGAAGTTGATCAACTGTCACAAAATGGTCAGCCAGACAAGGAGGAACATGAAGATGAACACACGAGGAAGGAGGAGCTGAGCAGAAATGTTGAGAGAGCTGTTGCCGAACAGGATATGGTGGACTGCGAAGCAGGGGAAAAAGATGGAGGTAATGAGTGCCTATCTGTATCAGCTGTAAAAGAAACAGAGGATGACATGGGAAATCAAAATGTCAGAGGAGCTGGTATGGAGGACAGGTTGGTGACTACGGCAGACCCAAGAAATGAAATTCAAATGTTGGAAAACCTTGTATGTACCTCTGGGTTTATCAGAAGCATAAGTGGGCCAGAGAGTTTAAGGCCTCAACTAAACTTAGAGGTGGTGATGGGTGGGCTTCAGGTTGGGGTACAGGAGCATAGGCCCATCACTGAGTCTTCAAATTTAAGTGCATGTGTAGCGCAAACCCAACTGAGGCCCCTTGTTCAACAAGAAGCCAAGTGCAGAGTAGCAGGTCAAGTCAACCCAGTATGGCAAGGAAAGCCCATTCCAGCAGTGGTAAATAGATGCTATAAGGATGGTGGTAATTGGCAAAATAGGGCAAAACCGCACAGCAAACAGAGCAAGAAAAAAAGAGTGATGAGTGGTAACTGCTTCAAGAAAGGAGCTATTTTCAGAGCAGCAGCAGCAGCTATATCAATGTCAGTAGAGCACAGCCTCAACACCAGGAGGAGAAATAAGCTATTAAATGAAGCCCAAGCTACAATGGAAGTTGGGAAAATCTTGGGATTGGATTTCGAAGGTAAGGAGAATGAGGTGATTGGTAAGTTGATTGCACTCGAAGAAAAGGATATGGAGAGAGTAGAAGGGGAAGCTGCAGCTCCGTAAGTCTGGTCTGGACTCAAGACAGGTGATTGAAGGAAATGTGTAGATTATTAATGATTTTATTATCATGGAACATTAGGGGCCTACGAAGACCCGAGAAGAGAACAAAAGTAAAGAGCTTAGTTCGGGAGAGGAAGGTAGATGTCCTTCTGTTACAGGAGACTAAGAGAAGCTCAGTAGATGATAATTTTGTAAAGTCCTTATGGCCGTGGGAGGAGATGGAGTACATGGAGATGGGTGCAGAAGGAAGTGCTGGTGGCTTACTATCCTTGTGGAATCCACAGACTTTTCAGCTTAAGGAGTGCTGTAGCTCCAGGAATTTCATGATTTTATCAGGTATGGTTCATCATACTTTTAATTGCACTATTATTAATGTTTATGCACCCAATGATGTGCTTAAAAGGAGGCAGCTTTGGAAGTCCCTCGAAACACTGAATCCATCATTCCCAAGCCCTTGGTGTTTAGGTGGTGATCTAAATGAAATCAGATTTATGAGCGAAAGAAAAGGGTGCTCTCGTAGGGAAAGAGGGATGAAGGATTTTAATGAATTTATTGAAAAATTAGAGCTAGTAGATATGCAAATGTTAGGCAGGCAGTTCACTTGGTGTAATGCGATGGATGGAAATAGATGGAGTAGAATTGATAGATTTTTAATCGATCCAAGGTGGCTGGAAGAGTTCAAGTTTAAACAGTGGGGACTGCCTAGGTGTATCTCAGATCACTGCCCAGTAATCCTTATGGAGGATGTGAGGGATTGAGGCCCAAAACCATTTCGTTTCATTAATGCGTGGTGTTTGCATCCCAAATTCAAATCAGAAGTGAAGAACTGTTGGAAAGGATACCAGGTTAGAGGTTGGGCTAGCTTCAGGCTTCTGAAAAAATTGGGTAACCTGAAAATCCATTTGAAGAGGTGGAATACTGAAGTCTTTGGTAATATTGATGAGAAGCTGAAACAAGCAGAGGAGGAATTGCATGAGTGGGATTTATTAGCTGAAGGAAGGAATCTACAGGAAGCTGAGATCAAAAGAAGGGTAGAAATAAGAAACTTAGTTTGGGATCTGAGTAAGAAGAAGGAGTGGTTGTGGCTCCAAAAATCTAGAAGGGTTTGGGCTGAAAATGGGGACAAAAATACCAGATTTTTCCATTTAATGGCAACCAAAAGGCAGAGAAAAAACTTGTTAAACTCAGTTACTGTGAATGGTGTGATTCAGAATGAGCCTGGGATGATAAAACAGGCAGTGGCAAGTCATTTCAAGCACCTTTTCACTGAAGATTGGAAGTATAGACCAAGATTAGCAGGTGTCTTTGACTCAATCAGTCCAACTGAGTCAGCCGAGCTGTTAGAGGCAGAATTTTTTGAGGAAGAAATCTGGGAAGCAATCAAAGATTGTGATGGGAATAAAGCGCCGGGGCCGGATGGTTTTAATCTAAAGTGTATCCAGCAATGTTGGGCCGTCATGAAAGGTGAGTTTGTGCAATTGATGAATGAATTCCATTCTAATGGAAAGCTAGCTCAAGGAATAAATAGTTCATTCATTACCTTAATTCCTAAGAAGGAAAACCCTGTGGGGTTGGGAGACTATAGGCCAATCAGCTTGATCAGCTCTGTATACAAAATTGTAGCTAAAGTCTTGTCAAGAAGGTTGAGGAAAGTGTTACCCAAGATTATTAGTGAAGTTCAAACTGCTTTTTTAAGCGGAAGGCATATTATAGATGGGGTCCTAATTGCCAATGAAGTGGTGGATTGGTGGAAAAGGTCAAAAAAGAAAGGCCTATTAATAAAGTTGGATTTTGAAAAGGCATATGACTCTGTAAATTGGGAGTTCTTGTATTCGATGATGAAAAATTTCGGTTTTGGAGAGAAATGGGTGGGGTGGATGAAGACTTGCCTATCCACAGCTCGTATCTCAGTGCTAGTCAATGGTTCACCTACTTCGGAGTTTTCACCCATGAAAGGTCTTAGGCAAGGTGACCCACTCTCTCCTTTCCTCTTTAATATTGTAGCGGAGGGTCTGAACATTCTCTTGGAAAGAGCTAAGGAAGTGGGCTTGATTAGAGGAGTATCTGCAGGTCCAACTGAGTTGAAAATTACACACTTGCAGTTTGCCGATGATACCATTATTTTTTGTGAAGCGGAGTGGGAGGAAGTTATAGCCGTAAAAAGAATTTTAAGGTGCTTTGAGTTGATGTCTGGACTCAAAATAAATTTCCACAAAAGTAAGGTGTGTGGGGTAGGTGTGCAGGATGATATTGTTCAGGTCCTGGCACAAAAACTAAACTGCCTACGTCAAAAGTTGCCAATGAGTTATCTGGGGCTACCATTAGGAGCAAATCCGAGGAGAAAGGCTGCTTGGAAACCTGTGATAGACAAGTTTAAGAGTAAACTAGCTTCGTGGAAGAGAAGGTATCTCTCTTTTGCCGGAAGATTAACATTGATCAAATCCGTTCTGTCAAGCTTGCCAGTTTACTTCCTCTCCCTATTCAAGTTGCCAGTGGGTATTGCAAAAGTACTTCACAAAATTCAAGCTAACTTCCTTTGGGGAGGGACTGAAATTCGTAAGAAAGTGCACTTAATTAACTGGAAGGAGATATGCTTAAGTAAAACTAAAGGTGGGTTGGGGGTGAGAAACCTAAGCCAGGTTAATGAGTGCTTACTAGTAAAATGGTGGTGGAGGTATGGCAAGAAGGAGACAGCTCTGTGGAAAAAAGTGATATGTAGTAAGTATGGAGGTTTAGGAGGCGGATGCTGTCCCCTATCTATTAGTTCAGTATGGATGTCGCATACATGGAAGGATATAATATCAGTGGCTGGAGCCAACACTGCCTTGCGTGATTTCTTCTTGCAAAATTTCAGGCTAGTTGTCGGAAATGGTAGAAGACTGCAATTCTGGAATGATAAGTGGTGCCTCAACCAAAATCTGAGTGTGCTTTTTCCCAGATTATTCACATTATCAGTTGAAAAAGATGGGAAGTTGGCTGATTTCTTCAACAGAAAGGTGTCAGCTTCAGATTGGAATCTGGTCTTCAGACGTCCCCTCCTAGCATGGGAAGAGGAGGAAGTGCAAAAACTTAATGATTTTCTGCGGAATGCGCCTAGCCTCCAAGAAGGGGTGGTAGACTCTTGTTCATGGTTAGCTCACCCGTCAGAAGAGTTCATTGTTGCATCACTTTGGATGTGGGTGGAAGCAAGGCAAGGGGTAGATTTGACAGTCACTAGGTGCATTTGGAATAATCTAGCCCCTCCCAAAGTCCAATTCTTGAGTTGGTTAGCGTGGAAAGGAAGGATAAAATGCTCTGATTTTTTGCAACGTATTGGAGTGTTGAGTCCAAGTACCTCTGCGCTCTGTGTGTTCTGCAGAGCTGAGTTGGAGACTGTTAACCATGTTTTTCTCCACTGCCCTTTTATCTGGAAATTGTGGGCCAATTTAGTGAACTGGTGGAATTACAAATGGGTTAGTCCTGGAACAGTGGAGGGACTTCTTTTGTCGTGGGCAGGTATAAGAATGAAGAAGAAGATGCTAGCTGTCTGGAAAATAATTCCGGTAGCAGTTTTGTGGTCAGTGTGGAGAAGTAGAAATGACTGTTTATTTAACAAGGTACAGCTGGAGTGGAATGCTCTGGAAGAGCTAATAAAGGCTAGAGTAGCTTTGTGGGTAGCCACATCTTTAAAGGGTTTTAATTATTCGGTGCACGATGTCATTTATAACCTGAAGCAAATCTGTCTCTGTGTGTAGTATTGGCTGTTTTTGTTTTTTTGTTGCTGGTCTGATTCTGGTCTGATTACGCCACTGGTCTGTATCTGAGCCCTGGTCTGATTCTGCCGCTGGTATGCATCTGTGTTATTATGTTGGGTTGCATTATGTTGAATCTGTGTTATTATGTTGGGTTGCAACATATGTTGAATCTGTGTTATTTGTTGCTGGTCTGATTCTGGTCTGATTGCCACTGGTCTGTATCTGAGCCCTGGTCTGATTCTGCCGCTGGTATGCATCTGTGTTATTATGTTGGGTTGCATCTGTTTTCTGATCCTTGGGTTGCATTATGTTGCTGTGTATAAATCTGTTTTGTCTTGAAATTGGAAGGGTTCAGGTGGTAGGATGTTGAGCTGATATAAATCTGTCTTGAATCTGTTTGGGTATGCATCTGTGTTATTAACAACACTCATTTAATGTGTTCTGATCCTTGAGGCTGAAGCTCTGTGTTGTTTGGATTTTGGTATTCTGCTTTGGTGCATAGGTAGTGGGTACATGCTGCTTGGCTATGGGGTATGCTGATCTGGGTGGACATTATTGTTGGCTGGTCACTGGTTTGGCTCATACTCTGCTATTGTTGGTTGGTCACTGGTTTGGCTCATACCAGCTGTGTATATCAGTTGGTTTCTTAGTTCCATTTTAGTTTAGTCTATCCTTTAGCTTGCTCTTCTTTCTTGCTCTCTCTTGTTGGTTTCTCACCAGCTGGCGCTTGGTGCTTTTTTAGCACCAAGCTCCTCTTTATTGATGTAATATTGCACTCTGTATGTTTCATCAATAAAGATTTCATTTTGCCGATCAAAAAAAATATATATGTATGCACAGATAAACTTGTAGAGATGAGAGAGAGAGAGAGAGAAAATTTTATTTATTTATTTTGTGCGTGTACACTAAATTAGGATGAAAATTTTATTAAAAAATTATTTCGTATTTTTTTTATCAAAAAATATTTTGTAATTTGAAAAGCATGAAAAGTGCAATAAAATCTTTATACATTCCTCTATCTAAATTAAATGGATAGAATCGTGATAAATCAACAATTGTTTTTCAAAGATAAATGGATAGAAATCAACAAAAAAATAATAATAATAATAAAATTACAATCTTTTTAAATTTAAGAACTAGACAAGTCTTTAAACTTGAGACTTTCATTTTTAATTTGTTTTTTTTCCACTAGGCCAATTCCTTACAATTGTTTTTTAAGGCTCTCATTTTAGCCAAACAACAACAAAAAAAAAGGTTTTGATTTCTTTTTTCTTTTTCGGTTTCTTCCATGCATTTTTAATGGTTATATTGCTAATCAAATTGAACTTAGACAGAAGTAAAGTGAACCGACTAAAAGCCATTTTTGGAAGTAGAAAAAATGCTAATTTATTAGTTTATTAGTTTATTTGGGTCATATTATCTCTTTATTTTTTTATATATTTTTTTTATAAAGAGTTTTTTTTAAAAGAAAGCCAATAAATTCATTTTTTTCCTACTTCCCAAACCTAAGAGCAACTCCATCTAAATTTTTAAAAATTTCTATACTAAAATTTTTCAAGGCTTTCATTTGCACCCAAATCTTTAAAAATTGGTGTGCTAAATTTTTTTAAAAGTTTAAATGTCAAATTAGTATATATAAATTTTGACATTTCTAAAAAATAATATAATCAAAAATTTCACAAAATAGGTCAAATTTATTATTTTATTATTTATTTGTATTAACTGGATTTATATTGGTGGGCCACAGCCTACATCATTAAAATAATATATGTCAAATTTGGCATACTCGGAGGCATGTCAATTTGACATTTTTTTTCTTCAAGAAATTCAGGTGAGTTTTTTTTTTTTTTTTTGAACGAAAGAGATATTTAGATCAAAAAATAAGAGTAGATAAATCAACCCTAACAATTCAATTGGAAATGATCTTAAATGACAAATTGTCATATGCAAATTTAATATTTGTAGAAAAAAGCACTGCATGAGATATGCCAAATTTATTACTTTATTATTTTTTTACTTTAATTTACTATAATAAAAAAAAAAGAAGATAAAAGTAATGAAAATTTGAAATAGACCATTAAAATTATGAAAAGAATCAAAATTAAAATATCTCAGTGTCATGTCAAAATTAACATAACTGAAGTTTATGCTAATTCCACATCAGATTTAAGCAATTCAATTGAAGCATTTTTTATGTTAATTTTATCAATTATATAGAGCTTTAAATGAAAATGCTATAATAAATCAAATTCACCAAAAATTATTGAAAGTGCTAAGACGGGTTGGGCCAAGCCCAAAATTACTGAAGAATGAGCTGAAGAGCCCAAGGATCATTTTTGTTCCTTTTTAGTTGATATTTAATTGGGCTGATCCTCTGTGCTTCTTAGGCTTTTCTTCTCTGTAAAACAAACGGGCCTAAGGTTAACTTAGCCATATTATTTTGGATATGGCTTATAATTTTTTTTTTCTTATTATAAAAGGATGTATAAAAAAATAGACGTGATTTAAATAAGTCAATAAATTAATAAGTAACTTATTTATAGTGTTGTCAAATTATTATTAGCTAAAAAAGGGGTCGAAAACCAATGCTCATATCATTATCAATTGACAATTCTGAAATAACAACTAAACGAAATTTTTATTAGAGATTTTCTTATATTTAAATACTATTTCACTACAATAAATGCAAATTTGGCGATCAAATTTGGCGACTAAAAAAAATTTTAGTCGAAACTTGTGGAATTGGCGACTAAATTTTTTTTTAGTTGGCAAAAGTACAACATTTAGCTACTAATTATTTTTAGTTGGAAAATATTGATTATTGGCGACTAAAAAAAAATTTAGTCGCTAAAAATGGCACAATTGATGACTAAAAAATGTTTTAGTCACTGTATATATGGTTTTGGCTACTAAATTTTTTAGTCGGCGAATGGAAAAAAAAAATAATTACTTTCAGACTTTTGGCGACCAAAGGCGACCAAAAATTTGGTCGCCAAAAATTTATTTTTACTGACTAAAAAATATTTTAGACGCCAAAGAATTAAAATATTTGGAGGGAAAATTTCGAATTTTGGAGGGATTTATAAAATTAATTAACGACCAAAATTTTTAGTCGCCAAATTACTACTTTTAGCAACTAAAATAATATTTAGTCGCTATTAATTAAGGTTTTGGCAACTAAAAAAATTTTTGTCGGCATTGATCAAATTTTGTCTAAGACTACTCTATCAGTCTTCTTCGATTTCACTCTCTCATCATCCCTCTTCTCTCTCTCTCTCTCTCTCTCTCTCTCTCCATCGCAGGCGATCCTTCTACCAACCACCGTCCACCACTGTCGCACAAGAGCACCCACCTCTTCACTGGCGACGGTACGACCCACCTCCCCACCAGCGATGGTACCACCCATCTCCCTACCAGTGACGAACAACTCTCTCTCTATATATATATATTTATATATCTTCACCCAATTTCTAGGGTTTTATAACAAAGAATTTTTTTTTTTTTTTTTTGATTAGAGGGTTGGAGCTTCTCTTCTATCTATTTCTTACAAGTGCAACGTTTTTTTCTCTCTATTTCTCGCTCGCAACAACCATTGGAGCACACCCTGGTGTTTCTCCTTCTTCTTCCCCTTCCTCCCTCTTTCTCCCTCTCAACCATTGGAGCACACCCTATTAAATCCAATTGATTCTTTTATTGTCCTACATAATGATTCTTAATCATACTTCCATTCAATTCTAATTTTCTTTTAATCAATTAGTTTGTGTGTGATGATGTTGCTATTGTTGTTGTTGGTAGTTTATTTGTTGTTGTTGTTTGGGCTTTGCTTTTTATTGTTGTTATTTTCCACCCTCTTGCTCACCATGTGTTTGACAAAATGTTGAAACGAAATTGGTGAAGTTGAATTAACAATTTGTTTGTCTTTTTATAATTGAAATTGAAATTGAATGTTATGGAAAGTGAAATTTCAAAGTCATTGAACCTTCCTTGCATTCTTCTGGGCTAACCCACTAGTTGACTTGGAAATTAAGACCATAAACAACAGTATGTTTGATGAGTTAATAAAGCCTCATTTAAATTCATTAGTAACCCCTCACACACACACACACACACACACACACAGACACACATAGATATATGTATTTAAAAACTGAAGAGGTGTATTTTTATTTTATATTTCTAATTATCAAGTTTTAGATTAAAAAAAAAGTTCTACTAAACAGGGTAATAAATGATGGGATTTGGGTTACCAGATTAAGGACTTGCTAAAAATGGGTTAGTACAATATATGAGGGAAAATGTTAGAGAAATGGGTTAGTACAATATATGAAGTGGTTAATCATTTCAAAAGGGAAACCATACATTCATGTTAACTTATGCTCAGAAGTTCTAATGGATCTTCGTTGTTTTTCCTTTTTGTTAACAAATATTTTAATAATTACAAAAAAATAGTTGAGTTTTTTTGCATACTGGATTAGGACTATATACATCTAATCCTTTTAAATTCTATAGCAACAAGAGTCTCGTGTTCTAAAATTTTCATTTTTATAAGTAATTATTCTGTCTGTTCTAAATACTACGCTAGTTATGCACACGTCCAATAATAAGACTATATACTTACTACGGCGGACACACACACACACACACACACACACACACACACACACAAAGAAGAAGAAGCAAAAGATAATATGAACAAATTATGAAATATCATTAGTTGAACATATGGTCAATATTCTAAACCCATGTGATAATTTATGCCTTTTTACATAAATCTATCATCAACAAACACAGATGGATATATAATAACACCTTATTTTTCTTCCTAATTAACCCAAAGGCTTACATGAACAACATAACATATAACAAATACTTTGCGAGTTTGAAGTCCCTTTCACTATCACATTCTTGGAGAAATTATTATAGAATGAATCACAAAAGAGAAATTACACTCAAACATGACAACTAATTGGCTCGACGAGGTGGATGAGGAGGCAATATGTATGGCAAACCTTTGGATGCAGTAATCGAATCTCTTCGGTTCTTGTCATGAAACCTCTGAATATAATTTGAAAATCTATTATCATTATAATCATTAACTTCTGAGACCATGTAAGAAGAGCCCTTATTCTCACTTGGATCCATCAAGTAAGAGTATGACATAGAATCACTCTCTGGCTCTTGTGACTTCTGAGTCTGACTCCCTTGAATTTTAGAAACCTTCAAGACATTCTCGGGAAGGACTATGCCTTGTCGACCTGGACGGTTTTGGTCAGGTAAGGTATGTCCTTCAGTAGTTGTTCCTAAACTTAAACTTGCAAGATAGATAGAAGTGAGTTTGATGAAATTCACCAAAATTTGCATGGATTTCTCACAAAGAGATTTGTTCTTGTGGTTGTTGGCCTTCTTCGTCATGGAAACTTCTTAGCTTACAAGTTACAAAGTATTTTTAATAATTTATGATATGTCACAAAACCATTGAAACAACCGTGTATATATGGGTTATTTATTTATTTATTTATTTGGTGAAATAAGGGATCTCGGGTCTACTGTATAGAAGTTCCTGTAAATTATGGTTACTTTGTTGTTTTGTGGTGTACTTGTGTTGTTTTATGGTGTACTTGTCGATTAAATTGCAAATTATGAATGGACCTTGTTGGTGTTCAGAACATTGATGATGCTGCTGCATGTATAAATAGCAAGTTCTCATGATTAAGTTTATTATTGAATCATCTCGACAGTTGTATTGGTTTCTCATAGCTATTTTTAGTTTTATGAAAGTTAATAATTTGTAAAAATATCTTGAGAGCAAGAGTCCCATAAAAGCGTCAATATACGTATATAAGTAGAGACGTTTATCAAGTGATTTTTTATGCATTAATCATGTGCAAAACTAATTATATCTATTTAAAAATCAACTGAATGCATTTCAAATAATGTTTTTATTAATAGTTCATAACACCAAAAATACTTTAGGGAGAAGGGGGCCCACAATTGCATAATAAATAAAATTAGCACTTAATTACAATGATTGTTGAGTGTTCTACCATCTCTATACACTCTAGATCACATCGTACAAAGGTTTCCCACCTTTTGTGTGTGTGTGTTTTGTTGTGTGACCTTCAACACTTGGTTTGACTTAATCTTTGAGTTCTTGTCTAGTGGAAGGTATAATTTCTCATTCTATCACACACTTATACTCTAGTCACACAAAGAGACACCATAAGAGCTCTAGATGAGCATCCCTGTTAAAGTGTTTAGGATTGTGTTTAGTGGTTGTCAGTTTTAGGTGAGTTGAGAAAACCTTGTTTATTGTTATATTTGAGAGAGTAGTAATTGTGGAAAAGGTTGATAGGTGATCCTACTGAAAACCCTTTGCAAAGTGGTTGTTAAGATTTTGGGTGACCTTAATGAAAGCCCATTTTGTGATATCGGGGATAGATATGAAAATTATGGAAAATAAGATAAAACTGCAAATTATTTTAGATATCATGTGGGAAGTTTTTTTTTTATATACTATTATTTTAGACTCTTTTTATCTTTTGCGTGTGTGCAACTCAGGTTGTGAAAAAAAGTAAAGAGGTTGCAAGTTCACGGTCTTGGATGGTAAAGCTTTCTCTTTCATGTTGTATGGTCACTAAGTATCTTTAGATTCTCTCAGTTTCATGTGTTGTGGCACTGGCATCTGCAGGTGGTATGTATTGGAAACTCTAGAGCTTAAATATCAAAAAAAGAGCCACTTCTTCCTTCCATGTTTGTAAACATAATGGTTACTTTAGGATGTTGGAACATGCAGACTATTAGGTACTTTCAGTTTCATGTGTTGTGGCTCTCACGGATAGTTTCCCCATGACAAATAGGACTTGTGAGAACTGACAGAATATAATCTGGATCCGTAGGTAGGGAGTTAAAGCCGAATATGCCCTAAACTTAGTCGAAAAATGGCATTTCGGGGGTGAAAATTCAAAACAGCTCCCGAACCAGCATGTAACTCTCACAGACAGCTTCCCCGTGACAAATAGTGTTACCCAAAAGACAACTTAAGGGGGGGTGAATTAAGTTTTTACAAATAAAAATAATGATACCCTAATAAAAATTACGACTAGCACAATAAATAAATATAGTTAATGAAAAAAAAATAATTAAAACAAGTGTTCTAACAATTATGTCAGTTAATGATTTTAGTACAGTGAAAATTTGAAATATAACTATGGCAATTTAAATAAAATAAAGAGATAAGGGAGAGAGATGAAAACAAATTTATAGTGGTTCGGCTTCAACTCGGCCTACATCCACTTCTCAAGCTTCACTTAAGATTTTCTACTATACTCTAGCTTCACAGGGTGTTAGCAACCTTTTCACAGATAGAGTAATCCTCCACAGATTTTACACAGACTTTCTAAGGCAAGAACACTGAGTGTACTACACTCTTACAAGGTTGAAAAGAATGTGTTTTTGCTTTCACAGAAAGCTACAAGAATTATCTCTCAAAGATAGATATAAAAATTAAGCTCTGGTTTTTCTGTAAACCGCACACAAGAAAGATGGGCTTAAAGCTATACGTCTCAATGAAAGAGGATGTAAACAAAAATTGAAAAACACTTCTCAAAGAATTTTTCAGAGAATAGATGTGAGTGATTATAGATCAAAGAATATTTTTTGATTTTTTTTTTTTTTTGTAACTTGTTTACACTAGAGACTTTGGTATATATAATGAAACTTATAGCCGTTTATAGTTGTTGTACTCCATCATTACTAATTTGAATATCTTTCACTCCATCATTACTAATTTGAATATCTTCCACTTAAACCTTTTGGCCTGCTGTTGTGCTGGGCTGTTTGAACCTTTGTTTTGGGCTGTTTGAACTTCTGGTTTGGGCATTATTTTTGGGTTGAAATGAACTCCTGATTTAAGCAAATATTAAATACATTCAAACAATATTTAGGATAAAAGTTTAGGTGAGAAATAATGGAACAAAATAAGTTTTGATTCTATTTTTCTCTTTCAAATAAATTAAAACATAATTTAAATAAATCATCTCTATCATGCCAAAGTTCATAAGGAGTCTTTTTGAGAATAAATCTAATTAATGCACAATTTAAAATATAGAATGCGGTGTGAACGGCTTCGGCCCAAAAATATTTAGGAAGATTACTTTCGCAAAGCATTATTCTACTCATCTCTTCTAAAGTTATATTCTTCATTTCTACTATACCATTTTGTTGAGGATTCTAGGTGTTGAAAAATTATGTCTAATACCACAGTCATCACAAAACAATTCAAATTTTTCATTTTCAAGTTCTCTACCATGGTCGGCTCGAATATTAGTAATAAGAAAGGCTTTTTCATTTTGAATTCTACGATAGAGTTTTGTGAAAGAAGAAAATGTTTCATCTTTGTGTGCTAAAAACATAACCCATGTAAATCTTGAATAATTATCAACAATAACAAGACAATAATATTTACCACCTAGACTAGATGTCCTTGAGGGACCAAATAAATCCATATGCAATAGTTGTAAATGTCTAGTTGTGGAAATGTGAGATTTTGATTTAAACAATGTTTTAGTTTGCTTTCCTTGTTGACAAGCACTACAAAGATGATCTTTTTCAAATTTAATTTTTGGAAGTCCAATGACCAAATCTTTTTTCAAAAGTTTAGCAATTAAATCCATATGAGCATTACCAAGTCTTCTATGCCATAGCCAACTATTTTCATTATTAACATATAGACATTTAACATCACTAACATAGAGATCATTGAGATGAAAAACATAAACATTATCTTGACGATTACCAACGAATAAAGCTTTATGATTATTTGTGCTTTCAATTGTGCAATGTGATTTATCAAATAACTCGATTACCTTTATCACGTAATTGCCTAATACTAAGTAGATTATGCTTAAGTCCATCAACAAGTAAAACATTTTCAATATAAGGGTTAGGAGAAATATCGATGCTACCAATGCCGATGATTTTTCCTTTCTTGTTGTCTCCAAAAGTAACAAAGCCTCCATCTTTGGATGACAATGTAGTAAAGAAGGATTTATCTCCGATCATGTGTCTGGAACTTCCACTATCAAGGTACTACTTCCCTTCTTTAGCTTTGGACTTAAAGTAAACCTACAAGATGACAATCAAGTATTGGTTTTTGGTACCCATAATTTCTTGGGTCTTTCTTGGTTAGTTTTGTTAGATCCTTTAACAATCCAAATCTTTTTAATTCCCATATTTATATTATTTTTGAATGGACAAGAAGATATATAATGGCCTTTCTTTCTACAATAATAACAAGTAATATGATAGTGAGTCATGAGAGATACCTTTTCAAAAATTGTATTGAGATTCTTTTGTTTTTTAATAGGGTCATATCCAATGCCCGCTTTATCGAAAACACATCTTTGATTTCTAAGAAGCATGTTGAGATTATTTATACCTTTTACAAAATTTTCAAGTGTTTTTGTTAAATCATCAATATTGTTTTTTAAAATAGTTTTCTCATTAGAGATAGTATCAAAATCATTTTTCAAAACAATTTTTTCTTTCTTTAATTCTTCTACATTAATAAATAAAGATGCAACAGATTTCTTCAACACATTGTTTTTTGCACAAACTTTTCTAAATTCATCTTGTAGTTCATGGAATGTACTTTTAAGTTCTTCATAAAGAGTAGTTACCCTATCTTGAGTAGAGTCTTCATCTTCAAGAGCCATGAGACATAAGTTGGCTACTTCATTTTCAATTTCATCACTTGAGCTTCATCTTCATTTTCTCCCCAAGCTGTTACCATGGCCTTTTTGTTTCTTTTGTAGTCTTTTCCATGATTCTTCAATTATGGACAATCCATCTTCATATGTCTAGGATGTTTGCACTCATAGCAACTAATAGGCTCTTTCTTGTTATCTTTGTTGTACTCTTTCTTGAAAGATCTTCTTTCTCCATAATTGTTTTTCTTGAAGTGCTTTTTGAGATTTCTACTAAGCATGACATAGTTTTCATCTTCATTGGAGTTTTCATGTTATTCTTCTTTTGATGAGGCTTTGAACGCAATTCCACTTTTCTTTTTGTTTTCAGCATTCTCATGTCCTTTCATGATGATCTTATGAGACATAAAGGAACCCATAAGCTCATCCAATCTAAGTGTGGAGAGATTTTTGGCTTCTATAATGGTCGTGACCTTTGCTTCCCAATTCTTTAGTAAACACCTAAGAATTTTTCTCACCAACTCACTGTTAGTATAAGTTTTGTGCATAATAATGGTAAGGATAACTTAAGTAAATTTGATTCAAAATCTGATGAAGCAATTTTTCTTGGTTATTCCTTAACTAGCAAAGCTTATCATGTTTTTAATAAAAGAACTCTTGTTGTGGAAGAATCTATACATGTGGCATTTGATAAAACTAACATCTCTGCTCAAAAGCAAATTGTTAGTAATAATATAGATTTGGAACCAAATGTGGAAGATTCAAGTATCTACAAAGAAGAGAACCAACCATGTAAGTTGAACAAAGAGATTGAACAACCTATTTTCCCACCTCAAGAAGAATGAGGAAACAATGATGATTTGCCAAGAAAATGGAAGTTTGTTTATAATCACCCTAAGGATTTAATCCTAGGTGACTCTACAAAAGGTATTGAAACTCGCTCTTCACTTAGAAACTTTTGTAGTAACTTGGCTTTTCTCTCACAGATTGAGCCTAAAAACTTTCAAGAAGCCGAATTCGATGAACATTGGATGATAGCTATGCATGAAGAGCTTAACCAATTTGAGAGAAACAAAGTGTGGGAACTTGTGCCAAAACCTAAAGATCATACGATTATCGGTACCAAATGGATCTTTCGAAACAAGCTTGATGAATCCGGCACAATTATAAGAAATAAGACTAGACTTGTTGCACAAGGATACAATCAAGAAGAAGGTATTGATTTCGATGAAGCATTTGCTCTGGTTGCTAGATTAAAAGCCATTCGCATGTTACTTGTATTTACATGTTTTAGAGATTTCAAACTTTATCAAATAGATGTAAAAAAGTGTCTTTCTTAATGGTTTTATAAATGAGGAAGTTTATGTTAAACAACCCCCAAGTTTTGAAGATCATGCTTTTCCAAATCATGTTTTTAAACTATCAAAAGCTTTATATGGTTTGAAACAAGCACCCCGTGCACGGTATGAACGATTAAGTAAATTTTTGATTGAAAATAATTTTTCTAGAGGAACGATTGACACAACATTTTTTGTTAAAACTAAAAATAATGATTTACTTATTGTGCAAATATATGTGGATGACATTATATTTGGTACTACTAATGAAACCTTGTGTAAGGAATTTGCTAAGTGTATGCAAGGTGAGTTTGAGATGAGCATGATGGAGGAGTTAAATTATTTCCTTGGGCTTCAAATCAAACAATGTAAGGAAGGAATTTTTATCAACCAAGCTAAGTACACAAAAGAACTACTCAATAAATTTGGTATGTTTGACTCAAAAATAGTTGGAACTCGTATGAGCACATCCATTAAGCTAGACAAGGATGAAAAAGGTAAATCCATTGATCAAAAAAAATATTGAGATATGATCAGCTCACTTCTTTATTTAACCGCAAGTAGACCCGATATTATGTTTAGTATTTGTATGTGTGCTAAATATCAATCAAATCCTAAGGAATCACATCTTAGTGCTGTGAAAAGAATTTTTAGATATCTTGTTAGCGCTCAAAATTTGGGACTGTTTTATCCTAGAGGTGTTGCATTTGATTTAATTAGTTACTCGGATGCCGACTTTGCTGGATGCAAACTTGATAGAAAAAGCACCAGTGGCACTTGTCACTTTCTTGGTAACTCATTAGTATCTTGGTTTAGCAAAAAGCAAAATTCTGTTGTTTTATCAACAGCCGAAGCTGAATACATAGCTTCCGAAAGTTGTTGTGCCCAAATACTTTAGATGAAACAACAATTGAAGGACTTTAATTTGCATTATGATCATATCCCTATTAAATGTGATAATACTAGTGCCATCAATTTAAGCAAAAATCCAGTTCAACACTCACGAACAAAACATATTGAAATTCGACATCATTTTTTAAGAGATCATGTTCAAAATTGGGATATTTTACTTGAATTTGTAAACACCGACAAGCAATTGGTGGATATTTTTACAAAACCCCTATGCGAGAATCGCTTCAATTTTATTCATGGCGAGCTTGGAATGTCGATTTCTACTTAAAAAGTTTTGTTATGACTGTCAAACTTGAATTTTTGTTAAAATGATATATGTGTATTGCTACATTGATATGGAAATATTTATATCAGTTGAATGCTCTCAAGTCCTTCATACGTTTATTCTCCTTAACAGTTTGCTATTTTCAACAGTGTAATTTTTTTTTTGGGGTTCTGCATCTTGAGATAAAATTAATTTTGCATACATTGATTTTTTTTTTTAAACTCTTTTTTTTTTTGTATTACCATTCCAGCAACACCAACGTCCCATTAAGTTTAATTTCTGCTGGTATTATTTTATTTTAATTTATTTTATTTTTTTATTTTGCTATTAGACTTAATTTCTTTTCTTTTATTTTTATTTCTCATTATTATTTTTTATTTGGGCTTAATTTTCTTATTTTCTGCTTTTTAATTTCATTTTTCAGTACTTAAACATAAAACAAAAACAAATCAAAATACAAATACAAATACATAAAAATAAAAAATAAAAAACACCCTTTATTTTTTTTACGGCCATACGCCAATCACAATAAACATATTTATATATATATAAAAAAAAAAACCCTTCATTTTTTTTATGGCCATACGCCGATCTTACTTACTCGCCTCTTCCATCGTTTTATTCCTCTTTTTATCACCTTGGGCGGCCCTTGAAGGCCCTGCCCCCGTGTTTTCGTCGAGAGTGACGACTCCCTGCTGACTATCAAAGGCCAAGAATGACATTACTCCAAATCGGGCCATGGAGGTGGTCTTCTGTTTAAGCTATTTATTTTCGGTCTTCAGTGCGCAAATCTCTGGTCACGCATCCTTGTACATGCGCCGGAGCAGCAAGAGTTGGGCGTTGACCTGGTGGAGCTCACTTGTCCTGTTTTGCAGTCGGTGAGCCAATTTTGTGACTGCAGTCACCGTCCCATACAGGACGTCAGTGTGAAATGATTGACTTCAATATCTGATTGAGCTGCCATTATTTACTCAATCGACATCATAGGAAGGTTGGGAAGAGTAGGAGCCGGGGCACTTGTCCCAGCAGCGCTTACAGGATCATTCAGGTCCAAAAAGAGTAGAAGAGAGAGATGTAATCGAAAAGAGGGTCATTTTTGGCAGCCTTTTTGCTCTGCTCAGTCTCTCTGTTCTATCTCTCTCACGTAGAAGAAAAAAGAAATGGAAGCGAATGAGAAAACAGAAGGAGAAGAGAGTAATTAAGAAGAAGACGGAGGAGAATAAGGCAAGAGGGAGAGAGAGCTGAGGTCGTTGATTGACCCGTCTCGCTTTTGTCGGTCGACTAACGCAAAAGCGAGGACGCATGTCCGACGTGATTTTCGACGAGAAAGATAGAGACGTGTGAATCGTATATATATGTATATATATGTTTTGAATTGTATAGATGTCATTTATCACTATCATGTTCCTCCTCCTCCTCTAATTTCTGACCCATGATTTTCTTTGGATAATGTCACAGGGGGAGAAAATTATGTTATGTATTATGGTATTATTTTGTTACGATGTTATGTATTTATAGTTTGATATCTTAGTCTCATATCATGTCTCTAATTAAAACTTATTTATTACACATGTGCTAACCTATATATTTAGAAATGAATTCAGGGAGTATGACTTGAGGGGAGCTTTTCTTACTCCCAAATCAAATCAAAACATTATTGTGTGCCATCATCAAAAAATGTGAGATTGTTAGACTTATTTATTTTGATGATTTATTTAATTATGTTTTAATTTATTTGAAAGAGAAAAATAGAATCCAAAATTTATTTTGATGATTTATTTAATTATGTTTTAATTTATTTGAAAAAGAAAAATAGAATCCAAAATTTATTTTGATGATTTATTTAATTATGTTTTAATAGAATCCAAAATATATTTTGATGATTTATTTAAATTATGTTTTAATTTATTTGAAAGAGAAAAATAGAATCAAAATTTATTTTGTCCCATTATTTCTCACCTAAACTTTTATCCTAAATATTGTTTGAATGTATTTAAGATAAAAGTTTAGGTGAGAAATAATGGGACAAATAAATTTTGATTTTATTTTTCTCTTTCAAATAAATTAAAACATAATTTAAATAAATCATCGAAATAAATTTTGGATTCTATTAAAACATAATTACATAAATCATCAGAAGAAATTTTAGATTCTATTTTTCTTTTTCAAATAAATTTAAATTAAATAAATCATCGAAATAAATTTTGGATTCTATTTTTCTCTTTCAAATAAATTAAAACATAATTAAATAAATCATAAAAATAAATTTTGGATTCTATTTTTTTCGTTCAAATAAATTAAAACATAATTAAATAAATCATCAAAATAAATAAGTCTAACAAATAGGACTTGTGACAACTAACGAAACGTAATTCGGACCCGTAGGTAAAGAGTTAGAGCCGAATACGCCTTAAACTTACTTGAAAAGAGCCTTTCCGGGAGGTGAAAATTCATAACAGCCCCCGAACCACCATGTGGCTCTCACGGACAGCTTCCCCTTGACAAATAGGACTTGTGACAATTGACGGAATGTAATTCGGATTCGTAGGTTGGGAGTTAGAGCCGAATACGCCTTAAACTTAGTCAAAAAAGGGCGTTACAGGGGTGAAAATTCAAAACAGCCCCCGAACCACCTGTAGCTCTCACGGACAGCTTCCCCTTGACAAATAGGACTTGTGACAACTGACAGAATGTAATTCGAATCCGTAGGTTGAGAGTTAGAGCCGAATACACCTTAAACTTAGTCAGAAAAGGGCGTTCTAGGGGCAAAAATTCAAAACAACCTCCGAATCACCATATGGCTCTCACGAACAGCTTCCCCTTGACAAATAGGACTTGTGACAACTGACGGAATGTAATTCGGATCTGTAGGTTAGGAGTTAAAGCCGAATACGCCTTAAACTTAGTCGAAAAAAGGCGTTCCGGGGGAAAAAATTCAAAACAAACCCCGAACCACCATGTGGCTCTCACGGACAGCTTCTCCTTGACAAATAGGACTTGTGACAACTGACGGAATGTAATTCGGACCCGTAAGTTGAGAGTTAGAGCCAAATACGCCTTAAACTTAGTCAGAAACGGACTTGTGACAACTGTTTGTTAAGTTTATTTAATATTTTTCCCTAATCAATTTGTGAAGCGTCTTTGATATCTACATGCAGATTGGATTCTTTTGAGAAAAGCAAAAAATACTTATTAGTATATAAAAATTGGATTTAATGAAACAATGCCAAAGAAATGTTATCAGTTGAATTTTGAGATTTTATTAGCATAGTTCATAATTCATAATTCATATTATCTTGTCAATGTGTATTAACCTCTAGCTTTCTCATTAATTCTAAATCTTTGGTAGATATATAATTGAGGTATTGATTTTGTTGTGACTTGGATTTTCTGGTAATTTACTGACGGATTCTGTTTATTTGTATGCTTATGTGAAGTTGACAAAAGAATTGCATTTGGCCAATTGAGAAGATTTGCTTCGCGAGAATTACAGCTAGCTAAAGACAACTTTAATGAGAAAAATGTCCTTCGAAAGGGGGGTTTTGGAAAGGTTTATAAAGGGGTGCTTTCAAATAATACTAAAGCGGCTGTGAAACGATTAAATGATTATGAGAGTTCTGGTGGAGACGCAACATTCCAGCATGAAGTTGAGATGATAAGTGTAGCTGTTCACAAGAATCTATTACGTCTTATTGGGTTCTTCTCAACACCAACAGAACGCCTTTTGATTTATTCTAGTGAATTTTTGAAGTCTTTTGATTTTATATATAGATGGTGTATGGATGTCACTGGTAGCTCATATGTTTAAATAGGTTTGTATGAAATTATTATTTTAAGTTGGAATATACTTTGTTTGCAATGTTGACATTAAAAGTTATAATTTTGTTTGGATGATTGTAAGTGAAATAGATGCAGATTGTGGAATGGGTGATGATATATATATGTATTGTTTTGTTTATATACATGTTACAGGTTGCATGGAATATATATAAGTTGTGGACAAATTAATTTGAAAAAACAAAAAAACAAAAAAAAAATTATGTTTTTGGCTACTGAACAATTGGTAGCCAAAAATGGAATAAATATTTTTAGCGACTAAATAGTTAGTAGCTAAAAATAGAATTAAATGGAAATAAATCTTTTGGCGACTAAATATGTAGTAGCCATAAACAAAAAACTTTACGCGACTAATGATTTAGTAGCCAAAAAAAAAAAAAAAACAAAAGAAAGAAAATTAATTGGCGACTAAAACTTTAGTAACTAAACAGAAACTAGACTTTAGGCTACTAAACCATTTAGTAGCTAAAATAAAAAAGATGAATAAAAAAAGAAAATTAGCGACTAAAAGTTTGGTCGCCCGAAATGATTAAGTTTTTGGCGACAAAAAATTTTAATCGCAAAAAATGTCATGTTAAATTTATTATGAACTTTTGGCGACCAAAAAGTTAGTCGCCGATTGAATATTTTCAGTGACTAACTTAGTCACCAATTGAAAACTTTTGGCGACTAAAAAATTAGTCACCAATTGAGGACTTTCAGCGACTAAATAATTTTTTGTCACCAATACCTTTCCCCAACAATAATCTAGCAACAAAGTTGGCGACCAAAAAGTTTAGTCGACAAAATGTTTTGGCGACTAAAATATGACTTTTGGCGACTAAAAATTTAGTCGCCAAAAGTATAATTTGTTGTAGTGTTTATTATTATTTTTTTATATATTGTAAATTCTTATGTAAAATTCACTTTGCCCCCACACTTTATTTGGTCTCCATACATTTAATTAGAGGCTTGTTTTGATTTGGTTTTTAAAATATTTTAAAAAAATCAAAAATTTAAAAATAATTTGGTGAAAAAAATGAAAAGCACTTTCTATTTTTATATAGTTTTATCTTTTAGGAAGATAGAAATAATTTTTTAAAATTAAAACATATATTTTTCGATGTTTATTTTTGTCAAATTAATTATTATTATTTTTTAATTTTGAAAATAATTTCAGAAAATCAACCAAACATGGCCAAATTAGTCCCCGCACTTTATAAACTCAGTTTCAATTTAATTCTTCTATCCAAGTTTCTTTAAATTTTTTTACACATACACCTCAAGAGATTAATAAGTATTCTAAAATTATTAATTTTAACTTCAAACTTGAAAAGAAAGATTAAATTAAAAATAGACTTAAAGTTTAAATTGAAATAATAAGGATCAAAATAAAATTTAGGTCAAATTCTGCTGAAAAGTGTAATTTACGTTTTTAAATTCTGTAGTATGTTCGACCGGAGAATATATGAATTGGGCCAAAGCCCGTGTCAAAGCAGGAGAAATAGCTACAAGCCCACAACAAGGCCCATGTCAACAATTTTGGGCTGTCAATAACATGGTGCAAAGAAAGTATTTTAATGCTTAAAAATATTCAAACAAAAAATATAAAATATGCAAAAATTATATTGATATTTTAAATTTTAATCATTTTCTTTTTTAATGACATTTCATTAAGTAGTAAATAACGTCAAACCACCACATTTACTGAGTGTTTGGAATAATCTAAATAAGTATGTTTTTTTATTTTTTATGAAAAAATATATAAAAAGTGGATAGTTAATGTAACTTAAAAATGATAAAAAAAAATAATAATAAAAAAATAGACTAATATAGAGGATGCTGGATCCCACATCCAGTCATTACTTTTTCTTGTGGGGTCATATTGAAATGCATAGAAATATGCACAAAATATTTCGAAATATGTAAAATTTATATTGATATTTTTTTTTGTCATTTTTTTTCTTTAATGACATTTTATTGGGTAGTTATGAACATCATTCTTTTGAGTTTTCTAAATTTATTTTTTTAAAATTGAAATCTTTTATTTTTTGTATTTTTTTATTTTAACTAATTTTTAAAAATATTTTAAGTAATTTTTTTAATTTTTAGATACACCTAACATAAATACATTTAAAAAGTATAATATTTGTAAAAAAAATTAAAAAAATTTCGCTAAATACCAAAATTATAAAATATATATATATATATATAAATTCAGTATATTTTTCCTATTTTTGTTTATTTATTGATTTTTTAAAATATTTTTTTACAAATATATATTTTTTAAATACATCTATATAAGGTACATTTAAAAAAATAAAAAAAAAATTACTTAAAATTTTAAAAATATTCACTAAAATAAAAAATACAAAAAATAAAAAAATCAATTTTTAAAAAATTAAATCCAAAAAATTGAAACCAAACACAATCGTCTTGTTTGATTCTGATTTTCAGAAAACAGTTTTCAGAAAATTCTACTTTTTTATTTTCCTTATTTTAATATTTTCAATGAATTTATTTAATATTTTTTATGCAATTTTTTTAATTTTTAGACATACCTAACATAAATACACTTAAAAAATATAATATTTATGGAAAGAAATCTTTAAAAAATACACTAAATATGAAAAAATACAAAAAAAATGAAAATTCAGTATATTTTTCATATTTTTGTATATTTATTAATTTTTTAAAATATTTTTTTACAAATATTTTACTATTTAAATATATCTAAGTAAGGTGCATTTAAAAATATAAAAAAATTGTTAAAAATTTTAAAAATATTTACTAAAAACAAAAATATATAAAAAATAAATAATTTAAATTTTAAAAAAACTAAATTTAAAAAACTAAAATCAAACATACTGAATTTTTTTTTTTTTTTTTTTTACACGACATTTAAACTATCCATTTACTTCATTTGTGTCCCCACACCAAGTGACCCTACTCCATTACTTTTTGGTGTGGAGTCCACTGCCATTATGATTATAGATTGAGTGAAATTATATGTATCAATTAATATATTAAATAGTGTATTAATAAATGATATGTCATAATTTTTGAGGTTTTAAATCTTGTAATTTGTATAATGAGTGTGATTTATAATTTTGAAATGACAATGTCATAGCATATATTGGTACAAAAATATTAGAGATATCAAAATTCTATTCAAATTTTTATCTAATGTCTCATATGGGTGTGAAACCTATATTGATAAAAATTTTGATAGAACTTTTAAAACCTCTAGTATTACTCATTTTGATATTCTAATTAATATACTAAATCTCTAGTATTACTCATATTGATATAGTAATTAATATATTAAATCTCGAATATTACTGATATTGATATACTAATTAATACATTACCCTTCTTTGAGATTAGGAAGTAAAATATGATGCTTTTGAGTCCGTGTGGAGCCAAGACTGTGGGTTGGCTGATGTGTTATTATTTTATTATTATTTTTTTCAGGCATAGTTTAAAATTTATCGCTACAAATGTATTTTTTTTTCATCTTTTATTCTCTTTCATTCTTAAAATAAAATAAAAAATAAAAAAAATAGTGTGAGGCTAACTACCATTATAAATAAAATAAAAAAATGTGTAAAATAGTATTTTAAAATGTGTGAAAAATATATTTAGAATTACTTTGAAACTCAAATTTTTTCAACATTTTTCTTTACTTATTGACAACCATGGCCAATGAAAAATGACCAATGTTATACTTCAACCAAGGTGTAGCTAAATCCTTTTAAATAAAATTTAATTTGAGCAATATTAAATGGTTAAAGTTGCTTAAGAAATTCATTTTAATGCAAACAAGAACTATAAAATTGCTTAACCTAAAGCAAAAATTAATCATAGTATGTACTATTTCCTCTCACAAACACGTGAAAATACGAATCAAAATAGCATTAATTTACTATTTTTTTAAAAATATCAATTCTTAATTTTGTTTATATTGATATCAACTATTACATATTAATTGTTGAATTATTGATTAATTTTTTTTAAAAAAAAATCAACGAAGATACAATCCTATCAAGTGAATGGGAATAAAATTATTTAACAATAATAATTTAGGAGTCATAAGCATTTTTTATTACAAAAGATTCAAAAAAAATTAATAGATACTTTCCAAATATCATGTATCTTACTCTCCACTAATAAGAAATTGTGACGTATACTAATTAGTTTATTTTGTATTTTTTAATTATTTAACAAATATAAATTAATATATATCATTTATAAAATAATATCACATTATATTTCAAAATTATTAAATAATTACCTCGAAATAGAAAAATTATAGTATGATTTTGGGGCAAATTCATGTGATGTTACAATTTGTATTTTATTAATGTAACACTTACCATTTTTATGTTAAATTTTAGAAAAATGTTTGAGATCTTAAAAAATCTTTCACAATTCAACTTACAATAATGTGGTATGATAAATATCAATTCTTGATTAGTTATGCACTCAATGATGAGATCCATCTTCCTTACCACATTATTATAGATAAATTTATGGGTCTAAAATATGAACCTTATAAATTTTAAAAAATTAAAGGACTCATATCACTAATGTAGAATAATATTAAAAGACTATCAAATAATCCTCAAAAGACAGAGTAATGTTATAAATTCACCTTTTACAATTCAAAAATTAATTTCAATCACATTTTACATAAATCCTATATAAATCTCACAATACTCAAATTAATTTTCATTACATAATTACTCACTAAAAAAATGTAAAAAATATTTTGGAGTTCTAATTTTTAAGTTTTAAAACCAACTTTAATAAGCTAACAGTGAACTACATTCACTATAATATGATATTTTAGTCTTGTTTTTTTTTTTCTTTATCATATCATTAGTGCGTTATTAAAATATCAAAATTAATACAATAAATCATTACTGAAAAATTAATTTTTTGAGTGAAGTAATGAGTAATACAACTAAGGCTTCGTTTGGGAAGCCATGGTTTGGGCTTTTTTGGCTATTTTAGCCACAAAAAACAAAATAGGCTATTTTAGCCATAACAAACAAAACATCACATCCAACCCATAATCATTACATTCTTCTCTCACAAAAAAACTCAAAAAAGTCAAAAAGTCAAAAAGCCCTTCCCAAACCAAGCTTTTAAGCCCAGGCTAAAATAGTCAAAAAAATCAAAAAGCCAAAAAACCAACTCACTTCCCAAACGGAGGCTAAGGGGCATCATGAAGCAGCTGTCTCTTTCAAACATCATTTTCAACGTTGATTCTGACCTTTAGGTTAAGTTTGGCATCTTCCAAAAAATTCAAAAAGTCAAAAAGTCACTATCCTATTTAAGTCACATCATCTCATTTAAGTCACATCACCTCTCTAACACATCACTTCAAACCCAACCAAAATCCAACCCATATTTCATAAAAAGTCAAAAAGTACACTTATTTAGTCTTCTCAAACTTGGCCTTAATAGCCTGTCCCGCGTGAGGAAAATCTCACTTTATAATAATAAAAGAAAATATTTAAAAGGGTAAATTGTAAACACATTTTCTAAAGATTAAAGCCTTATTTGGCTTAATCTATTGTAGTCTATCTTTTTATCTTTTTTAAGTTATATTAATCAATATGTTCTTTCTATTTTTTTATATATCTTTTTATAAAAATTTAAAAAGTATACTTATTTAAGACATTCCAAACCACTCATTAAGGTTAGGGGTGCAACTCGGGCGGGCTCAACCCGAGCAACCCGAGCCCAGCCCGAGTTTTTTTAGGGCTTGGGCAACTATATCTTGCAATCTGGACGGGCTTGGGCAAAATTTTGATGCCCGAATTGCAATTCGGGCCGGGCTTGGGCAGAACCAATGGCCAACCCGAGCAACCCGAACCCGAATTGAATTTAATATATTATATAAATTATATAATATATAATATATATATAATTTAATAAATTATATAATATATATAAATTAAGTAAAAGAGTTAGTCTTAATTTTTATTTTTTATTTATTTTTTGTTAGTCTTCTACCATTAGATTAGCATCTTTTATGTCTATCCTTAGATCTATCTACAGGTTTCTGGACTCGGGCAATTCGGGTAATTTAGGCAATTCGGGCTAACCCGAGCTCAAAATACAAAGCTCGGGCCGGGCTTGGGCAGCAATGCTCGGGTTCATGGTCGGGCTTGGGTGGGCTTGGGCACTGCCAAATACAATTCGGGTCGGGCTTGGGTAGACCCCCAACCCGACCGAACCCGCCCGAGTTGCACCCCTAATTAAGGTTAGCTTAGAAAGTGCATTGACTTTTTAACTTTTTAATTTTTTTGATTATTTTAGTCTGGATTTAAAAAAATCTCGTTTGGGAATGACTTTTTGGATTTTTTAGATTTTTTGTGAGAGAAAAATGTAATAATTATGAGTTGAATATAATGTTTTATCTTATTTGGTTAAAATAGTCTATTTTGTTTTATATGGCTATTTTAGCCCCAACCCATCTTCCCAAACAAATTATAAAGTATGTTTATAGTTTTAAAAATTATATTATGTCCCTAAAAGTTTTTAATTTCATAACAAATAGATCCTTTTATTAATAAATCATTAAATTAATTAATAATTTTTAATAATATTAAAATTTTATTTCAATTAATAATTCAAATAATTTTATTATTGTATAGTGAACAGTTAAAAATTTCACTTTTTTAATTAATTCTGTTAAATAAAAAATTCTGACAGAGAAGTATTTGTAATTTTTCAAACCACAGGGAATAATTCGTATTTTAAGTAAACTTCGAGGAGTGTATTTTTAATTTACCTTATTTAAAACCTATAAAATACTTTATAATTGTATTTACAATAATATAATATTATATGTGTCAATTTTTAATTTGTAATATATCTAATGATATAGGACGCCACTCTTTTACCACATTATCATAAGCCTTCGTTTGGGAAACCCAAACTTGGGCTTTTTTTGGCTATTTTAACCACAAAAAATAAAATAAGTATTTTAACTTAATAAGACAAAATATCGTATCTAACACATAATCATTACATTCTTTCTCTCACAAAAAAATTAAAAAATTCAAAAGTCTTTCCCAAACCAGACTTTTTAGCCTCTAGGCTAAAATAGTAAAAAAATATCAAAAAGTCAACTCACTTTTCAAACGAAGGCTAAGTGGCTTTGTGGGTATGAAAGTATGATTCTCTAACATTATTCAATAATAAATTCAACAAAATATGGTCCCGAGGAGAATTTATTAGTTGGTCTTGGGATACCGCCACGTGATACTCCACATATATTCTTATTAGTGAAGAGAGTAGTGCCTACAATTTTATATTAAATGATTAAAAAATATAAAAAAACATGAAATTTTATGATTAGTCAAAAATATAACCACCTAGTACCCCTGATCCAATCAATAATTTTTCGGCCCCATATGGTGATGCTCAAATGGTTTGATTTCCAAGTTTCAGATCACCGGTTTCCTTTTAATAATTTTACTAGTTTATTTTATAAATTTTATTTATGTGTATTATTTATAAAAATAATAATTATAATTATATTTATTTTATTTATTTATTTTTTTTAAAAAATAAATCATCTCTTTTAAAAATATATTTATGGTGTATTTTTCGAAAAGAAACCTGTCAAAATGAAAATGTTACAATTAATTAAAGGGTAAACTATCAATATATTTTAGAATAATGCTATATGTACCAATTAATATATTAACTAGTGTACCAATTGATAATGTAGCATAATTTAATAGGTTTTTGAGATTTGTAATTAATTAATGAGTAAAGTCAATAATAATGTCATAACTAGTGTTGGTACACTAGTCAGTACACTAATTGGTGCATGTAGCACCACCGTATGTTTGAATAATTAGACTTTATTCTCATCAGATTCTATTAAAAATAAGTCCGAGTAAACTTGTAACTAAAAATAATTTTTTGTAACGATTTTTTTATATATGTCACTAAAAATTGACAATTAATGTCTTTTTTTGTCACGGTTTTTATAAATTGTACCTAAAACTTATAATTAGTGACTTTTTCTGTTATTAATTTTTCAAACTATTACTAAAAGTTGAAAATTAGTGACTTTTTTGTGACTATTTTTTTAAACTGTCTCTAAAACTTATAATTAGTGGCATTTTTTGTGACAATTTTTAAATTGTCACTGAAAATTAACAATAAAGTCTCGTTTGAAAACAAATTATTTTAGTAATTTTTTGTCTTTTCACGAAAATATATGTAAAAAAATAGAGAAATTGATGTGGCAACTTATAGTGACTTTTTGACTTTTTGGCTAAAACATATAATTGCCAAATGAGGCCTTTATTTTGGTGCTTGGCTTTTCAATTCTGACACATTTGACCCTAAATTTTGAATCTTATTCCAAATAAAAACAATTGTAAATGCCATTGCTCAATTCCAAAGGCAAAGTCGTCAATTTGATAAAATATAAACTAATTTTACAACAATAAATGTCAAAAAATATTTTTAAATTTTTAAAAATTATTTCTACCCACTAAAGATAAAATTATGTAAAATTGATAATTTTTTATACATTTCTTTATTTATTTATTTCACTAAATTAATTTTTATTATGTGTTTGAATGATGATCATGTAATAGGTAGTTGTTTTTATTTTTATTAAATTAGTTTTTATTTTTTCAAAAGTCAAATATGTCGACAATTTTAATGTCATTATTAAACCAATCAATTAAATTAAAAAATCCAAAACTAAAAACATTTCATAAATTAAATATATCGATTACACATTAAAAGTCTAACAACCACCCATTGCATGATTGTCATCCAAACACATAATAAAAATTAATTTGGTAAAAATAAATAAATAAATGTCTAAAAGATTTATCAATTTTACATAATTTTATCTTTGGTATGTATAAATTATTTTTAAAAATTCAAAAAAAAATTTTGATATTTATTTTTGTCAAATTAGTTTATATTTTATCAAATTGACGACTTTGCCCTTGAAATTGAGTAATGGTATCTTTAGTTGTCTTTATTTGGAACAAGATTTATAATTTAAGGTCAAATGAGTCTCAATTGAAAAGTCAGAAATCAAAGTGAAACAAATCCCAAATTATAAAGACTGTTAGCGTAATTCGCCCTTAAACAAAATATATGGATTAACTAAAAATTAATTTTATTGAAATGGTCGATTTGGTTTTTGTGAAAGCAACATGAAATTTGTTTAAAATATTTGTGTAAGCACCAAGAATTTTTTTAAAAAAAAGTATTAGATCTATTGGCAATAGGTGTTGAGAGAGTAATTTTTGGGAAAAATTGGGCCGAGCTGCGAGTTGGGCTTTAAGGCCCAAAAACGCGAAGGACTAAGTAAAAAAGGCCATAATGGTTACTCCGGCCCAGGAGAGCAAGGTTACTCCGGCCTAGGAGAGACAGAGTTACTCCGGCCCAAGGAGGTGGAATTACTTCGGCTTACGAAGTAATAGAGTTACTTCGGTTAGAGGATTGTAAAGTACTTCGGTTTGGGGAGCAACTTGAAGTTAGACCGGTCTTGAAGTTAGACCGGCCTTAGAGGTATACCGGTTTGAGAGTTATGCCGGTCGAGTCGGTGGTTCGGTCCGAACATACCACGGTTCATGTATGAGAGAACCGAGATATGATAGCATGAAGAAGAACCGAACAACTGTTAGTACGGCCTACTTTGTGGCTCGGCATAGCCATTTTTACTTCGGTCAAATGGAAGTTCGGCCATAAAGAGAACCATCCCACTTGGTTTAAGCAGTGGGGGAGGGTGTGAAAGGATAAGCATTATCCTTAAGAGTATGAATCCTAGGAGGACTCTGCATGGAGAAATACAAGTCCTACTAGGATTGTGCCATATGAAACTTATAAAAGCTCACAAGCATCACCTTGGAGGAGGTAATTGAACACAATACTTTTTGAGAGCATAAATCTTTGTCTATTTGTCAAGCTTACTGACTTAGGCATCGGAGAGGTTTCCGGCACACACCTGCCGGCTAGCTCACGTTTGTGTTTTCAGGTGGCAAAGCGACGTCGTACGGAGGAGCGTGGACTTGGTCAACAGGATTTTACGAGGAGAATTATTTCCTCCCCGTACAATTGGCGCCGTCTGTGGGAAGAACAGACAAGAACAAAAACCTCTTGACTAAGCTTCTCCTTTTTTCATTCAATGGCACACATTGAAGACTTGCCGCAGTCCGCCGTCGACGGACTAACTCCAGAGGGGGGCGCAAGGCGTGAAGGACTACCCTCTGTCCCTCCCATGGCGGATCTGGAGCCCCAACAACATAACTCCAGGAGGAGTGGCAGGGGAAGGCGGAATAGCAGCCCTCGTCACTCTCAGAGTCCTGACAGGCAAAGGAGGAGGATTGATCCTCAAGCCTTGGAAGATCGCGTGAAGGAACAAGATGAACTAATTCGAAAGATGGCGGCGGACATGGAGGCTTTGAAACGCCAGATGAAGACTAAGGATGTGGCGACAGGAGAGGGGCGCAAGCACAAGACACCCCCTCGCCACTCAGAGAATCGTAATAGGAATACTACACCCTCCCAAGGAGAGAGCAGAAGCCTCAGGACAGGCGACACTCACTCCTTATCCTCAAGGACTCGTCACTCTAGGTCTGAGAGGACGAGATCCGAAAGATCGTACACTGAAGGAAGCACGTATTGGCCTTCACATTCACACCGAACCAGATCTAGACAAACAGAGCTGCCCAGGTCATCCGACTTACGAACCGTGCTAGAAGAAAAAGCACGATGCAAGGAGAATGCCAGGGCAAGAGATCCACACTGAGTTTCGGCCTTACAACGGTTGGCTCCTCGGACGCATGGAAGCGTCGAGGTTGGAATGCCAATACCGCGACCGGCCTACGAACCAGCGGACAAGGCATTGGCAAGACTACAGACTTCGCCGTTTGTCCCAGCGATCGAAAACGCACCCCTACCATCAGGCTTCCTTCAGCCGAAATTCAATACATATGAAGGGAAGACGGACCCGTATTCACACCTGAGCCACTTTCGCCAAGTCATGGCTGTGTACAGGCGAAACGAGGCCTTAATGTGCATACTCTTCCCGTCAAGTCTTGGCGACCTAGGCTTGACTTGGTTCGAAAAGCTCCCAGAGGGCAGCATAGCCTCCTGGGCCCAACTGGCAGAAGCGTTCGTAATGAGGTTTCGGACGAATACTAAAACACCGGTGGAGATAGATCAGTTGCTCTCCATTGACATGGGTGAAAAAGAGACCCTCAGATCTTACAACAGTCGCTACTGGGAAACATTCAACCAGATTGGAGACTGCCCCACCAATCTAGCCATTGCGCAGTATAAAAGAGGCCTACTAGTAGGGAACCGACTAAGGGATTCAATTACCATGACGCCACCCCTCACCATAGAGGCCCTGATGGAGAGAGTGCATCAGCACATCAGGGTAGAAGAGGATGGCGCACGTGCAAAAGCGAAAACTAGTGCGACCATAGTACCAGAAAAGAAGACCTCAGCAAAGGTCAATACAATAGATCGACAGAATAAAAGCGGGCGTGGCAGACGAGATAACGGAGAAGACCCAGACAAAAGATGGTTGAGAATCCGCACTGCCATAACAACGGTGTTCAAAAAACCGATATATCGGATTCTGAGCGAAATAAAAGACGAGCCATTCGTCAAGTGGCCAGCCAAGCTAGGGGAAGCTCAGAAGAATTACGACGACAGATCTCGGTGCACCTTCCACAAAGAAAAAGGGCACCGAACTGAGAATTGCACGCCACTAAGACAGCACTTGGAAGAATTGGTGGCAGCAGGCCACTTGGACAAATACATTGAAGGAGGAGCGCAACCGGCCCCCCAAGAGCATAATGACCATCCCAACAGAATGCCAAACGATGCACCACCTCAAGGCATTATCAATGTAATTCATGGAGTTTTTGAGCCTGAGCGCGTATGCGAGCTCAGAGGTTCAATCAAGAAGGCAGAGCACTTTAGGGAAGTATTAAGTGCCCAACCTGCCATCAAGAGGGGGAGGACAGAGGCAACAAACGTCATGTCCTTTTCGGATAAGGACTTGGAACGAATTTACTGCCCCCATAATGATGCCCTGGTTGTCACTCTCCGAGTCAAGGATTTTGACGTCAAGCGGATTCTGATTGACCAGGGTAGTTCATGTGAGATCATGTATTACGACACATTCAAGCAACTGAAACTGCAAGACAAAGATTTGGCACCTGCAGTTTCTCCCCTGATTGGATTCAACTCCATGCCAGAGTGGCCTGTCGGCAAAATAATCCTTCCAGTCAGAGCAGGAAGTGTAACAAAACAGGTGGAGTTCTGGGTATTGAAAGTCCCCTCCACCTACAACATCATCCTGGGCAGAACATGGCTGCATGCCATGCGTTCGGTAGCGTCATCATACCATCAGGTAATGCGGTTCCCCAATGACGCCGGTATAATTGAAGAAGTCTATGGCGATCAGATCATGTCAAAACAGTGCTTCGCCACAACGAATGGAAGCCGAGCTGCCAAAGGATACGTTCATTCGGTGGAAGAGCCAGAAAGTAATGAACTATTCGCGGACGTCGGCAAAGAGGCTGATCAAAAAGCGGTGGAAGACTTGGTGGAGGTAAAAATAGATGAGAAGAACCCGGATAAGTTCTTCTTGCTTGGCTCATCGTTGTCCAGCGCTGAGAGATTAGAGGTCTTGGAATTCTTGACCTCTAATATCGAAGTGTTTGTCTGGACACCTTACGACATGCCAGGCATTGATCCAAACTTCATCAGTCACCAACTCAATGTCCACCCATCCGCCAGACCAGTCATTCAACGCACACGCAGATCGGCACTCCACCACGCCGAAATAGTGGCAGAAGAGGTAGGCAACCTGCTGGAGGCAGGAGCAATAAGGGAAGTGCACTACCCAAGGTGGATCTCCAACACAGTCGTAGTGCCGAAAAAGAATGGTAAATGGCGTGTCTGCGTCGACTACAAAACAGTCAACAAGGCGTGCCCAAAAGATAGCTTTCCTCTACCAAGGATAGACCAACTGGTGGACCTGACGGCAGGGCATAACCGACTTAGCTTTCTGGATGCATACAGAGGCTACCACCAGATCGCCATGCATGAACCAGACCAAGAAGTCATATCCTTCACAACACCAAGGGGGTTATATTGCTACAAGGTCATGCCCTTTGGCCTAAAGAACGCAGGGGCGACATTCCAAAGGATGGTCACCAAGATGTTTGCACCATTGTTAGGCAGAACAATGGAGGCTTACATCGACGACATGGTGGTCAAAAGCAAGGATGAGAATGACCATCTTAAAGATCTAGGCGAGATGTTCCAGATCCTGAAGAAACACAAGCTGCGCCTCAACGCGTCCAAATGTGCATTTGGAGTTGGATCTGGCAAATTCTTGGGCTTCCTGGTGACCAACCGAGGTATAGAAGCAGACCCCTCTCAGATCAAAGCAATCCAGGAGCTGGAGAGACCAAACTCAGTCAAAGAAGTGCAGCATCTCACTGGAATGGCGGCCGCACTCAACCGGTTCATAAGCAGGTCATCAGACAGGCTGCGACCATTCTTCCAAGCTTTAAAGGCCAAGTTTGAGTGGGATGAAGAATGCGACCGAGCTCTGGAAAGCTTGAAGGAATACATGTCTTCCCCACCACTACTTGTTACTCCAGTACCTGGTGAAGAACTCTTTTTGTACCTGGCAGTTTCTCAGCACGCAGTTAGCGCAGTGTTGGTTCGCGCAGAAGGAATACAACACCTGCCCATCTTCTATGTCAGCAAGACATTGTTGGGAGCCGAAACAAGGTACTTGCCCTTGGAGAAACTAGCATTAGCATTAATGATGGCATCCAGAAAATTGGCACACTACTTTCACGTCCACACCATAGTCGTCCTCACAGCCTTTCCACTAAAAGCTCTGTTTGAAAGGGCGAACTTTAGTGGGCGAATCTTAAAGTGGGCAGTGGAGTTGGGACAATTCGACATTAAGTTCCAACCCAAGACCGCAATAAAAAGCCCAATCTTTGGCAGACTTCGTCGCAGAGTTTACTCCTGGAAGTCATCATATCTGCCCAGTCGACCTAACTGACACAACCGAACTAGGGACGGAAGTTGACGCCGGAATAGCGCAACCCCTAGTGGAAGGTAGTCCATCAACCGAACCAGGGAAGGAAGTTGACGTCGGAATAGCGCAACCCCTAGTGGAAGGTAGTCCATCAAGCACAAAGGCAGACCATACTAAGGACAACAAGGAAGAGCCAAACAAAGGCTCACCAGCAGTTCAAACAGAGGACGAAGGGCAGACAGCCAACCTGGACTTTGAAGAAAACACCATTCTTGACCTCACGACATCGTCTGATCCCTCCACTTGCTGGAAACTATTCGTTGGAGAGATGTGGAAGCTCTTTGTGGATGGAGCATCCAACCGACATAGTGCAGGGCTTGGCATAGTCCTCATCTCTCCAGATGGCCTGGTTATAGAGCAAGCAATCAACCTTGGCTTCCCAGCATCCAACAATGAAGCGGAGTATGAGGCGCTTCTCGCAGGACTCAAGTCAGCACACTTCATGAAAGCAAACGAAATAATGGTATACAGTGACTCTCTGCTGGTGGTAAACCAAATCTCTGGCGAATACGAAGCAAAGGACGACAGAATGGCCAAGTACCAAGAGTTAGTCAGAACGGAAATCAAGAAGTTTGATGTGGTAAGGATAGAACAAATTGGCAGGGAGGAAAACAGCCGAGCGGACGAGCTAGCAGGCCTTGCCTCAATGGCAGATACATCAATCCCTCATCCATTACTCATCGACTTCTTACCAAGACCAAGCATAGAAGACCCCGAAGCAGAAGAAGTATGTTGCACAGAATTAGGCCCTTCTTGGATGGATCCCATTATCCTATTCCTAAAAGACGGCATCCTACCAGAAGAGAAAAAAGAAGCCAACAGAATAAGGGCAAAGTCGCAGCGGTTTTGGCTATCTCCATCTTTGGCACTATACAAGAAGTCATTCTTTGGACCTTACCTCAAGTGCGTTCATCCCAGCAAAGTAGAAGCATTCCTGTTCGAAATACACGAAGGGGTATGTGGAAGTCATCAAGGGGGAAGGTCGCTCGCTTACAGGGCTATTTCGCAAGGATATTGGTGGCCATATATGCAAGCAGAAGCATTGGCGTCAATCAAAGAAAAAGATGTGAAGAAGTTTGTTTGGCAGAATATTATTACTCGGTTTGGCATACCAAAAGCACTGATCTCAGACAATGGAACTCAGTTTGACGGCAGAATCTTCAGAAGCTTTTGTGAAGAATACAAGATAGAGTTCTACAATTCCACACCGGCATATCCTCAAGCGAATGGACAAGCTGAAGCGTCGAATAAAGTCGTCTTGGATGGACTAAAGAAAAGGCTCGAGAAAGCAAAAGGCAAGTGGGCGGATGAACTTCCTCACGTCTTATGGGCTTACCACACCACTCCTCGGCGATCAACTGGAGAAACACCATTCTCCTTAGCCTATGGAATGGAGGCAGTGATCCCACTAGAAGTTGGCCTCCCCACAATACGAAGCGAAAATTTTGATCCAGACTTAAATAGAGAAGCCATAGCCCTAGAACTCAACCTTGCAGAAGAAAGAAGAGAAAGAGCATTAGTCCACATCGCCTCATACCAACGAGAGTTAATCAGAAAATACAGCAAAAAAGTTCATCCAAGACAATTCAAAATTGGCGATTGGGTACTGCGCAAAGTAATGGGAAACACCTTGGTCCCAGGAGACGGCAAGTTAGGCCCAAATTGGGAAGGTCCTTATAAGGTGGTTGGGTTAGCCGGCAAAGGGGCATACCACCTAGAAGACAAGGATGGCAAGGCAATCCCTAGGCCATGGAATACGGCCAATCTCAAGATATTTTACTTTTAGCTTTTCTTTTTCAAACATTATGTAATTTTCTCTTCCTTCAATAAAATGAGAAATTCTTTTTAGCACAAATTACTCTTTGTAAAAGTTAGCTTTCAAGACTTAAGTATATTGTAAGCATTCTATTCTAAGTTAGCCGTAAAAACTAACTCAGAGGTTGGCTGGATTAAACCAACACCCTTCCTAAGCCCAGGATAAGGATCCAGGCTGCAGGACATTTGGTCGGAATAACCAAATACTATAAGTTAGCTGGAAAAACTAACTTCAATGGTTGGCTAGGAATAAACCAACTCTTGTCACTCTACAGCCGAAGTAAGGGTAAGGCTAAAGAGTGGTTGGCTGGAATAAACCAACTCTTTGTACTCCTTAGCCGAAGTAAGTGCATGACTCAGGAGTGGTTGGCTGGAATAAACCAACTCTTGTTACTCTTCAGCCGAAGTAAGTGTATGGCTGAAGAGTGGTTGGCTGGAATAAACCAACTCTTGGTACTCTTCAGCCGAAATAAGTGTATGGCTGAAGAGTGATTGGCTGGAATAAACCAACACTTGGTACTCCTTAGCCGAAGTAAGTGCATGACTAAGGAGTGGTTGGCTGGAATAAACCAACTCTTGGTACTCTTCAGCCGAAGTAAGGGTATGGCTGAAGAATGGTTGGCTGGAACAAACCAACTCTTGTTACTCTTCAGCCGAAGTAAGTGTATGGCTGAAGAATGGTTGGCTGGAATAAACCAACTCTTGTTACTCTTCAGCCGAAGTAAGTGTAAGGCTGAAGAGTGGTTGGCTGGATTAAACCAACACTTAGTACTCCTCAGCCGAAGTAATCATGTCGGCTAAGGAGTGGTTGGCTGGTAAGTATAGTTTAACCAACCAAAACCGAAATAACAGTTGGAGTAATAGAAGACATTACAAAATACAGGCATACATACCACAACCGGAATAAAAGTTGGCGTAAAATTTTCATTCAAAGAAAAAGTCATTACAAACGAGTGTAGTTCGGTTACAAAGAAAAAGAATACAAAGTCAAGCGAAAAGATCTTCAATCTCGGCATCAAAGGCAGCATCAGTGTCAGCTGGAAGACCGGTCTCTGGCGGCAGGACTCCTTCAGTCACAATAGTGGTATCGACCGGAGCCACAGTTTCATTTGGCTGTTCAATAGTCAGATCTTCCACTCTGGACTCCGGCCGATCTATCTGATCCACGTTTTCAACCGGAGTATCCTCAGAAGCAGAATCTTCGTCAGTATCTGAACCTTCAAGGAATTGCTGCTGCATGGCATCCGCATACTCCGCAAGGGACTTCGGTATAAAGTACTCTGGAGGGTTGAAGACCTCGGTCTGTTGATCATGACCGAGCTTCTCCACAGCCGCCCTCCAGCCGCACTTGAAGAAAAGCTCCTTGGCGGCGTCGCATTGTTGGACATAGACATCTTCAGCCTCCTTGTAACCTCGCTTGTACCCCTCCTTTTCGGCCGCCTCCACGCCCTGTTTTAGTTCATTTATTTCGGCGTCTTTTCTCTTCTCGAGCTTCAACAACTCCCTCAGATACTTGTCCTTCATAACAATAGCGGCTTTTTGCTTCTCCGCTTCCGCCGAACTAACTAGATCGGCAAGACGGCCGTTCTCCGATTGTAGCTCGGCCATTCTCTTTTCGGCTTCTATTAGTTCGGCCGACTTTGCTTCGGCTTCCGCCATCGCCTGCCTTGTGGTTTTGCGGAGTTCTTGAACTTTCTTATATGTAATGTTGTTCTTTTGTAAGGCCTGGCAAAACAAATTTCTTTTCAGCCGAAATAAAAGTTGGGAAATATGTGCAGAAAAAACAGACAGAGCTACTTACCAAGATCATGGACTTAGAAGCAGACCGAATTGACTTCATTTCGGTGTTCAGCTGCTTCAAGTGGTGCTCCATGTCCTTAGGGAGGCACACACTTTTGGCCAGGTTAAAAGCCAGTTGGTGATCTTTTTCAGCCACGACCGAGTCAGTGGCCTTGATATCTCGGTCGTTGAAGGTCAGCGGCGGAGCCCACTTCGGAGATTCAGGTCGGTTAGTTTGCTCCGGTTGGGGGGAAGGTTGAGGACTTTGCGGGAGGGATTCAACCTCATCAACAAGTTGCTGTTCGGCCGGTGTAGTTCGGGCGCGTTTGGAGGGCCGAGATGAAGAAGGCTGCTGAGAAGGAAGGGCCACTACGGCAGGCTGCGCCTCGATGGATGGCTGTACTTCGCCTCTGGTTGTTGAAGTTAGAAGGGCCCTGACTCTGCTCTTCTTTGCCATTTCTTCCTCAGCTGTCAACGGAACAAGTCTTATCTCGGGCAAAGTTGGGTCCGGTTCCGGTGCTTCCTCAAGAAGAAAATCGGTTACCTTTGCTTTTCGGCGACCGCTATACCGGTAGGTCGGCTCAAAATTCAGAAGCTTAGCCCAACTCCTCTCTTGGCACCGTAGTGCGGCTCGCAAAATTGCAAGGTTGGGATAACTATATAGAGAACGGAGGTGGGCAAAATCTGCAAAAAAGAGAAGTGTTAGTTCGGTCAATGGACTGAAGAACCGAAATAAAATGCAAGGAAGAAGACCGAAGTTAAATTACCAGGCTCTCCCATTTTCCAATTTATAGGTCGGCCAGGAATTTGAGCTTGAAAATCCTCAAAGTTCCCAGAGACCCAAAAGAAATCATCATCATTAAGATCTTTGTCCGGAGTGTGTTTAATTATCTTCTCTCGGCGGCGGCGAATTCTAAGGTAATAGACCCACCCAGCATTCTTTGAGCCAATAGAGTATTGATGAAAGATCTCGGCCAGACCAAGATTTAGTCCGGTTTGGTGGTTTAATGCGGCTATTCCCATTATAATACGATATGTATTGGTAGACAGTTGGGTGGGGCACAACCTAGTCTGTCTAAGAAATTCGCAGATTAGCGGTTGGACAGGAAACCGTAGTCCGGTTTCTATTATGGATTGAAGGGTAAAAGGGACGAAGCCTTCATTGTCCCAGGGAGTAGCATCTTTCTTGGCCAACACCAGTTGGACATCATCAGGAATCCGGTAATCTTGCCTAAATTCGGCCATGCCACCAGGGGTTTCGACTAAATATCTATACTTACCCATTTGTTGTATAATTTATGAATAAATTATTTCGGTACAAAAATTAGGCTCAGTAGCTCGGTTGAGCACACGCAGGAATGCCTGGGCAACCTAAGTCTGCAAGGTAGAAAACAAAGGGGTTAAGCACAGATCGTTGGACCGCGCTACAAATTATAAGCAAGATATGCAAATCCTACTTCGGCTTAGTGGGCTGGTTCTACCTCGGTTTATCAAAAGGTTTGTTAGCTCGGTCTTGAGCAGACTAGACCGGTTTATCGTCTAGGGGCAGCTTTCTGAGTTCGGTCTAAAAAACTAAAGAAAGCTGGTCTAGCCCCAAGGCCTAAATCAGTTGTGGAATGAATAAAGTTACTTCGGTTAAGCTTCTAGGGGCGGCTTTCTGAGTTCGGTTTAGGAACCAAGAAGACCGGCTTGGCCCCAAAAGCTTAGTTCGGTTGACAACCGAAGTTCCTAGTTTCCTATATTCAAAATTTGGTGGTCTTATTTCGGCTAAAGTGAGTCAGGCTCTGGTAACCCATTGAAGCATTTAAGTTCTAGTTCGGTTCTTGTCTACAGAGATCTACCTGTGGGGGCAAACAGGATCCTAGTTCGGTTACTATGTGATTTTGGATCTAGGGCTGGTTTTCTACATAATAGTTCATACATACATGGAGTTCTACTGGTTTCTTCGTAAAAGTACAAAAGCAAAGCATACAAATGAAAGAAAATGTTTGCAAAAAACATACAAAACAAAGCTATGCAGATACGAAAGCAAAACAGAACAAGAAGGAAAGAGAATTTGCTTACCAGGTTAAAGAAGAAGGGACTGAAGTTGAAAATCTGTTGCAGTAAAAAGAAGAACTCGAGCAGCAAGAGAGCAGAGAGAGAGGATGAAGGAATAGTAAAAGTGAAGATACCCTAGCCTCAGGGATTACTTTTGTTAGAGAGCCCAAGATTTGGGCGGGAACTGTTTCAAGATCACAAAGCACGAAGACGGCGTGACAGCCGTCCTTAACCAATCAAAAAATGCCACGTGTCATAAGAATGGGAAGCGTTACAGACACTATGATTGAAGAGACGTTTTAGACCGGACAAAACAGGGGCCCGGAGTAAAATTAGCTCGGCTGAAAAATTCGAGGGTTTTTAGCTCGGCTGGAACAGCTTAAAACGACGTCAGCTCGGCTGATGGACTGGTAATCCCAATCATGCTGTGCAGATGGAATTAAGGGGCAATTGAGAGGGTAATTTTTGGGAAAAATTGGGCCGAGCTGCGAGTTGGGCTTTAAGGCCCAAAAACGCGAAGGACTAAGTAAAAAAGGCCATAATGGTTACTCCGGCCCAGGAGAGCAAGGTTACTCCGGCTTAGGAGAGACAGAGTTACTCCGGCCCAAGGAGGTGGAATTACTTCGGCTTACGAAGTAATAGAGTTACTTCGGTTAGAGGATTGTAAAGTACTTCGGTTTGGGGAGCAACTTGAAGTTAGACCGGTCTTGAAGTTAGACCGGCCTTAGAGGTATACCGGTTTGAGAGTTATGCCGGTCGAGTCGGTGGTTCGGTCCGAACATACCACGGTTCATGTATGAGAGAACCGAGATATGATAGCATGAAGAAGAACCGAACAACTGTTAGTACGGCCTACTTTGTGGCTCGGCATAGCCATTTTTACTTCGGTCAAATGGAAGTTCGGCCATAAAGAGAACCATCCCACTTGGTTTAAGCAGTGGGGGAGGGTGTGAAAGGATAAGCATTATCCTTAAGAGTATGAATCCTAGGAGGACTCTGCATGGAGAAATACAAGTCCTACTAGGATTGTGCCATATGAAACTTATAAAAGCTTTGGAGGAGGTAATTGAACACAATACTTTTTGAGAGCATAAATCTTTGTCTATTTGTCAAGCTTACTGACTTAGGCATCGGAGAGGTTTCCGGCACACACCCGCCGGCTAGCTCACGTTTGTGTTTTCAGGTGGCAAAGCGACGTCGTACGGAGGAGCGTGGACTTGGTCAACAGGATTTTACGAGGAGAATTATTTCCTCCCCGTACAGGTGTACTCCTTTGATTATTGCCAAAGAAATTTTTAATAAAGCACTAATATTTTATACATTCACCGTACACCTTACAAAAAATTAAGGTTTTAGAAATTAAAATTTATAGACAAATTTTTTTTTTAAGGACCAAATAATTTTGTTACGAAAAGTGTCATTATTATATTTTTAGCAACAAAAATTAGACATTAGTGATGAATTATTATCCTTTTAGGACCAAATTTTTTATCACAAAAAATAAATCATTTTGAAACCAAATTATCTTGTTCCTTAAAGTCTATTTATTAGTGACATTTGCAAAATTTTGTCACTAAAAGCCTTATTTTTGACTTTTCGGGATGACCTTTTAGTGACTATCCCCATGACAATGGAAATTGGTTCCTAAATATCTTTTATAACAAAATTTTCACTTTTAGAAATCAAAATATTTGTTCTCTAAATTTCTTGTATGCTGTAGTGACATTTGGTCAAATTTGACACTGCTGGAAATTGGACTTTTAGTGGCGTTTAAAAAACGCCGCTATATCTATCAAAAACGCTGCTAATTCCTTTTGTGGCGTTTAGTGCCAAACGTCGAAGATACGGCCGTCGCTGTAGCTTTGTGACGTTTTAAAAACGTCGTGATATTAGTATAGAAGGCGTTTTAACACTACAACAAAAAACATTTTTGGCGACGCTTTTTAGCAACCAAACTAAAATTAGTCGCCAATATTACATAATCGGCGACAATATAATTGTTTGTCGCCAAAAGTATACTATTGGCGACGAGTTAATATTTTTAGTCGCCAAAAGGTTTGGCGCCAACTTAATTTTTTGGGCGGGAGCGCCAAAAATATTTTCGCGGCCAAATGAACATATAGCGACGAAATTTTGGTCGCCGATTGTAAAGTTTTGGCGACGGAAATGAAATAGTCGCGGAAAAGATGCACGGTACTTATGGCAACAGAAGAATTTTTGTCCCCAATAAATTAGCAAACGAAGCTACATCGTTTTGCATTTTTCAAATTTTTTTTTTTTTAAGAGACTGGACTGACCCTTTTACTGAATAAACACACCCAAGCCTCATTTCATTGTATTTAGAGGAAAACGAGAAGAGAGGAAGAAGATAGAGGATTCAAAAGGGAATGGAAGGGAAGGGTAGGGTTTCAATCTCTCTCTCTGTGCACACTTCGACGGTACGGCGAAACTGATTCGGCAGCGGTGACAATCAACGGTACGCACTCATCTATTCTCTTCTCTTCTCATTCAACATCCAAATAGTAGACTTCAAGAGACCAAATAGCATACCCAAAGGATTTTCAAGCATGAGCTAGGTAGCGAATGGAGAGAACGGTAGAGGTGTTTGGCGTAGATGAGGCAGGGAGGGGCGTGGTCGTGGGTTTGTTAGGCGTGGCCGTAGGGTAAGGGTTGCCGGAGGGGGGGACTCTCTCTTTCTCTCTCCTCCCTTCTTCAGCTTCTTATTTTTTCTGTTGGCAAATTGTGCTTGTCTCTCTTTGCCCTATAAATTGCAATTTCTATGCCCTAATTGATTTTTTTTCTTGCCAAGTGCCTTTTTAGAATTTTTTTAGGGGTGTTGTTGTGATGTCTGGTTTCTCTCATTAGAGTTCAAATCCCATTTTTCTTGTCTGTCAAATGTTCGATAAAATGCATCAATGATGGCCTACTGTGATTTTGTTTATTAGATCCATTTTTTTTTTACTTTTGGATCTTTGAGAATATAATTTAGGAGAATTTTGGACTCAAATACAATTTAGGAGAATATAATTTAGTTTTCTTGGTGGGTTGTTTTTTGTGTTTATCTACAAATTGAAGTTGTGGAAGTATGTATATATAGTAAATTTAGGATCTTTGATTAATCATTTTTTAGTATTTGTCACACCATGTATTTCAGTTATTGTGTTTTCAGTGAGAGTCTGTAATTGTACATGAATTATTTGAAAGACTACAATTATTTGATTTTCAGGAACACTCAGTCGCTGCTTTCACCCGTGTTCTTGATGAGGCCAGTGTCAGAGACAAAGTCTATCTTCATCCTGATAAGGTACGTACACATATATATAAATAATAGTTTTCTTGTTAGAAGAAGATTCTTATAAATTGATTTATGTGGGACTAGTGATTTGTGCTTGTGTTAGAATATAACTAACAATTTTGTTGATGAAATTTGTGTGTGTTTATTAGTCACAAAAGTTTTGTGTATCTCATTATGGCTAATATGTATATTTTGCGTTGCCAAAAATCACATGTTATTTTTGTTTTATTATTTTCTTGTTGGTCTTTGGTTGTGTACACTACATGGAGAATGAGTTTACTCTGTATTGTGGAGATGAAGGTTTAAGTTTTATGTTTCCCTCTGTATGGTTAATGTCTAATTTTAGAGTTAAAAAGAGTCCAAAATACATTCGTTAGTTGCACTATGAGAACTAAGCAACTGTTTCTCTACAGAGAACAGTTCCAAAACCTCTGATTTTGCAGCAAGGGATTGAGGATAAAATATATGGACACAGTCACCATCAAAATCAGCACTAAGTGGCCCACATATAAGAGGGTTGATCTTGACTGTATGGTCATCGTGAACATAAACCGACAAAGCTTGCAGGGAATGTTTATGCATTGTCGGAGGTCTATTGATGAAAACAATATCCCCATCCATTATCCGTCGATGTACCACTTGACCAGGTCTTAAAAAAGTATGCCCCTTCGAACCTTCCCTCAGCGAGTAGGTTGACAAACCATCCCTATAGGTTCAACACAACTTTTCATCAACCAGCTTCTGCAGATACTGCATGTTACATTGAGTAACTCTCTCCTCAAATGTTATCCGTTGAGCAATTTCAAAAGGCAGTCCAATCTCATTGACTCATTTATATGCATCACCTGTAATAACACTCCGTGAGGAGAATCCACAACCCTTTCTGATAAATAGGATTTTCATCTTCTCAAGCCATGCTTTAGTAGTAGAATCGCTTTGCTCTTTGTTAATCCCAAATCGTGTATCCATGTCACGAGATGCCTTGTAGAAGAAATATGCACGGAAAGACAAAAAAACCACAGTTGTTCATGAACATTTGCACAATTTAATTGCCAAAGGTTTGACTAGATTATCAATCATATTCTCAATAAAGAACAAATGTCACCCAAGTAAATAGTAAACCAGCATCAACTACACAAAACACCATCTTCTAAAACGGATCATCATTCTCAGATAATTCAAATAAGCAATGCAATGGACATGATTGATGAGATCTATTAAAATAAGCAATGCAATGTACATAAAATGGATCGTCATTCTCAGATAATTCTGTATAATTTTTAATTAGTTTTTCTCTCAAATCCTCAAAGCAATAAAGTGCCCCCACTAAGGGTCAGCCAAATTTCCTTTGAATTAGCAACAGACATGATTGATGAGATCTATTAAATTAATAGAGTGGTGTCACACGAAATGGTAAACAAAACATGGTACATAGATGTAATCATCATAGCATTATGGCACTAAAAGTAATTTGTATATTCAACATGGGATAACTTCAAATAGTGCTTGTGTTGTAAAAGCTCACGTACTGTACACAAATACTTGTTTCAATTTTACCCCAATATATTAATTACCCAGGAGGCTTCTGAACTTGATCTTTGATCAGTAAGTTCTATAAATTCTTGAGCCATTCTAAATTTTGTTAGTTTGGAGTCAATAAATTAGAAGTCGAAACTACGTCATTTTGCATTTTTTTTTTTTTTAAGACCTGACCGACCCTTTTGGTGAATAAACAAATAATTATCAATATTAAGAGATGAGGGTCCAAAAGAAAAAAGGTCTGAGGCAAATAGCAGCACTCTAAATTGTTTCCTTGGTGTCTAATATTTGTCTATTTCCATCTAATTTGTAGGTATATACAAGTAGGGAATGCAGTTGCATTTCTAGTATCTATGGCATTCGGAAGTATGTTGGCAAAGGGAAGCTAAGGAGTCTCAAATAATGAACCCTTGACAACAACTGATCTGAAATTCCCTCTGAGTCCTGCACAATTGTTTGCGTGAATAGCATTGGATTAATTAACCATTCTTAAAGTGAGTTCAATCTTGGCAAAATTCATTCTTAACAATCTTGTTGAAGAAAATTTTAAACTCACATTGAGCAGTAGACCATTCATAAAAACCATACATGGTCATTGTAGCTTGTAATTCAAATTTCCATTTTCTTCTTGTATTATCTTGAAAAATATCTGGTTAAGTACATTGAAAGATATGTAACCTTATTTTTAGCTTTTTCTTTTTGGGCCTAGACCCATTTTTGTTTGCAGAGTGCTGGTGGAACGGGCACTGGAAGTGATATTGGGCTGATTGCGAGGTTCTGCTGTGGGACCTTTCTCGGTCCATATTTCCTCACACGACCCATTATGCTGTGGGCCCTTTTTAGGTGGATTTCAGTTTGTAGTTAGTGGATTATTAATCATCTTGTGTGGTAAAGATGATACTTGTACAAGTTTTCTTTAACATATTCAAGATCTTTATGAGGTTGATGTTGCCACATCAACTCTCTGCTTCATTTGCTGCTATGATGATGGTTTTATTTGCATCTAATTCTGTCTGTTTCTTTTACCAGTATGTGAATGTTTTTAGTTGCAGTTGCTAATCCATGTAATTTCTATATTTCTTGTCTTTTTTTATTGAAACAGGAATTATCATTAGTTTGCTCATGTTTTCTATTGAATGATTTTCATTTACACCAGCATGCTATTTACTAGTTTCATGCCTATTTACATGATCAGGACAAATGGCGGAACATGGGTATTAGTATTGCTGCACACAGTTCTAAAGAAAAAATAAGAATTCCTAGAGTAAAAGCTATTACTGCTGGCCCACTCACCAATGGTCAAAATTCTGCTTCTGCTTCACTTATTGATGATGACAAGGATGGGAAGCATCATAGTAAGTGAAGTAAATTTCAGATTATTGTCATACTGTGGTCTATTAATGCATGCTTTCTCACACTACTACTTGCCCTTTGGATTCATCTTCTCATTTCAAGTTTAGCATTTCTTTTTCTTCTCTGCATTGTCCTTTCTTTCAGAATGTGCCCCCTGCAATACTTCTTAGGTTCTTGCGGGAGCACAGGTCAGAATGGGCAGACAGTAGTATTGATGCTTATTCAGCTGTAGCTGTCAAAGTTGGTCCCTGTATCTTACCAAGGGCTCGAGCTGGAAGTTTTGGGGGCCAAGTAATGCTTCCACTAGCTCATACTATTGAGCACGAAGAGGTAAGTTATTTATTCTTGATTTACTGCTGAAATCACTATATAAGGTTGATCTTTTTAAATTCAAATTGACTTGTTGAATTGTAATGGTTTTCTTCAATTGTTGACATTGATTATACATCTCCATTTGTCCTTATTAGTTATTGGAGGTCATTAAGTTGGAAGGTGTTCGCCATTATCCTGAAGATGCAATAATGCCTAGAGACATGTTTCTCTTGCAAGTAAGTCTTGTTTCTTAACATTGTGTATTATATTTACTACATGAATAATAACGATCTCATTTAAAAAGTTGTTTTTATTATTTCTTTTGAAGTTGTTTACAAATTGATAGGAAGCTTCGAAAAAGTGACATGAAGAGTCTTTAGAGCCTAAGGCAATACCTTTAACTCAGGAGCAGCTGTCAATCGAGATTCTTGGAAAGAAATCGGGATACTTAAAAGGCGTTGGAGTTGGTCCAAAACCATCATCATCCAGATCTTCTGTTACTGCACAAGCACATACTGAGGTGGTTTCAAGCCTACAAAAAGAACTAGAGTCATTGAAGAATTGTCCAAGGTCCAGCAAGAACAAATTAGATTATTCATCAGAGGAATCTTATTGACAAACACTTTTGTAAGTATATTTTTCATAATTTACTTTTCAAATCACTACAAGCATTTCATTTAATATGTCTGGTTGTGTTGAACAAACGGGACCTTGATTGGATCTCCAGTTAGAAAATTAGAAGGAAAATTATAAAACACAAGACTTAAAAGGCCCATTATGGGGCCAAAATTGCGAAATGACCACCGAAACCACCGAAACTTGGCATGGACAGCTTGTTCAAGCCTAAATAGTCTTGTAGGAAAAAACGGGACCTCTATTGGATCTCCGGTTAGAAAATTAGAAGGAAAATTGTAAAACACAAGACTTAAAAGGCCCGTTCGGGGGCCAAAATTGTGAAATGACCACCGAAACCATCGAAACTTGGCACGGCCAGCTTTTTCAAACCTAAATAGACTTGTAGGAACAAACGGGATCTCGATTGGATCTCCGGTTAGAAAATTAGAAGGAAAATTGTAAAATACAAGACTTAAAAGGCCCGTTCGGGGGCCAAAATTGCGAAATGACCACTGAAACCATCGAAACTTAGCACGGACATCTTGTTCAAACCTAAATAGACTTGTAAGAACAAATGGAACCTCGATTGGATCTCCGGTTAGAAAATTAGAAGAAAAATTGTAAAACACAAGACTTAAAAGGCCCGTTCGGGGGCCAAAATTGCGAAATGACCACCGGAACCACCAAAACTTACGCATGGGTGGATTTTTCAAGCCTAAATAGACTTGTAGGAATAAACAGGACCTCGATTTGATTTCCGGTTAAAAAATTAGAAGGAAAAATGTAAAACACAAGACTTAAAAGGCCCGTTCGGGGGCCGAAATTTCGAAATGACTACCGAAACCACCGAAACTTGGCACGGACAGCTTGTTCAAGCCTAAGTAGATTTGTAGGAACAAACGGAACCTCAATTGGATCTCCGGTTAGAAAGTTAGAAAGAAAATTATAAAACACAAGACTTAAAAGGCCCGTTTGGGGGCTAAAATTGCGAAATGACCACCGAAACCACCAAAACTTGGCACGGACAGCTTGTTCAAGCCTAAATAGACTTGTAGGAACAAACGGGACATCGATTGGATTTTCGGTTAAAAAATTAGAAGGAAAAATGTAAAACACAAGACTTAAAAGGCTCGTTCGGGGGCCGAAATTTCAAAATGACCGCCGAAACCACCAAAACTTGGCACGGATAGCCTTTTCAAGCCTAAATAGACTTGTAGGAACAAACGGGACCTCTATTGGATCTTCGGTTAGAAAATTAGAAGGAAAATTTGTAATACACAAAACTTAAAAGGCTCGTTCAGGAGCCGAAATTGTGAAATGACAACCGAAACCACCAAAACTTGGCACGGATAGCTTGTTCAAACCTAAATAGACTTGTAAGAACAAACGGGACCTCGATTGGATTTCTGGTTAGAAAATTAGAAGAAAAAATGTAAAACGCAAGACTTAAAAGGCCCATTCGGGGCCAAAATTGCAAAATGACCACTGAAACCACTGAAACCACCGAAACTTGGCACGGGTAGCTTGTTCAAGCCTAAATAGAGTTGTATGAGCAAACAGCACCCGATTGGACTTCCCGTTACAAAATTAAAATCGAAATTGTGAAGTTCATATCGAGTTTTTTTTTTTTATTATTATTATTTTTTCTTTTTTCATGTGACAGATTGGCAATGGTGGAAAATAGTTTGGGCAGCATCAGAAGATTTGATTTTGTGTTTTTAGAAATATTTTGACATAGGATTTTGGTAAATGATTTATGGATTAAATGTTTAGCATCAAAATATTTGGTGTTGTATTTTTGCAAATATTTTGACATAAGATTTTAGTAAATGACTTGTTGGTTAGATGTTTAACATCAAAATATTTTGTTGTAATTTTGAAAATATTTTGACATAGGATTTGGTAATGTATTTATGGGTTTGATATTAGTAGTTTGTAAGTACTTTGGTATACATGTTTTAGATTGTCAGAGAATTGTAATAATGTTTATTGGGATTTTTCATAGCTATTAATTTTGAATTAGTATGAATGTCTTGCACAGGTGTATTATTATTTACATTACATTTGTGTATGTATTGTGCACAAGAAAATAGCTGTTTTGGATTATTTTGAACAGGAAAATTATTAAAATCAAAATTTGTGTAGTGAATTTTTAGTAACAGGTGGTGTTTTTGTCGTTGTTAATATATTTGGCGACAACATATTGTTTTTGTCGCTAAAAGTTAGTGGTTATTCCAGGAACATTTAGCAACCAAAACTTACTCGTCGCTAGTACTTTTGGCGACACATTTATTTGTCGCTAAAAGTACATAGCCTATCCAAATTTTAACCTTTTAGCAACAAATTGTAATTTTATAGCGACAAAATATATGATTTCTGACGACCAATTTTGCTTGTCGCTAAATGTCTACATACGGTGACAATTTCTGATTTCGTCGCCAATACTTTTAGTGACAGGGCCTTGGCGACAAGTTGTATATTTTGTCGCCGATTCTTTTGGCGATGAAATTTGTACTTTTGGCGACGAAATTTGTGGGTCACCAAATGTGTTTTTTGTTGTAGTGTAAAAAACGCCGCCAAATGTCCTACTATACACACGCTGACATCACCAACGATATTTAGTGACGTTTTGGAAACGCCGTCGTATCTGTTTTAAAAATATAACCGTTAGTGTTTAGGGTTTATGAGGCGTTTGTAGAAACGCCGTCATATCCATTTTTTTTTTTTTTGAAATTATGCTAATTTTATTTGATTAAATTAAAAAAATACCTGTAATAAAATATTGAATTTGGTTTCTCATTCAATTAATAAAAAAAATACCTGTAATAAAACTAACATACAAAACATTAACTCTCATTCAAATACCTGTAATAAAACTAACATATAAAATAATAACTCTCATTCAAATAACAAATGAAGTATTAATTCAGTTTCTCATTCAATTAATATCCAATCACCATTACCCACAAAATAACATATCTAAATCCAAAATCATGTTTTAACATTGACCACAAACTAACATATATCCAAAAATCATGTTTTAGCATAAAAGCTGTAGTCATCACTGGTCTACATGTCTGCATCAGAACATAAACTACAATCAAATTCATCAAAATAAACACAAATTGAAAAAAAAAAAAAATCAATGCAATTTTGCAAAAATAAGCATATTATGAACTTCAGCATACTCATCAAGGTGCAAAGGTTTACCAATAACAATAGCCACATGACTCAACCCATCATTTGTCCAAAGCTCTAGGGGAATATTATAGAATTTCATCGGAATGTGCACAAAAGAGAATTCACTCTTAGTCAAATGCATGTACAACTGCCATCTTCTCACTAAAATTAGTCTACTTCCAAAATAAAATGGCCCAATTTCAAGAATTTTTCCCATATCTTCTTCATTTTTAATTTGAATATAAAGAAACCATTGTCAAGAGAATTTTTGTCCTCAGTGACACTGTTTTGTTTCAACATATAAAGAACTATTTATTACGAATTAACAAGCTCCCCAAGTGCAGCAGAATAAAGAATGTCACAATTGTAAACCAACTCTACTAGCATACTTATGCTCTATGTTCATGCACACGATTGCTATACTCCTTTACATATCTGGCCAACCTTCCAATCAGGGCATACTCAAGTTTCAAAGAACTAGTTCTTTGTTGGAACAGCCTCCAAACTTATGCTCCATCCACCTAGAAAAATATCTCAAATTAGACTTGGGGATTACCTCGCAATGAACTTCTTAAATACTTAAAATTATCCTCTAGACTTCAAATCCAATTACTTATTGGCAAAGCTCTTCCATAGAAGTGTCACATTGAAACAAACATAAGCTTTTGCAGAATTAAGCAAGCTAAACATTAGTACCCATCTCCCTCCCAAAATATTAACACTTTATTGTCACTTTCAACAATGACAAGAATATCTCCAACCTAAACAAACTCAAGGAATATATATATTCCCAGCTCCATTCTTCCCATGGATTTATGGCCCTATCACCCTAGTGGTGGATTGATTCACAGTTTAAAATCCAGAGTTTCCCATAAAACAGTTCAACAAATCCATAAGACAGTTCAACTAACCTTATGATGATGGATTGATTCACTTCATCTGCATGATCCATGATAAAAGTAGAGTGAGCAAAACAAATTCTTTAGTAGCAAAGTATAAATAGATGAATATGAGTCCTATTTTTTCTTCAAAATCCCTGCAAGTACTATTTAACTCACCTCTCATCATTTCGTTATAGGCAGTATCTGCTATAGCAAAAACATGAGGGTTGTCAAAAAGCTTTTTCCTGTAAGCTGTGATAAAATCGTTTCCAAAACAATGGGCATCTTTGAAGGAGATTGATTGCTATTAAAACAGGTCCTGCTTTACTCTACAGGAAACAAGCACAAACATAAGTCAAATGAGAGGAAAAAGGAAACTTAATTTGATGGGAGGGAAATTAAGTATCACAATCATGCATACATAAATAATATCATGACAATATCTATCCTGAAGGTTGTGAAGAACTGATGGCTCGTTCAAATAACTAAGCTGCTGTTCTACAGCTTCCCTTTCACAATGCTAAAATCACAACCCAAATATATTCATGTAAATACATGAACCAAAAAAAAAAAAAAAATCACAGAATAGGAAACTACACAAAACAAAATCAAACAGTGAATACATCAACAAAGATTGTCAATTTTCAATCTCCAAAAATAGCCAAATTTAGTCACTAGTCACAACAGTAACAACCGAAACCCTAATTTCAGAACCAACAATGCCCTACAAATCAAATGAACATAAATCACGAACTAGTGATGTTAGTACTTTTACCTTGTTAGTTCTTCTTCTTCTTCTTCTTCTTCTTCTTCTTCTTCTTCTTCTTCTTCTTCTTCTTCTTCTTCTTCTTCTCTTTCTCTTTCTTTGAAAGGTGAACCTGTATTTAATAAGAGCAAGTATTGTAATTAATAAGATATGGTATTTGTCAAAAAAGTTTTGATTAAATGATTGCTCACCTCTTGGGATGAAAATGCATGAAATTGTTATTGATGTGACATTGGCCGAACAGTGGGATGACTACTAAGTGAATCCACAACCTATCATTCAATAAGAGGCTTAAGTTGTATAGTAGCTCTGGGCAATTTAAAGTAATAACTAATAAAAATAATGAAAATACATGTTGCCTATGTAATGGGTTCGAAGGTGCAACAGCTGGTGCAACGGGCACGCCCGCAGCTTGCAATTGAGATTCCAAAATCTCAATTCGTGACTGAAAATCTGCGCGTATAGCCTGAATTTGTTTCTCAATTCGTGACTGAAAATCTCAATTCCTAGTTGCATAAAATGACTTTGGCAAAGTTTCACCATTTGGGAACGAATCCTTCAAAAGCTCGAGCAACATCGTGAAAGACTTGTCACTCCATCCACTAAGGCACTTGATGTGCAATAACTGAACAATAAATGAGAGCGTTGAAAACTTCTGACACTCAGGATACAACTCTCTTTCGGCCTCTTTCAATAAATTGAAGAATTTTTTGGTTTTCTCATCTGGACCTTGTTTAATACCAGAACTTGTTGCCTCGTAAATAAAGCTTGGTGGAGGAAGTCCAAATCCTTCGTATAGCATTTCATAAGTTTCATCCCCATCGTTCGAATCAGTTTGCCCGACATTCACATTGTGTGGCACAGGCGACGACAAATTCTCCCCCTCAAAAATCCAACTGGTGTAACTTGGAAGAAACCCGTTGATCATTAAATGTTCTCCTGACAGGCCTTTCTTTACCAATTTGACATTACGACACCGTTTACATGGGCATGTGACTTCATTCAACAATGGCTTATTTTTGCATGCAAATTTAATAAATTCCTTAACCCTTTGTATGTATTCCGGGTACAACCTATGCTGATTTATCTAACTTTTATCCATCTAATTCTGTCTTACACTACAAATGTCATTGCCAAATCAACAAAGTTCAAAATTACCGTTCCATTTTAATTAATCTTAACCTCAATTAAGTACCTTATAATGTATGCAATATGACATCATTCACCTCTAACTGGTCTCTAATATGTTGGTTCATCCTACTTTCCCATTCAGGAATACACGGTCTATATTGTAAAAAGCAGTTCATACCGCTCTGTTCATCTCTAACGAAATTTCCGCAGCATCTCCCCATGGTTCTCCAAATACACGACATAGACTAGGTGTACTGCTACACCTTGTCTAGTATGCACTCGGAGAACACAAGGAGTTGCTACACGAAATCTCTACGAGATGGACTATAAGCAGTAGAACTACTAATTACAATATAGACTTGTGCTCCTGAACTGTCCAAACTAGACAATCCAAGAAGAGTTTCATCAAAGATGACTAGGTATCTCTAATGAAGATTCTTGGACGGGTCTAAGGCTATTTATGCATGCATGCACCATTAATGATTGCATCCCGGTGGTACAATCTAAATTAGTACTATCAAGCAAACTAGAAGGATATCTAATATGAAGCGTATTAATGAAGAAACCAAAAGTTTCTACAATGCTCTTGATAGATTATGATAGATTCAAGAAATACATTGCTCTCTCAAATCAATCAATAAAGACCAACAAGTGTACCAAAGCTCGAATACTTCTGATGATGATGAATCACTCAAATCAATCAAACAAGAAATACATTGCTCTCTCAAATCAATCAATAATAGAATAATTTTGGCAGGAACTCATGGATGTGGAAAGTTCAAACCCACTACCCAAACCAATAAGTGTACCAAAGCTCAAATACTTCTGATGATGATGATGATGATTCAGAAAACACCAAAAGTTTCTTCAATGCTCTTGATATATTATGATAGTTATCCACGTTAATAACTATAGGTACCTACAAAATATGATTACCTTTGTTGTTCTAGTATAAATATTGGTTCCTCTAGATAAAATTCATTTCTTCTTTAATTTTATATACCAAAGGAATACCATTGTTTTGTATTCCAAAGAGTTTGATGTAGTTGAATGATGGTTCAAACAAATACAATAGGAGTTGGACCTAAACACCAAGATCAAAGCTAAAATTATGCAAAATTAGGTTTTAGGTCTGAAGCACTATGACATCATTCTTATAATATTTTATGTATTTATTTTGTTTCTCTTGTTGACACCCTTGAGAAGTTTCTCATCCTTTTCTTCATTATTTCTTCCTCACCTTTTACTTTCATTAATTTCTTTGTCGATGAAGAACAACTTGGGTGGTGGTCGTCCAGCCATCACATGGGCAAACCCCACATACCAAGCAGTAAACACCACATATAGCTCAAACTCAAACCCAAGAAATCCCAATGTAACAATTATATTTTATTGCCTTGACATGCCAATCTCAAAAATCTAGTAGTAAATTGTTGATGTTGTCTGATTTTTATTAACTTTATTCTAGTTTCAATTTTGAAAATTGTTGAACTGTTCAAATCAATTTGATTTCTAATTCTAAAGTTTTGATTATAGCTCTAAACTGAACCGAACCGTTATATATTTATTTATTTATATTATTTTTATATGTAAGAATAAGAATATAGAAATTACTAATGACATTTTAAACATTAATTTTGATTGTAAAATTGATAAAATTTAATCAACTTAACTAAATTAATTATTTTTAGTATGTTTAGGAGTATAAAATATATACTATATTTCTTGTTATATAAATTTGGTAGTTATAAGGTGGAAATTTCGCAGGTTTTCTTTTGGTGATTTGATAGTCATTTGGTGATTTTCTTTGTAGTTTCAACTCTTATTAATTTTGTATACATCGTTTTTTTTTCAATCGATATACGCGGTACAATACATGTTGATAAACATGTTTTTTGCCTAATCCCATTTTTTTACTTGTCATTTATGTTCATGAAATCAATTTTAAATTTAAAAATATCCTAGTTATGATATAATGGCATTTTTTTTATTCCATTGAAGTAGTCAAAAACTAACTAACAATGTAAAAGATATATATATATATATATACTTCTCACACTAAGTCCTCTCTGCTATTTGATTTTATTCCTTTTAACATCTGAAAATTATTAGAATGTTTAACGCACAAGTCAAACAATATTAATGTTGACGTTCACGTTCATTTTTTTTCAATGTTCATTTTAATATGTTGTACTCTAACTATATATGAGGTTGTATAAGTACACATACACACAAATGCATATCATTACATATTGAGCAATACTATACTGATATAATTTTTGTACAAAAAAAAACTCTAAAGTCCAATTTGAAGAAAACAATCAGAGTATCAAAAAAAAAACATTCCATATACATAACAATCAACACAATTCCCAATTCCCAGTTTTCCTTTCACTTTCTTTCACTTTCCTACTTTTTCTCACCAACCAAACACAAAAATAAAATAGCGAAAAACAGCAGCTAACAAGACAGTTGTGCTAGAGAAGCACTAATGTAACAGTAGATACACCAATGTAACAGCATACTAGAACACATATACAGCAAAACAGAGCACAGGTACACCAGAGCAGCACACAGATACAGAGGCACCAGATTAGCAAAATGCAACAGATTAGAAGATTAGCATAAAATATAACTCTAAATTTTCCATCATGTTTATATTTGCTTCATGTAGATGATTTCTATGAAATCTTGAAAATGAAACTTTCTATTTACGTAGCTTCAAGTAGAGAGAGAGAGAGAGAGAGAGAGAGAGAGAGTACCGATTTGAGGTTGAAATGTGAGTAATCGAGGGGTCAGAGTTCAGATCTAAGCTTCTGAAAATCACTGAATCTCTATCTGAATCTTCGATGGAGCTTAGATCTGAATCTTCGATGGAGCTTCGAAATCACTTCGATGGAGCTTCGATCTGAATCTTCGATGGAGGTTCGATCTGAATCTTCGATGGAGCTTAGCGAGGATTGTGAGAGAGAGAGAGAGAGAGAGAGAGAGAGGGCTCAGATTCAAAATGATGTATGCGTATAAGGGTTGAGAGAGGGCCCAGATACAAAATAAGGTTTGAAAAGGCGTGTGTGGCTACCGCATTCGGAGGCGTTTTAAACGCCTCCTATTATAAAACGGTGCCGTTTTGGTTAAAAGAATATGCGGCGTTTATAAAACGCCGTTAAATATTAACAATAGTGACGTTTAAAAAAACTTAGTTAGAAAAACGTCACCATATCCCCTTTTTCCAGCAGTGTGCTCCTTTTTCTTTTTTCTTTTTTCTCAATACGAGTCTTCACATTGCATATGTTTCTCCAACAATTTAAAGCATGAATATTGGTTTGTATATTAACATCACTAATTAAACTTTTGTGTAACCAAAATATAGTAATTAAACACGTGTTTTATTTTAATGATCAAAATGGATGGTAAAATAAGTTGGTTAATGGAAATTTTGCACGTGAGATAATTTTTTTTCTATCATGTTCTCCTTTTTATTTTCTTTTCTTTTTTAGCATCACTATTGTCGTATTAGTGTGATATTCAATTAAACATTTGTCTTTTTCCTAAACTCAATCATTGTTGAACGTGTCACGCTAAAAAAAATGTCCATAACAGCTCCTTCAACGGACTCTAAGTGAACTATGTATCGCGACAAAAATAATCTTTTTATGCTTATAAATGCCAATATTTATTGAGATTATGATGTGGAACACACGTTTTATATTTTAAATGAATAACAAATTCCTTTAGAAAATTCCTTCTTTGTTTTTCGAGCACTAATAGTTAGATTTTCTATCGAAATTAAGAGTGACAAGACAAAACATGTTTCCTACTTTTGTGTTTGACAATTTGCATTGTACTTTTGCATGTAATGATATTTTATTTCCAAAATACTTATTATATTACTTTCAGGAACTATGATAACGTATTTTAGGCAAGTGAGATGACTTACTACTTTCAATTTGCTTTATTATTTCATGGGATTATGTCCATCCATTTAGAGCTTAAAAGACAATGTTAAATGTTTTGAATCTGGTTATTATTATTATTTTTTTAAAATACTTTGAAGCAAATATATGTATAAGAAGATGCATTGAGAAACTTTATTGAACAAACACAAATACAATAGTAGTAAATAAATCTTGCACAATTTAGTTAATTAGTAGGGAAAAAGAATTTGTCAGTTAGAAATTAATTTTCTAAACATTTCCATTTAACAAATGTGAGGATATTTTATTATTTTTCGGTAGGTGACATAAGCATTATGTTATACTTGAAAGCTAGTGATACAACTTCCAAATTAACCATGGTTATGACAATAAAGCATAAAATGAAATTATGGTCACATAATCTCTACCTGGAAAAAAGATGCCATGCATTTAGTATTTCAACAATGATAGAGACCACTAATTTTGGAACTCTAAAAAGACCACTAATGACATGACACTCAATAAAAAAAGAAAAAAAAATACAACACCAAGGCCAAAACATCAAATCATTCCTGGTGGGGCCCACTGCCACATCATTAGTGATAGCACTAATTAGTCCTCTCACTCATTTTCCTTAGTATTATTAGCATATAATACTTTGGACAAAAGAGTAAGAAATAATAAATCATTTTAAAAAATTCTAAAAATACATACAACTAAGCAAGTCTTCCTTCCTTTACCATGCACCATGCAAGAATACATGGACCTCATTAATTAGTGAAATAAGATGCAAGTTTATCATAGACAAAAAAAGAAAAAAAAAAATGAGAAAAATAAAGAAAGGAAACTACTTCAATAGTTTTCTTTGTATGGAATGGATTTTATTTTTAATAAACCACCACTAGGGAAGGTTTATCAACTTACAACTAAGCAAGCTAGCAAAATCTCACCCCCGCTCCTCACATATATGAGAAACCATTAATCTCCATTAACTAAAGTATTTATGTTTGTGCGTATGCATCAATTTATCTATATATAATTCCCTTGTTGCAACATTCTACTCCATTTTAACTCTATTCCAAATCCTTTGATCAGCAAAAAATGGAGATACCACATCTTGTCGACAACCTTGATGAACTATCATGGTTCTTTATCTCTTCGCCACCTCCACCAATGCATACCGAGTGGACTTTTGAAGAGAACAAGTTGTTTGAGAACACTCTTGCTGAGTTTGACCTTAATTCTATGGACTTATTTGAGAAGATTGCTTCCAGGATTCTCGGAAAAACAGTTGATCAAATCAAAGAGCACTACGAATCACTAGTTGAAGATGTTGAGATGATTGAATCAGGTTTTGTTCCATTACCTGATTATGAAATAATTAAGAATGATGGGAATGGATCAACCCTTACAGTACAAAACAACTTTAATTATCAACAAAGGAGGAAAGGCGGTCCTTGGACTAAGGAAGAACATGGGTTTGTTTCTCCAACCTTCATATATTTTGCCATTTATATGTCATTTGTTTTGTTTTTTTAATTTCACAATTTGATTTGATCTTGACTTGAATGCCCTTGGCATTAAAATTTAAATTTGCATCTTATTCCATGAAATCAGGCTTAATGCAATGAAATGACCTATGTCTTCCGTAACAAGGGCCATCTATGATTTTAATATAATAGCTAATAAAATTAATAGCTAAGGTTCGTAATTTAAAATTTTATTTTTTCATAATTCATGAATGCATAAGGTTATGTACCTAGAAAAGTAATTATTGATGTTCATCTCATATGTAATTATATGTTTTCGGCAACAATAAAGTTCTTTGCTGATAAAAAAAGAAAAGAAAAGTAATGTATCCAAATTCAATTTTTTATGGTGGTACATTTCTAATGAATCTAAAGCACAAATCAATTTTTCTCATTAAATTTTAAATAGAAATTCTAGATATGTAGCATTGCTTTGTCGATTGATAAACTTCTAAAAAATTTCCATGAGCCTGTTAATTAACACCTATTCTATTCTTAGAGAAAAAATTATATAAGAAACAGGAGATAAGAAAGAGTAAAATTTCAATAAAACATAAATCATGCCTTTATTTTTTATGCAAAAGTAAATCGATAATGATGGTCATTTTTTGTTTTTCTTTTGAAAGAAAGAAAAAATTGCTATTTTTACTCACTGCGGAGGAGTTTGAGTGTTCTGAAAATAAATTGTTGAGTGATTTTTGGCTTTAATTGATAATTTCCTGAACTTTAAATGCATAGATTTAACCAAAACTTGATATGCAAGTCCTAAGCTTTGCTTCATTGATTGATTAGGAAGAAGTCCTCCTACTAGCTATTGTTACCAAAAAAAAAAATTAAAATTAAAATTAAAATTGAAAACTTCGGGATAGAAAGTTGTGGGGATAGAAAGATGTGGGTCCACCCTCTTCACATCGCTCTCTAAAAAATATTCCTGTTCCATTAATTTTTTGTGAACCTAACATAAGTGGTATTATTACATCGAGCAATGTTAGGTATCATGAAAAAAAATTTATGAAAATAATCATAAAAAATTTATGATCCTTGGATTACACTTAAAACAAAGCACGACACATTAATCAAGCTAATCCAAAAGTCATAAATCTTTCATGATTATTTTAATGAAAATTTTTTCATAATTCCTAACTTTTCTCTATTACATCCAATCAGATTCTCTACGGTCCAGTGGTTGTTCGGGTCTATTAGATGATGAACCATGTTTTGATAATTTAAATTATTTAACGTGTGAAATAATATTTTATTTTTGTAAAAAATTATACTGATTGAATATCAATAGTTAATTAATCAGATCATATTTTTGTCAACAAATTTTTTTTTTTAAATCATATTTACCATTGACAGAAATATGATTCGATCAAGTGACTATCGATATTCGATTTTTTTTTTTTTTTGATCGGTTAATGTTAGTTGTTCGTTGTTAGATTAACACTTATGGAAGAAAATCTCTCCACCCTTGACAAAACACCTAAGTGCTTCCACTCCCTTAATTCAATCCCTCCCATGGGAATTAAACCCATAACCTCCTTGGAACTAAGCTCTAACAAAGGCATGGTGACCAACTAAATTAGACAAGTTCTACACATTAAATGGTTCGAGTTATCGAGATCTAACCCGTGATGAGCCCTCACGGGCCCAACACCAGAAGCCTGACCCTTATTACATTTCATTTATTTCCTTATTACACTTGAATTTAGTTTATTTTGCAATAATTAATATGTTATTGTTATATATGATTATGAACTTTCTTGATTCTTTCTATGATTTGATTTTCCTCAATCTAAACAGGAACTTTCTAATTGGATTGGCGAGGTTCGGCAAGGGTGACTGGAGGAGTATTTCCAGACATTGTGTACAGACTAGGAACCCGACCCAAGTTGCTAGCCATGCCCAAAAGTATTACATCCGCCTCCAGAAATCTAATGTTGCCCAGCAAAATGCCAATTCAACCATCGCTTTGTCTTCCTGTTCATCAAAGCCCGGTGATCGTGACACTTCCACCTCTGGCCAGTCATCTACCGGGATCCCATTTCATCCATACCAGAGCTCATAAGCATGAATTAATAATATGCAAATTCAGTGTGCTTTTTTACATATTTATCTTTATTTTTCTGTACTGCATTTTGTGTTTTAAGTGGCGTTCATTTTCTACTGCAAAACTGTTGAATCGAATCATTATAGACTTTGTGTGTGAAAATTGGATATTGTTGGAGACTTGAAGTTAAGTATTATGGAAGTGCTAAGACTACTTAAGGGCAACTATTGGTTTAATGGTTAAGACTTAACCTAATAACTTTAAGGTTAAGACTTGATGCTTGTTGCTCCCCCTCGCTCTTTTTTGATGTAAACTCATATCATGTATGATTTTTCATCAATAAAGTTTCTTTTGCTGATCAAAAAAAAAAACTTTAAGGTTAAGACTTAACCTAATAACTTTTAGCATAATGTACAAAAGTTAGGTGTGTACTCAATCTTTTATCCCAAACACATATTAATATGTACTAATTCGGAACATATATTAATGTGTACTAATTTAACGTTGTTTTTTTCTAAGGCTACTTTTGGATGACCAACCATTGCTATCAGGAAGGAAACGTAAGCCTCAATAAATTCAACCAAAACAAACTAAGTCTTAGTTTCTAATCAAGTAACATCAGCTATATGAATCATTAATTTTTATTGTTTAAGGTTCTGAATTCGAAGCCTAATTCACTCTTGATACATTGTATTTAATTTCTCAATACAAAGTGCATATCTACTGTCTTAAATTTGTGAAGAGGTTTATAGAGGTAAAGAAAAAGGAAAAGAAAAGTTAATGAAGTAGATTTTGTTTTTGTTTTCTTTTTTCACTTTCCCATTTTTTTTTTTTTTTCACCATTAAGCTGAAGCTTGCTCATGGGAATTCAAGGAGTGTTATACAAAGGCAATGCAGGTTATGCAGGTTTTCTTCTCTGGTTGGGGTGTAGTTTGCGGAATGTCTGATCTGTGCTGGTTTTCTTCTCTGGTTGTAAGCAAACATCAAGACTGATGGTTTGTGATGGTTTGTATGGGGTTTGGTCTAGTTTCTCAGCTTTGGACTGTAATCTCCCTTAGCTGGAGTACTAGTTCTCTGGTTTGGACTGCAGTCTCCCTCAGCTGATTTTCTGATTCTCTGGTTTTTTGCTCTGTTGGTTTCTCACCAACTTGGAGGTTGGAGCATGTTTAAGCTCCAAGCTCCTCTTTATTGATGTAATTCTTCTTATATTTCATCAATAAAGACTTCTTTTTGCCGATCAAAAAAAAAAAGTAGTGTGCATCTTATTGTCAACATAATAGATTATTACATGTAATATATATTGCAATATGTACATGTACCTTTCTCTCCGTTCTTTTTGTCCCAAATTTTGTCTCTCTACAATATATACAATGAAACTAAAAAGACTCATCGCATTATACACAAATGATATTGCATAATACACAAGTGGTTCGGCACAACAAAAAAGACGATAGAGAATTCATAATCACATAACATTCCACTTTGTGTCAAATGTGGAAAGTGAGGGTTGGAAATGTGGTTGTTAAGAGGGGTAGAGTTGTTGATCTCTTGTCGACAGTTCGTGTTTTTGATGTGGGCCTCGGATGCTCTCTTCCTTGGCCTCCTTTTATTTATGTAAATTTAGTGTACTTCTATTTTAACTATGTTATCGGTTTAAAAATGGTATTAACTTGTTTTACATCAATAAAACTTTTCTTTCACTTATCATAAAAAATAAATAAATAAAATGGAGTGAAGCTAAATAATTTATTTTCTTTAGTAATTAAAATTACATAACATGTAGGGTTATAGGTTTCACTCTTTTGGTGTCTAAACCGAAAAAACATCCCATTTCATCTTTGCTCATGCAAACCCTTGTTGACTTGAATCTCAAGTGACGGAATAATGGGGCCAAAAGCATTGTCGAAGCTCAGCTCTAGCGGATAGGCTAGCAGTAAGCTTGGCTATAACAAAACACTTGGCATAATGATACGAATCAGGCTTTAATGCGTTCAAATATATTGTCAAATTGTTCCGTTATATGCTTTTTTTTTTAAATAGATAATTCGTTATTATGTATTTTGTGCGAGTTTGAAATATGGTGCACCTACCTAAAAACTTAACACATAAATCACCTCAAGATGAATATGTTCATTAATTTCATGTCCATGTATACCCTTCTAATGTTTGCTCTTGCAAACTCTAAAATTCTTTACTTAGGTTGTAAGAAATGATAAGTTTTAAAATTTTCTTGCACAACCAGGACAAAGGTAGAGATCTTCCAGGAGGAGATTATACAGAGAAAACCAACCAGCATCACCAAAGTTGACTTTGCTCAATACTTTCACAATTACAATTTTACATGCCTCACATTTGGCTACAGAAGTGAAACACACGTGTTCATGTGATGTAAAAATTAAATGTCACTCAAAAACAGGAAAATTACATTAAATTTTCAAGGTGGTTGCGTATTGTTGCAGCAAGGTGGTTTTGGTTTGATTTGGTTTGCATGGCCTCTCCAAAAAATTCTGTCTTTATTTTTATTTTTCTTACATGCTTCCTTCTCTGTCAATTACTATGGATTTGTGTTTTTCTCTCTTTTTCTTTCATTTTATTTTGTAAGCAACTCACTCAATAGATAAATAAGATGATTTCTCAAAAAACATAATCTCGACACATACATATATATATTAAAAGTTATAAAAGGTTGTAGTCCAATAAACGAAACGCTTGTTAAAATGGAGTTTAAATAGAGTAAGGTATATGTTACCTTATCCCAATCAAACTTGCGCCGCTAGAAACAATAACAGAATAGTTAATAATAATGATGATGGAAATTAGAATTATATACCTATTTGAGGTTTGATACCCATTGTCCATTGTAATTATTATTCGTTCCATCCAAAGAAAATTGGTTTACAAAATTATTTTTAATTTTTGAAAAAAAAAAAAAACTATTTCTATGAATTATTTCATAGAAACTTCAAGTACTTCATCAATCAATTTATAATTTTGATTATATTAAATTCATAGATATTAGTCATTAAATCGTTTCCATATTTTTTTGAAGACAAAATAAACTCTTCATTAACCTAGGGTGATGCTACTTTGGCTTAAAAATTAAACTTACTTTTTAAATTCAGTGATATGACAGTCTATTAGAATATTTAAGATAACTCTTTCTTATTTTCTCTAATTATCAACCAATTATCGTAATTATATATTATTAAGTCTCAAAAGTAAGTATAAAAAATAAATTTGTATATCATTTCCTTTTACAAAGCCTTGCCAACATTGTTTTACTCATTTTCTCTTTCTTTCTCTTGGCCAAATCTCTTCTTTAATCTTTTGGGTTCTCTCTCCTTTTTGTTTTAAGTTATTGTCTCATTTTGTGCAGCTAAATAAAAACACATCTCGCAAGATCCTCTGTTATTTATAACAAGTAGATGTAACACCACGATCCATTGATTTTGTTCATGCCCATTTTCGTAAATTCATCAACCTTTCCATCCTATAAGTAACCAATTGACGGACTCTGAAAAATTGGAAAATGACTAGAGATCCAAGAAAAAGAAGAAATGCTTCACAACAACTCTCAGTTGTGTGCTAGCTAGTTAGTGATTAGCACAAGATCTCTCTCTCTCTCTCTCTCTCTCTCTCTCTCTCGCTGATTATACACACACCGTTTTCTGTTGGTATGTAACCCTGGATATACAAGAAATGGAATGGTCAGACATATATGAACCAACTGCTTCAGACTCTTATTTGCTGTCATCTTTGACACCCCAATTTGAAGTTGATGATCAGCAGTACTCCAAAGAATGGACTTTTGAAGAGAACAAGTTGTTTGAGAATGCTTTGGCCGAGTTTGGACCAGACTCTCCAGCCTTCTTCGAGTATGTTGCTTCCAGGCTTCCCTGCAAGTCCATGAAAGAGATCAAAAGGCACTACGACAGCTTACTCGAAGACGTGGAGATGATCGAGGCCGGTCTTCTTCCCATACCCAATTATGTGAACACCGAGGGAAGTGAAGGAGATAACAATGCACAGAGTAGTAGCAAGAATGATCAAGAGAAAGGATCTCCGAGTACCAAACCTGCTCGAAGGACGTGCCCCAGTCATCTGAGGAGAAAAAGTGTTCCATGGACTGAAGAAGAACACAAGTATATATACTCTTCATAAGCCATTAATCTTTAATTTCCTTTTTGAAAGTTTTGGTTTGGTTTGGAGTAGTACTAATGTTTGTTCCTTTATTGAACAAGGTTGGAAATTCACAGCTTTATATGTTTGCAGGTCTTGGTGGATTTTCAGTCTAATTTGTTAAGAATTGCAAGCTTTGGTTACCCAAAAAAAAAAAAAAAAAAGGGAAAATTTTGCATGCTAGGTTTTTTGTGTTGGATAAGATTGATCTTGGTGCTTGATCAGATTATTCTCTAGTTTTCTTGGTTTTCTTGTGACAGTTTCATCACTTTCATTAAATCTTATAATTGAATTCAATGAGTTTAATTATGATGTTTCCAGTTATATTCAAGTTCTTTGGTTGATTGAGATCTTCTTCTCTTATTTTGTCCTCTCCCCCCGCCCCCGGGGTACACAATCTTTTTTTAAATGTGAATTCGAATGAAGATTGGACCCTTAAACATCTCTCCCTGATTTATTATTATTTTGGTTCTTTTCATTGTTATGGGCATTTCCTCTTTGTTGCATTTAGCCCATTATTTGTTTTCTTGTTTCAATTTTTATTTTTATTTTTGTCTGTTTTGGGCGTGTATGTACATGTCTGCAGGTTGTTCCTCATGGGACTAAACAAATATGGAAAAGGAGACTGGAGGAGCATATCAAGGTACTATGTTGTGACCAAGACCCCAACTCAGGTTGCCAGCCATGCTCAGAAGTTCTACAGGCGGCAAACCAGCAACATCCCAATTGACAGGCGCCGTCCCAGTATCCATGACATCCGAACCGTCAGTTCCTCCTTTCTCCCAATGCCTGACAGGCTCAATGAACTACTACAGCTGCCCGTTCCAATGCCCAATCTCTATGATGCTAACTATGGCATGGTTCCCGAGCACAACAACAACAACTTCGCTACAAAGACCCCGGTTTTCCCACCAGGACCTAACAACAACTTCAATGGTTGTGAACTGCCCAACTTTGCTGCGGAGACCCTGGTTTTCCCTCCAGGACCTAACAACAACTTCAATGGTTATGAACTGAACAACTTTGCTACAGAGACCCCAAATTTCCCACCAGGACCCTCCGCATTCCCTATGGCCAACTCCATGATCAACCAGCCCACCGGCGCGTACCCTCATCCATCGTACCAATTCCCTTATCCAATGAACTATCCTTGACATCAAACTAAGCTTTGAGACACCGACCAGGCAGTGCTGTTGATCTTTTCTTTTTTGCTTTTAATGTTGGAAAAACTTAAGATGAAATGAAATAATATAATAACATATGTAATAACTGGCCTTATCAAGGCTTACAACCTCAGTTAACTAAAGTCTGATTTGCAATGCAACAGCTATCTTTTTTCCGATTTCCTTATGCTGGATTAACTGTGTGAATTAACATATATACTGCAAAAAGTTACTATATAGATTCAAATAAATGCTATCAAATGAGAGGAAACTTCTCACTCTTATAGTCTTATTTTAAATTTTTGTAGTTCACATATATAAAAACTTTCTAAAGATCTTTTTACTTTCTAAACTCAGTAAAATCAACGTAATGAGTGAAAATCAGCTATCATCTGTAAGGAGTTTTTAAAAAACAAAACAAAACAAAACAAAAAGTACTAATTTCCCCTTTTTTGAACACAAAATTGTATTTAAATGTATGTGCTTTTTTTGAAATTTCGTGTATAAAATCCAGTTGGAAAATATATATATATACATAATTGACGTGGGCATTGCGTTTTTAGTACATTCGTTATCTCTCTAATAATAATTCCAAGGAAAGATACATGGGGAAGTTATAAATCAAGTCAATTTTTCAAAAATAATTACATAAACATGAAAAAATTTATGACTTTAGTAATTAAAATTTACTATTAATTTGGAAGAAAAAAAAAAATCAACCTTCAACTGATTTGTTATTTCCCCAAGATACATTTTTATTGACATTGTTACTATATAGATAGTATACTACTTGTAAATTAATAGAATAACAATTGACTAGACACCCTCATAAGAGATGGTGGCTGATAATGTGAAGAGTTTTCTTTGAATAAACTTGAAGAATAAAAATCATGTAGCTACTATGGAATTAAGAAATACTTTTCGTGATATAACTTGGTGAATAAGGGCATAGTCCAAAGAATCTTAGGATGCCTCGATGAATGTCGTTATGCAATTCTACTTGAGGAACATAACGTGCAATCATTATCATGCCCATCAAAATTCAAGATTTGGGTGTTTTTGAAGAAGAAGAAGATTCAATAGTGATTCTTCATGTCAAGAAGAATATCGTCTCATGTCGTTTGGATATTGACAAAAATCACAAAGTTGAGATTTTCGTTTTTGGTTGTATGCACAATATGATTTCACATGAGGCTATCAAATACTTGGCCTTTAAAAGTGTAAAAACAATGCTTCTACGCGTCATTGGTTTCCTGGTCCACAAAATTATACGAGTAAGAAATTGTCAAATAACATGAGAAAATTATAGGCGGTTAGAGGATAAATAAATTAGAGACATTTCAAAGCAACACATGGTATAGTTAACAAAGAAGAATAATTGCCATAAATTGTCAATTAAGGTGGTTTCAAAGCGACACATATCTTCCATTGAACTACAACGTGATGTCGATGGATATCACAACTTACTTTGTGG